>NC_022009.1:7816467-7849844 GCF_000317375.1 Microtus ochrogaster | reverse complement strand
CACATGTGTGCAGGTGTGTGAAACTAGGTTAACATATCACATGTGTGCAGGTGTGTGAAACTAGGTTAACATATCACATGTGTGCAGGTGTGTGATAGGTTAACATATCATGTGTATGCAGGTGTGTGAAACTAGCAAGTACTTTGGTAGGGTCTGAGACCCAAGACAGGAAAAAAATATCAGAGTTGATGCATGGGAGTGGAGTGCCTTCCCAAATAAATAATGAAAAATCAAAAGGACTAAATAATTCATTAAATGTTTCTAAAATGTGTCATTAATTTCAGTGACTAATAAGTGCTCATAAAATGTTTATTTGTAAAATTAAAATTGGAAGCAGTTCTTCTCATTTATCAAGAAATGGTTTAGGCCAGTCACTTGGGAAGCGGAGTGGAGACAAAAAGAGAAGGCATTCAAGGTCATCCGTGGCTACACAGCAGTTTCTGAAGCCAGCCTGGGCTACACGAGACCTTGTCTTTATAGGGAGGAGGGAGGGAGGGAAGGCGAGAGAGAGAAATGTTGCATCTGTCAGGAAAAAAGCTACACTGGGAGTCTCCAAAGTGGAAACAAAAAGGAAAGAAAGGAAAATGTGGTACTTAGAGTTAATTAAAGTAGATAAATTAAACATGAAATCTATTCTTTGCTCTGGTTTTTCAGATCCCAATTTCGTTCGTACTTTTCTTACTACATATCGTTCATTTTGTAAACCACAGGAATTGCTAAGCTTGCTGATAGAACGGTAAGAAAGACATCTCTCACACACGTTTCCTACTAATACTCAGTAGTTCCTGAACGCAGCTCGCTTGTGTTACAGCAACACTGCTGTTCTCTTCAACAGGCTTCCTGAGCCTCTGCCAGTGTGGGCGCGCTCCAGCATGCAATGGGGTTTTAAGTGGGAAACAGAAAAAACAAGCTTCAGTAGTGAAAATTGTATTTCAGTAAAGTTAATTTTGTTTCTTACAGATGTTTATTTACCTTTTACTTTTGCAATAGGCTTGTTATAATACACACACACACACACACACACACACACACACACACACACACGGTTAAATAGAAGACCATAAGCCCTTTTATCCATTTAACTTCAGTAATCATTGACATATCTCATTATTTTCTACAGATTTAGCCATCTTACCCCCAGGATTATTTTGAAGTAGATTCTAGACCAAGATTTTATCTAAATATTTCTATATGTATCTCTAAAAGATAATATTTATTGTTTTTAAAAATCATGTATTATTGAGCCTAAAAACAACAGTTCCTACATTGCTAGTATCTAAATATTAAGATTTAGGCTGAAATTTTTACTGTATTTTTAAGTAGCATTTTAAATGCTTTTGTAGTTAAAAATATAAAATGTTGACCTTTTCTGTGCTTATCAGTGCTACCTATAAAACTTTTAAAAATAAGAATAAGAATACAGGGAGTAGAAAGATGGCTCAGAGGTTAAGAGCAGTAGCTGCTTTCCCTGAGAATCCTTGTTTGGTTCCCAGCACCCACATGGCCTATAACTCCAACTCCAATGGCTCTGGTCTCCATGGGCACCTTAACACACACACACACACACACACACACACACACACACACACACACTCCCTCATGCACACAGTTATGAACACACACACAGGTATGTACAAATAGTAATAATAAAAATAAATTCTTAAAAAAGGAATACAAACCTTGGTACCAAACAGTGGAAGATTTCTTAAGTGCGGGCTTCCCTTGGGGTGGGTGACGCAGTAACTGCTTCCTATGTGATGATGGAAGAAGGATCGCTTAGCCAAAACCTCTTCCTGATGTAGCCAAAGTCTCTCTCATTTATATATGAACACATTTTTCTTCTCTTGATTTTATTCTCAGGTTTGAAATTCCGGAACCAGAACCTACTGAGGCAGACAAATTAGCACTAGAGAAAGGCGAGCAACCCATCAGTGCAGATCTGAAAAGATTTCGCAAGGAATACGTCCAACCTGTGCAACTCAGGTTTGACCCGAATATTACAGCTTTAAAATACTTTATTATATAGTCCATACACAAGTTCTTAGCTCTTCGTTCAAATCCTCTGTCTTTAACTTATTTCGGCCAAGTTTCCCTCTTTCTCTTTAAAGGTAATTTTTAAATAACCCAATGTAGTTTAATTAATTAAATATATTGCACTGTTTATATCATGTGTTTATACACTGAGATGTCTGTTGCTCTCTATTTTTTGTCTGTACTGTGGTGTGCACACATGTGTATGCATGTTCACATGTGTATGGCACATATGTATGCAGGTTCATGTGCATACAGGGCCCCAACGTCAACATCCAGTGTGTCTTCCTTGGTTGCTATCTGCTTTATTTATTGAGACAAGCTAGTGTAGCTAACTAACTTTCCCAGGGCTTCTCCAGTGTTTTCACGACAGAAGAATCTGTTGGGGCTGTAGGTAGCCACATAAACCTTTTTCCCCAGTTTTTTCTTCCACATCCCACTATGCTAGTGTAGTGATTGTGTATGCTTTCACAACTGTAACTCCTTCCCTCTTCAAAATATATAGACATTAGACACTTTAAGGGATCCTTGTAGGAGTGAATGTTTATTTACTATACGTTGCTAGGTACTTACTGTATGCCAGCCATTACCCATTAGTGCTTTATCTTTTCTATATTATCCTTGCAACATCATTTTTTGTAGTGCTAGGGATGTATATAATTTTATGCATACTTCATATATAAGAATATTAAAACTGAGCAAGATAAAGTAATTTGAAATAGATTTTATAAAGAGAGTGGCAAGATAGGGTTAAAATCCACTCCTGACTTCCTTAGCTAGCATATTTTTTTTCTACTAAGCATTGAAAATTTGAAATTCATTTGACTAGTCCCAACAGCCCAAATGAGAACCAAAATAACTACTTCTCTCCATTGCAAACCTATTATTGTACGGATAGAAGACCCTTTCTCTGTGACCACCATGTCCTTGGTTGCTGTTGATCAGTAGGTTGCAGCTTCAGAACTGAGTTTGTTAATTATTTATTTTCCACAGTAATTGCCACAAATAAATGCAGTCTCAGGTAATGGCAATGCCAATGGCTGTCTGATCCGAACATGGCTTTCTTTATAGAAGTTGAACTTATTTACCAATCAAAAACAGAGAAGTCATTAAATTTTCTCTAAGAGCTGTAATACATTTGGTCTAATCTACAGTCAAATTAAGTCTCCTTATATGAGCATACATTTATGAAATTGCTATTTGGAGGAAGAAAATGATTTTTTCTTAGAGAAAACTTTCTCTAAGAGCTGTAATACATTTGGTCTGATCTACAGAGAAATTAAGTCTCCTTCTATGACGCAGGCATTTATTTAATTGCTATTTGGAGGAAGAAAATGATCTTAGACTTGGTCATGTTGATTTTCTGTTTTAGCTTTATATTTATACCATATTACAAGTATAAAAATGACTGCTATAATCATATGGTACCACAATACTGTAATTCTACTGGTAAAAAGGGCAATATGGAAGTTATATGTTACCCTACTTAGGATGTTTCAGTGGCTTACAAAACACACACCTTTATAATAATTTCAGGAGTAGCAGGGCCAGATATCACAGGCCTGGAATCCCAGGTGCTCAGAAAGCTGAGTCAGGGAGATCAAGGTTGGTCTGGGCTACAGAGCAAGTTCAAGACCATTCTAAGCAATTAAATAAAACCCCTTCTCAAAGCATAAAGACATGGCTGGGGACAATGTGTAGTGGTAGAGTACTTGCCTAACATGCTTAAGGCCTTGGTCCAATCTAAGTAGAGTAAATATTCAGGAATAGTAGAGATTAGATTGGAGTAGTTAAGGAAGACATCTTAAGCAAGGTAAAATTTAAGATTCTCCTGGAAGAATGTGTAGGATTTAGCTCCACAGAAACATGGTTGTACATACTGAGGAAAATGGGAAGTCGTACAAAGGCAAACTTGAGACTGATGTGCAGAAGAAATAGCCATTGGAATTGGTGTCAGAGGACAAAGAGAGAGTGGAGTGGGATCAAGTGTATGAGTCAAGAGATCTGACATACATCAGCTGCTGAGCCTGTTCTGTGAGCAGTGAGGATTTGGTAAAATGAAAGGTGGTTTTTCGGTTTTTTTTGTTGTTGTTGTTGTTTTTTTTGGTTTTTTGAGATGGGTTTCTCTGTGTAACAGTCCTGGCTGTCCTAGAACTCACTCTGTATACCAGACCACTCTGGCCTCAAACTCAGAGAGATCTGCCTACCTCCCCAGTGCTGGGATTAAAGGCGTGTGCCACCAAGCCAAGCAAGATGCAGGCATATTTTTACTGCACCTCAGAAAGATGCTCTGTGCCCTTCTCATAGAGCTGTGTCCATGCCCAAAGACACTATTCTGTTTTCCCCTCCATAAACTAGTTTTATCTTTTAATTACATTTAAGTAGGTCTTTATTATTTTCATTTCAGTACTCTTAATTAAAATGCTTTTGAGATTGATCCATGTTGTTTCTATCAGTAGTTTTAAAATTTATTGATATGACCTTATTGTCAATTGTAACTCTTTGACTCAGTGCAAACCAATGGCTCAGAATGACTAGATGGAAAGTTTAGGTATATGTTCAGCTATAAAAGAAACTGTCAGAACTTTTCCGACATAGGGAGATTGTTGTGAGTTCCAGTGTCCATACCCCCACCTGTGTTTGTGGAGGCCCTGTTTTATGCCTCAACTGTATTTCTGAGTATATAGTTTCCCACTGTGCTTTGTTGCCCTTCGTGATTCATTATAAGAACTGTTGCTTCTTTCTGATTATTCATACTCATAGTTATAGAATCTGTTCAGGACATCTTGTCTGTTTTACTAAGTTGTCAATCTTTTATTTTTTTAATGGACTTATGGGGTGAACTGAGAAGGTTGCAGTCTCTACTATATTTTGTCAGGAAAAAATATTTTGTAAATATTAAATATTTTCTTCCACTTAATGGCTAGCCCATTAGTTTTCGTACTGATGTTTTGATAAGCTGAAACGTTTAGTTTTGATAAAATCAGATGATGAGACGTTCTTCTTTCATCTAACAACTTTAGAACTGTGTTGCTGTTGAATTGATGCAAGCATAAGCTAGGAGCCAGCAGTTCTGTGGTCTCTAGATGCAGCCCTGAGCTGCTGCACTGACCAGCCCGCAGTAATGTGAAGTTCTGTGGTCTCTAGATGCAGCCCTGAGCTGCTGCACTGACCAGCCCGCAGTAATGTGAAGTTCTGCCATCTCTAGATGCAGCCCTGAGCTGCTGCACTGACCAGCCCGCAGTAATGTGAAGTTGTTCCATAAAAACAGCATGACACACACTGAGAGTAGCTGGGTTTGCTCACCCTGTTGTGAGGGAAGAAAAGGACCTAACTGCAGATGATAATTTTTTGAAGTAATGAAATAAAATTGCTAATGCAATTAGTTTATATTACAGTATATCTGTGGTAGTGAGTGGAAAATTGCATCTGTATAGAGGATTAAATCTGTATACTTGCAATATCAGAAGTAACCATATTGTGATATTACAAAATAAATGTTCTCTCCAAAGTAGTATTTTTGTCTTTGGAAATAAACAACAAGGTTACAGACTTATTTGTAGCTTACAAAGAAATGATACTGGTTGAATTTAAAATCAAACATAGTAAGTGATAAGTTTTCCATTCTATGTGAAAATGCATCAAAACTTATATTTCAAAAATGATTTTCAGGGGCCTGGGAAAGGGTTAAGTCCGCAAAGTGCCTGAGTCCAATCTCCAGCACCCAGGTTAAGTTCTGAGTATGATCGTGTGAGCCTTCAATCCTAGCCCTGAAGTGGGTGGGGACAGGAGGGGCCTGGAAATATGCTGGCCAGCCAACTTAACTTACTGGTGAGCTCCAGGTCCAGTGAGAGAGCCTGTCTCTGATGATGATGATGGTGATGATGACAGCAATAATGATGATGACGTAAAGGAGTGATTGAAGAAGACACCTGATGTTGACTTCTCTCTCTCATACACACACACACTTTTTCTATTTAAGAACTTAAAAATGTATTTTGTACTATGGAGCATGATTCTTTTATATATGAATAAAGTAAATGTTCTTTTTCTTAATAGGAATCGGTAATAAAGCACAGAAATGAGGTTTTATACTTTACAGCATCTTTAAAGTATCAGTTTACTGCACAGTCTGAAAATAGGCCTTTCTTATATTTTTGAATATTGAGTATATATTAGAGGTTTAAGTGTTGTATGTCTTTGCATATGGAATTCACTTCATAATAGAGAAATGAAAGAAGCTTAATTGAGCACTTAGTTTCACTAAATGTTTCTTTCCATTTTATCAGGATCTTAAATGTCTTTCGCCACTGGGTTGAACATCATTTTTATGACTTTGAAAGAGACCTGGAATTGCTTGAAAGACTAGAATCCTTCATTTCAAGTGTAAGAGGTATATTATTGAAAGGCTTGATTTAATCTTGTATCGTACATGAGTGTACTTTAGAAATAAACTACTTATCACGTTTAGAAAACTGACATCATCCTGCTGTCTCCTCTGGAAAATCTGATGTTTTTAGCGTCATCTGAAGCCATAGAACCTTGTCTTCTCAAGTGTCTGTTGTCTTCTGGTTTTGTCCTGTCAGTGCTGGAGATGGAGCACAAGCCCTGCTGGATTCTAGGCCAGTGCTCTAGCAATCTACTCAGCTGCCTTTGCAATATTTTGAGGATACTTCTTGTAGAGAAGTCAAAGACCTTTAAAATAAATTTAGTATATTTAGGGGCTAACTTGCTGCTGTTTCAGAAGACTCAAGTGCTGTCCCCACCACCCCATCATGCTGCTCATGGTTGCCTAAACTCCAACTCCAGGCTGTCTGACTGTCAGATGTCCTCTTCTGGCCTCTGAACACTCATGGTGTATTCTCTCTCTCTCTCTCATACTCATAAAAAATTATCTTAAATAATTGAACATTTTATGTCACCCCAAGGTTCCAACCCCTTAACTAAATAAAATATGATTAAATTTTCCTCCTATTCTTCTTAATCTTGTTCTTTAATTTGGACCATTAACGTTGAAAAATAGTATTTATTTCTGGAAAAGTATTTCAGGAAATCCCTCTGCACCGGAAAGATAAGTGTTTCCTACTTGAAGTTTCGGAATCACAACCTACAATATGAAACTCTGGGACTTGATAATTAAACATACAGATGTTACCAAAATGTGCATTTTTTTTTTTTTTTTTTTTTTTTTTTTTTTTTCGAGACAGGGTTTCTCTGTAGCTTTTGGTTCTTGTCCTGGCACTAGCTCTTTCTAGACCAGGCTGGCCTCGAACTCACAGAGATCCACCTGCCTCTGCCAAAATGTGCATTATTAAATAAAGCACAAATTTGTTTTAACTAACAGTATACGGCATTGCCGAAAAATAACACAGCAAGCCTAACTTTCTCCATGTCCTGTTTGTTGTTCTTTTCAAAAAAGCAGGAAGCAAATGTTTTCACTCACAGCTTCAAAGGCTTCAGTCTGTGCTTGGCTGGCTCCCTTGTTTGGGGTTGTGATTTGAGGCAGAGGCTGTAATAATGAAGCTGTTCACCTCATAGCAGCTAGGAAGCTAAGAGCTTGCTTGTTCTTTAAGGGAAATTTTATTTAAAATAGAGAATGTATTCCTTTGTCCAACTGTGAGATAGCAAAGATAGCTTTATTGTGCAAGAGCAGCCAGTGCTCCTAACTGCTCAGCCATGTCTCCAGACCTTCACTTTATATTTTTGAGAAAGGGTCTTGTGGATCCCAGGCTGGATTTGAACCCATTAATGTAGGGAAGGGTGATTTTGGACTCTTGTTCCTCTTTCACCTTCTGCTTGCTGGGGATAAATTATATCAAAGCTATTAATGGAAACAGTAAATTGTACATAATCTAAACTTAAAATGTATGTTAGATTTATTTATCTAAAGAAAGTATGTGTGTGTAAATGTCATACATTCTTTCCTGTACAAATTATACCTCAAAATAACCAAATTTTTCATGAGGGAAACTTGATTTTTTTAATAGAAGTAGTTTGCCTACTAATTGAAGACATAATGCTATATCACCTTCTACAGTGCTAATAAAGTAATAGATCCAGAGGACAGAGTGACGGCTCAGTGACTGAGAGTGCTCATTGCTCTTGCAAAGGACCCCGCATACGGCTCATAACTGCCTGGAACCAGCTCAAGGGGAAGCAGACATCCGCTTGTCTCCAAGGGCACCTGCGCATACACACAGACACACAGACACACACACACACACACACACACTCATATTAAAAATTTTTAAATGGATTAGTGATTTAGAATTAGTAAATATCTCAAAAAGAGAAAAAAGCAGACACCTTACATTAGAATTAGATTAGTGTCTCTATCTCTGGTTAGATAAACATGGCAAATGATGCCATAGGTATGAAATTGCAAAAATACAAACTTGGAAAAATCCAACCGAACAAATGGCACAGGATAAATAATTTAGTTTCTTCAGCAAATAAATTGTAAGCATTTTGAATGATAAAAGGGGAACCTGTATATTTAAGGAAAATTATATATTGACTAAATGTCATGTTTGTATCCTTTTTAAATTTTAATTTTATTTATTTGTGTGCATGGATGTTTTGCCTACGTAAATGTATGTGTACCATGGAGGCAAGAAGAGGGCATTGGATCCCCTAGAACTGCACTTACAGCCTGTTGTAGGTGCTTGGTACTGAGCTCGGCCACTGGAAGGTCAGCTGGTGCTCTTAACCGTTGAGCCTTATCTCCAGCCCATTATGTCGTTTTAAAAACAAGTCAACTATATGAAAACATTTGAGCTGGGTGGTGGCACACGCCTTTAATCCCAGCACTGCCCAGGAGGCAGAAGCAGGCGGATCTACATGAGTTCGAGGCCAGCCTGTCTACAAGAGATAGTTTCAGGATAGGCACTAAAAACTCCAGAGAAACCCTGTCTCGAAAATCCAAAAAAAAAGGAAAAAAAAGAAAACATTTGAAAGTTAAATTTGAATACTAGCAAAATATTTGAAGATATCCAAGTATTGCTTTGCTGGGTGTGGTGCAATATCGGCGTTTAGGAAATGGAAGCCCAGGGGTTGAGAGTCCGAGGACTCTGTTTAGACTACACAGTGGGAGTCTGTCTGAAGAAAGGTTTGGGACCAGTCTTTCTATGTAGCAGTGGTACTGTGATTACTGTGAAGTTTCTACGATCACATGCTTGAAAACGAGTGGAGTGGTGACGTCTTGTCGGTGTTGTAGCCCGGTGGTCAAGTCAAGGGCGCTTCTCTTGTTTCCCCAGGGAAGGCTATGAAGAAATGGGTAGAGTCCATTGCTAAAATCATCAAGAGGAAAAAGCAAGCTCAGGCAAATGGAATAAGCCATAATATTACCTTTGAAAGTCCACCTCCACCAATCGAATGGCATATAAGTAGACCAGGCCACTTTGAGACATTTGACCTTATGACACTTCATCCAATAGAAATTGCACGGCAGTTGACGCTTTTGGAGTCTGATCTGTACAGGTAGGTAATGTTAATTTCTTGCTTTATTTCAAGAACTTCGGGTATGCGTCTTACCTGTTTTCAGAATATTTTGCTAATTATACATGAGTATTGAAGAATGGGCCAGAAGAGTGAGAGGAGAAAACTGGCCCTCCAAGTTGTCTTCTGACCACCACACACACAGTGTAAAAAAAAAAAAGACTTCTTCTGTTTTTATTTTGAGACAGGCATTTACAATGTAGTACTAACTAAGCCTCAATTAGAGGTTGCAGTCCCTAATGACAAGGTGATGACAGCTTCCAAGGCAGCCCCACTCCTCATGTGCCCTAGATTGCTGTAGTCTGAGACAGCGCGATCAGTCAGTGTGGATGTGAGGTTGTTGGCTCACCAGTGAATGGATGGTGTGTTGTGACGCAAGCCTTTCTGTACAACCCAGGCTTCAGCGACTGCCGTAGACTGTGTAGGGACTGCTCCCTGCTGAAAAATAAGCCCCTACCATGCTCATGTCATAACCTTCTGGATCCAGAAGCCCCTCATTTGTATCCAGCTGGGTGTGGTGGTATAAGCCTGTCAGCCCAGCAGTCATGAGATAGACAGCAGGAGGATCCAGAGTTCAAAGCCAGCTTTAGCATATAACAAGTTTAGGGCCAACCTGAGCTACATGAAGCCTTGTCTGAAAAAATAGAGTAAACAATACAAAAATTCTGGAGAAGTTATTCTTCCTCATCAGGAGATTTTTTATTAATTAATATTTTGTAATGGGTAGTTTGTGTGGATGTCTGCATCAAGTTGCATTGCCTAGTGTTTCCAGGTATTGGATCCACTGGGACTCAAGTTACAGACACTTGTGAGTCACCATGTGGGTGCTGGGAATTGAACCCTGGTCCTCTGGAAAAACAGCCCATGCTTTTAACAGCCTTTTTTTTTTTTTTAATGGATTGCACTGGGAAAGCAAGGCTATAAATGTTACTACTCTGGAGACTGTAGGACAGAGCCAGAGATAAACTGTCTTCATTAGAATTGGTGCCTGTGCTTTGCTCTGGTTGTGCCATTCAGAATCTTACCTCTAACCTGCCACCAGATGTTTATAAACATCTGACTAAGAATACCGTGCTGTATTTTAAGTAATGTGGAATTCGATTAGTGTTCTAAATAGTTTTGTATTGTGATTTGTGGCAGGTAAGTATAAACTTGTTACTTTAGGCAGCAAAGCAAATAGTACTGAATAAAATTTTTCCTCATGATTGAGTGTGAGATCAGTTTTTTTTTATTTTATTTTATTTTTTTTTTTTTTTGGTTTTTCGAGACAGGGTTTCTCTGTGGCTTTGGAGCCTGTCCTGGAACTAGCTCTGTAGACCAGGCTGGTCTCGAACTCACAGAGATCCGCCTGCCTCTGCCTCCCGAGTGCTGGGATTAAAGGTGTGCGCCACCACTGCCCGGCTTGAGATCAGTTTTTAAAATGATATGGATATCATTGTTTTAAAGTATGTAACTCCTTGTAGACATTCAAGTGGATATTTTGTGGAATAGAAATGCTAAGTGTTCTGTGGTTTGTTTGATAGAGGAAAGGTAACATACAGACATCGATACTGTGGGTAGATTTCTAGTGAATAAAGTTCTAAGTAAGCAAAGTTATTCTGAAAAGGCCAGATATGTTAGTAGATGCCTACAATCCCAGCACTTGGAAAACTGGAAGGAGAAAAGGCAAAAGTTGAAGGCTTTGTTCTAATACAGAGAGAATCCAAGGCTATCCTTGACTACATGAGTCCTTGTCTCAAGACAGCAATAAATACTCCAAAAACTGTTAGCAAGTACCCATTTATCTTCAAGTCTACTGACCAAAAAGTTTTTAAATATTGAAAACTAGAGGACATTGATGGCAATGACTTTGGCCAGTTTTTAAATTATACAGGCCTGACTCATTAATGGTTATATATTCTCTTCTGGTTTTTATTAGTTATTTCAAGCATTCCAAATATAGATAATAATGAATGTTCATGGACAATAAAATTATTATTTTTTTTGAAATTATTTTTTTAATATTAATTTATTTATTATGTATACAGTATTCTGTCTGTGTGTATGCCTGCTGGCCAGAAGAGGGCACCAGACCTTATTACAGATTGTTGTGAGCCACCATGTAGTTGCTGGGAATTGAACTCAGGGCCTTTGGAAGAGCAGGCAATGCTCTTAACCTCTGAGCCATCTCTCCAGCCCCCAAGATTGAAATTCTTACAATTTTCCCTAATTACACTATTCTCCTTTCCTTCCAAAATATTATTATTACCTAGGACTTGATATTTATTCTCCCTGTTTGTCTTTATTGTTTAGGTGTCTCTGTGTATAGTCCTAAGTAATACGTAGCATTATCTTGCATATCTTAAAGCCACATATATTTATAATACCACTCTGTGCCAAGTTTTTTTATTTAGATTATTTTTGATATTTGTTCAAGTGGATGTCGAGTTCAATTTACTTACTTTAGCCACTGTGTAATATTTCATTATGGCTGTTCTCTTCTTTCTCTAGTTCTTGATAGTTAGCTTCTAGGCAGCTTGGGGTTTTTCACTTTTATAAACAATGTCACTGAGCATTCTTGTAAATGCATTCCCACTACTGTGCAAGTTTATCCTAGAGGCTGAGTTGCTTTCTCAGTGTGTGTGTCTTCAGTGCTGTGAGATATTACCAAGTAGTCGAGCGGTTGGTGAACCATCTTCACCTCCGTACCAGCACTGGAGGCTTCCTGCTTTCTACCTCACCTTTGGTGTTATCATCAGACTTCTATTAGTTTGACAGGTATTTTATTGGGATTTTATTGTAGGTTTAGGACCCCTCCTCACCTCAAGTGATAAAGCATTTTTTCGTGTTTATGACTGTTTGGGTCTAATCTTTGTGACTTGACTTGCATATACATTTCTCAGTTTATGCTGTGGAAGCATTTAGATAACCTAGCGCTAGTCTTTTGTAGGGTGAGTTGTGTTGATTTTTGATGTTTTACAGGAAAGTCCAACCGTCTGAACTTGTAGGGAGTGTCTGGACCAAAGAAGATAAAGAAATAAACTCTCCAAATTTATTAAAAATGATTCGCCATACAACAAACCTCACTCTCTGGTTTGAAAAGTAAGTTTTTATTTACTCTGTTTTATTGTACCTTAGTAGTCATAATGTTAAGTCATATTTAAGCTAAAGCTCTGGCTTTACAAAGAAGTTTCTTGTTTTCCAACTGAGGTGAAAATTTTTCTAAGGCACGAATATTTTGTTGTTGTTAGATGCATTGTGGAAGCAGAAAACTTTGAGGAGCGGGTGGCAGTGCTCAGTAGAATAATAGAAATCCTGCAGGTGTTCCAAGATTTGAATAATTTCAATGGCGTGTTGGAAATAGTCAGTGCGGTCAACTCGGTATCAGTATACAGGCTAGACCACACGTTTGAGGTAAGTTTTAACTTGAATGTTTTATCTTTTGGGGAAGGCAGGTAAAATTAATGTAAGAGAATACTTCTACCTATTTTTAAGCAAATATTTTTAAAAATCTGCCCTTTCCCCTTAACTACAGAGGTAGAATTATTAAAGTATGTATCAGCATATACTGACAAGTATGGACTTTTTTCGGTGGCACATTGGTAATCTCATAAATGACAAAAAAATTTAAGTGTATATTCACTATGCAAATACTTCTTAGTTACTTTTAATGTATAGTCAAAAAATAGATAAACCTTTCTGAAACCTAAGATTGTTTTATTTTAAATTATGAAGTAATCTTTAATTTTTAAAGAAAGCTTGGGAGGTACTGAAGTATATGGATATTTTGTGTCTTTTAATTTAAAAATGAACATCATATTCTATGTACAAATTTATGACGTGTCTTATTTTTGTAAATTTTGTTCTGTTTATTAGTTTGTTTCTCAAAACAAGGGATTTTTTAGTGACTAAATAGTTATTCTTGTGGATGAATTATAATTTAGTCTGTCATTCTGTTTGGAAAAAACTAAGTTATTTCTGATTTTCATTTGGATATATAATTTATCACGGACTGTTCATTCATTCATTCACATGTCTCTTTGAAGCCCTGATTCTTTCTGTAGAATCAGTTTGTAGAAGTCCTGGGTCATCTTCAGACTTTTGGTATTTCCTTGCTTCTTGTTCTGAGGTACAGTCCATTATCAGCATGGCAGGAAGCAAGACAGCTTGCAGGCAGACGTGGTGCTGGGACTGAGAGTCTTTGCATCTTGATCCAAAGGAAGTGAACTGAAACACTGGCTGTGGCTTGAATATATATGGGACTTCATAACTCCCACAGCGACACACTTCTTCCAACAAGACCACACCTACTCCAAGGCCACATCTCCTACTAGTACCACTCACTTTGAGGGCCATTTTCTTTCAAACCACTTTAAACTCCCTGGACCCCAAAGGCTTGTACCCAATCTCATAATTTAAAAAAAATCATTCATTCCAACTTCAAAAGTTCCCATAGTCTCTAACAGTCTCAAACTTATTTTGAGTCTAAAGTTCAAAATCTCATCTGATATTCATGCAGTCTTTAACTATAATCCCCTACAAAATCAAAATCAAAAAGCAGATTACATACTTTCAACATATAATGGCATCGGATATACATTACCATCCCAAAATGCAGGGAAGGGAGCATAGTGAGGAAATACTGAACAAAAGCAAGACAAAAAACCAGTTGGGCAAACTCCAAATTCTGCAGCTCCCTGTGTCTGATATCAAAATGTTCTTCACATCTTCAGCTCCTTTCAATTCTGTTGACTGCAACACACTTTCTCTTGGGCTGGTATCACCCGCTATCAGCAGCTCTCCTCGGCAGGAATCCCACGACTCTGGCATCTCCAACTCTTGGGGTCCGAGCACATTTAGTCCTGAAGGGTCGTCCTCCTCCTCTCTGTCCCTGCAGTGTGTGCCTGGAGGATGGAAGCAAATAAGGCCCGAGGAGAACTCACTATTCCTAATCTTCTAATTTATAGTAGAAAGAACACAAACTCTACAGATAAAACAGGATTATATGTTTTAGCAATTTCCAAAGGAATAAGACTCACAATTTTAAAAATCATTTTAAGTATGCAAAATTTTATCAATCCTAAATTCTTGAGGATCTTTATATATGATTGAATTATATGCAAGAATTATATTCAGTGTACATGTTTTAAAGGCATTGCAAGAAAGGAAAAGGAGAATTCTGGATGATGCTGTGGAATTGAGTCAGGACCACTTCAAAAAATACTTAGTAAAACTGAAGTCAATCAATCCACCATGCGTGCCTTTTTTTGGTAAGTTACTAAATATAGATACTGTATCTTAAAGATAAATGCGTTGTAACCAGAGGGATGGGGTCTTTCTACTAGATAGGTTGTCTTCATACATATGAATTTATTATTTATCTGTATTGGTAAATAAAAGACAAAAATCTCCATTTCCTTGTCTGAATAATGAAAATCAAAATAATTGCCTTTTAAAGTTGGTACCATTTTCCTGTACTTCTTCGTACAGCCTGTGAAGACTTGTCAGGCGCAGCTGCTGTTCTTGTTTGTGTCACATCTGCAGTGTTTTCTGTAATTATTGTAAAAGTGCTTTTTACAGAGTCTTTATTTTAAAAAAAAACTTTTCGGGGATTCAAAACAGGATTTCTCTGTAGCTTTGGAGCCTGTCCTGTAGACCAGGCTGGGCTCAAACTCACAGAGATCCACTTGTCTTTGTTTCCCAAGTGTTGGGATTAAAGGTGTGTGCCACCACTGCCTATAAAAAAACTTTTTAACACAGAATTACAACATAACTAATATAAATTACATTGGGCAGAGCTTCATAATGTGAACTTTTCTTAAATATAATTATATAACTATAATGTGTAGCTGTAAATACACATTCTGAGAAAAGCATCATTGGGCAGGTTTTGTGAAACTATCATAGAGTACACTTACACACACCTCAGTGTACAAGCCAGTCATTTGATATGACCTCTTTGGCGTTGTTTCCTTTGTTGTTGTTTGTTCTGGATGTCAGGTTAGTCTCATATTCCTGGACTTAAACGGTTCTGCCTCAGCCTCCCGAATAGGTCCCATTGTGCCGTGCCTTTAATGTGGCCTTGGGACACAGTGAGACTGATGCCAGCATAACACAGCACACTGTTTTACAGTAACCTTTTTCTTATAAGTAAAATTACACTCAAAAAAATGATGAAACTCTAGCATAGTAATGCATAAGTCAATGACCTAACCATTTGTTATGATTACAGAATATTATCCACCTGGCATAGCTATAGTGCCGTAGGTTTATGTGCTGGGTCAGCAGCAGTCTGTTTATACCAGAGTCGTCAGAAACACCCGAGTCATGCATGCATTGTGCTGTAAGATTACAGCAACTGCAACAATTTCTTCAGCTTCCTTTTATTTGGGGGGTGGGGAATCTGGTCATTAAACATACTATACTTATGATCTGCACTCCAGCCCTTTATTGTAATTTTATGGTACCATTATTGTATATATTATCCATGGTTTAAGCATAATTATGTGGCATGTGGCTGACTTCACTGTTGGAGTTAGATGATTTATTTAAATCAAAGGCTTTTAACTGAAGCACTATTGATTGAAGTTAAGAGAAATACATTGTTGTGAAGGGTTATCAGTTACATTGTAGGGTGTTAAGCAGCTCCTGTTTACTAGAGAACAGTAGTACTCCAAACTTATAATTACCAGAAATATTTAAACATATTCCCAACTATTTCCTGCAGGACAAAATTGCCTTAAGCTAAGAACCACTAATTTAAATGAGTCAGTAATTATGCATAAAAAGGGATTAGAACCTTTTTTACTGTATAAGTGATAGGCTCCAAGAAGCAGTTTGTTCTACTGTTCTTAAACAAAATTGCTTATTTTGTTGATAGTCACTTAAAGAGCATTGATATTAAATATTTTTTAATCAAATATTAAAATATTTGATTAGACTAAGTTTTAACCCACAGGGTTGGGATATGCTTAGTCTGCCATTTTTTAGGACAGAAACCATGGCATTCTTTTCTTTTTCTTTAAGCTCTGTGTTACTGATTAATAGAGAGTCACTTCTGGGTCTGGGAGTTTTGCCTTTTTGCCTCTTCAGAAGTGGAACTGCTGAGTTCTGTGTCTTTCAGTTTCCCAAATGACTGATTAAATGAGACAAGTCATAAAATAACTTTAATTGTTTTTTAACTAGGAATATATTTAACAAATATTCTGAAGACTGAAGAAGGGAACAATGATTTTCTAAAGAAGAAAGGGAAAGATCTAATCAATTTCAGTAAGAGGAGGAAAGTGGCTGAGATTACCGGAGAAATTCAGCAGTATCAGAACCAGCCTTACTGCTTACGGACGGAACCAGAAATAAGGGTAAATATTTCCTTATTTATCTTTGAGGGAGATGGCGTTAAGTCCTATGTAATTGCTAAGAAATGTCACAGTGATGCACTATGCTCCATTTGCTGTTGGGAGTTAGTTAACCTTCGCCTAGCAATGTAAATATAGGTGTCTACACCGTCAGCACTCCCTACGTCAAGTAAAAGTGTCTACACCGTCAGCACTCGCTATGTCAAGTAATTTTTCTGAGAGTGTTGCTTCTTTGTGCATTGGTTCAAGAAGCTCTTCTAAGAAATGACAAAGGGAATGGAACATCCACGCAATGGAATAAAAACCCACTGCTGCTCAGTGATGGCCATTTTAGATAGTCTGCATGTGCCAATATAACAATCATAAGATCACTGTGAAGGATTTGGAGAATAGTAGGTATATATGCATCAAAGGGTTTTTTCTTTTCTTAGCATTCTGTCAGTGCTTCATTTTGAGTAATATTTAATATGGATTATACAATACCACAAAATATGGGATTAATTCTAAATGAGAGTAAATTATAATACCATGTTTATGTAGATGAGTTTTATGGTATCATACTCACTTGAGATTGTAAGTTTCAATTGCTAGTCATGTAACAATTATTCGCTAGTTACATTGTAACTATCGGTCACTGTTTACATTGTAACTATCGGTCACTATTTACATTGTAACTATCAGTCACTATTTACATTGTAACTATCAATCACTAGTCACTTTGTGACTATCAATCACTATTCACTTTGTAACTATCAATCACTCCTGGCATTAAAAATTATACTAGGCTTTAAACTGAAGCAAACAACTAAAAAAATAAAAAAATGCAGACTTGGTTGGGGGGCCCACGCCTTTAATCCCAGCACTTGGGAGGTAGAGACAGGCGGATCTCTGTGAGTTTGAGGTCAGGCTGATCTACAAGAACAGTTCCAAAGCTACAGAGAAACCCTGTTTCTAAAAACAAAACAAAAACAAACAAAAAAAAAAAGCAGAACTTCTTTAAGCCCAGCTCAGAGTCTGCAGTGCGTTTCCCGTAGAAATGACGTACTGTTGTATTGTAGTTGAGTACATTTGAAATACTCTTTTCTCATTCATGTCTCAGAAGCATTTGCTAGTATGTCTCTGTGATTGTTTCTAGGCTTCTTACCATCATTCAGAGCAAATCTGCCTTCCTTAAAATTGAGTCAAAGTAAATTTAAAATTAAATAGACCGAGGCATGATGTTTATGCACATGATCCTAACTCTTGAGAGTTAGTAGCTGGAGGTCAGGAATTCATAGAGGCCGCCTAGGCAACATAAGACCCTGTCTCTAAATAAATAAATAATGTAGCCATTCACTTTTCAAGTCATAGTTAGCCAAGTTAAGTAGTACTGAAAAATAAAGCAAAGGTTAGGAAAATCTGTACCTGTTGCCTGATAGCATCTTAATTTACCCAACTTGAATTCAAGAGTCAATAAAACAATAGCAGGGGCTGGAGAGATGGCTCAGAGGTTAAGAGCATTGCCTGCTCTTCCAAAGGTCCTGAGTTCAATTCCTAGCAATCACATGGTGGCTCACAACCATCTGTAATGGGGTCTGGTGCCCTCTTCTGGCATACACACAGACAGAATATTGTATATATAATAAATCAATAAATAAACATATTAAAAAATAAAACAGTAGTGTTTCTGACACTTGTAGAATTGGACGGATTTTATATAGACAATTTAAGGCTCATTTTACCTACTGCTAAAGTTAAAACCCAGTGTCTGATGTTATATGTGCTCTTAACCATATAAAATTAAATAAAGCTAGCCAGCTGGGCATAGTGGCACATGCCTGTGATCCTTGCACTTGGGAGACTGAGGCAGGAGGATCACAAGTTCAACGCAGCCTGGGCTGGTGGTTGGTGTTTTGTTTGTTTGTTTTGAGACCTTGTCTCAAAAATTTTTAAATCTAAATCCAATGATTAGATTCCAATGTTTATTTTATTTTATCATCACACAGATGATAAAGGCCATTAGATACTCTAGTACTAAAGTAAAAGCAATGAAGTCTCTGGTTAGTGAAATATCTGCTTCTTTTTCCTCTTTTTTCATTCCCATTTGAGCCACATCTCAAGCCCAAGTGTAACTCAGATCATTTCATCATTTTGTAGTTTAAAATCTGAGCTACAGGCTACAGCAATGACTGAGCATTTAAGAGTATGTACTGTACTTTCCGAGGACGAGAGGTCAGTCCCCCGCTTCCACACCAAGCAGCTGATATCTTCCTTAACTTCAGCTCCAGGGATCCACAGGCATCTGTGCTTATGTGTGCACACACACACTCGCATGCACACACACACACAAACAGACACTGGTTTTTTTTTCGGCATTTTACTAAATCGTCTGAATTTTCTACTTAAAACTCAAATTTAAGCTTAGAATATATATTTATAGTAAATATTTTTGGACAGTGTTTTCACCTTAAAGGGTAACACAGGAAAATTTAAAGCTATAATTACCTTTAAAATTACTTTTGAATATGCCTTAATCTAGTTATCACCACATTTTTCCTGCTTATGAACATCCTCCTGCAATTTTCAATCATAATCTCCATTGTAAATTCTGTTGGTAGATGAGTGCTGGTAATCTGGTTGTTACAGTGAGAAGAGGCGTAAGAAGCAAGTGATGCTAATGACTAAGCCAAGAATCTGTTCATATTAATAAACTATGAGGCTAGGATGTGATGTTCTCAGAAACTGTACAGTCTCAATTGTAAGTAGAGAGTAGAATGAGCAATCTTTTGGAACGTCTCAAATACTGTGATGTCTTCATTTGTTTTAGTGTTAACATTAAGAGGATCTTATTTTAGTAAGACCAAAGTATATACATATATTTATGTGTTTAATTCTAGAGATTCTTTGAAAACCTTAACCCCATGGGAATTTTATCTGAAAAAGAGTTTACAGATTATTTGTTCAACAAATCACAAGAAATTGAACCCCGAAACTGCAAACAACCGCCTCGATTTGTAAGTTCGTTATGATTATGGGAATTTTTTTTTCTGTTTTTAAAATAACAACCCGCTCTCTTAAAATGGTTATATAATCAATAGTTGTTTTGTTGCTTTACTTTACAGTACTATTCTATTTCTAAAATTAGTATACAGGGTGGGTATGGGACTCAGATGAGTGCTTGCCTCTCATACTTGAGACCATTTTGATAGAAACTTGTTTTTTTTTCTTTTTAAAATAGTACTGGATGTAGAAACTAGGTCCACACACATGCAAAGAAGCCTTCCTTTTAATGTCACTTATCTAACCTTTTTTTTTTTGGTTTTTCGAGACAGGGTTTCTCTGTGGTTTTGGAGCCTGTCCTAGAACTAGCTCTTGTAGACCAGACTGGTCTCGAACTCACAGAGATCCACCTGCCTCTGCCTCCCGAGTGCTGGGATTAAAGGCGTGCGCCACCACCCCCCGGCTATCTAACCATTTTTTAACCTCCTGATTTTAGAGGAAAGTTATAAGAAAGTGAGCCCCTCCCCCCCCAAAAAAAAAAGAAAAGAAAGAAAGTAAGGCCCAAAAGCAAGTAACTGGATGGGATAAATGAAAAGGCAGGGAAGGCAACAGATGGTAGCGGTGGTGCACACCTTTAATCCTAGCACTCAGGAGGCAGAGGCAGTCTCTGATAGTTCGAGGCCAGGCTGGTCTATAGGTTGAGTTCCAGGACAGCCGGGGCTACACAGCGATACCCCTTTTAGGAGAAAAAAAAAAAGAAGGAAAAAGAAGGAAGGCCAGCCAGCGGGTAACAGATATATCATGACACCTAGCATGACTGTGGCTCCAGCCATTACGATCCTGTGGTTACACTAGAGTACTTTCTTTTACTAGAATTTGCTGCTGCAATTCACAGATGCTCTAGAGGTTTGCATTGACAACAGCAAGAGTAGAAAAAGCCAATTCTCAGTAGGCAAAAGTAAAACAAGGTGTGGAAGGAAATAAAAGCAATCAGAACAGTGTTTCTCAACCTTCCTGATGCTGGCGACCCCAAAACATAAAATTGTTTTCATTGCTACTTCATAACTGCAATTTTGCTACTGTTAAGAATTATAATGTAAATATCTGTGTTTTCTGATGGTCTTAGGTGACCCCTGTGAAAGGGTTTTGAGCCCACAGGTTGAGAACAACCGCTGTAAAACCTTATCAGATCCCCTTAATGTAAGAAGAGCCAGGCATGCTCAGCCATGTGCACAGGTCCTCTTCTATTTACTGAGTACCCAGAAGGTTCTCAGAAAAGCTCAGGACAAAGCACTGGGAAGGTAATGCCTCTGTCCTCTGGGGATGCAGGCAGCAGCTGGGGCTCAGGGCTGCCTTGGGCCTCTTCAGACTTTCACTTTCCTGTTGTAGTTTGCGACACCTACAGACTACACAGGCACCTGTACACACACACAATATGATAAAAATGAATGTTTTTTAAAAAAACTCATGCTTAATAAGGTTTTTAAAAAAGCCTTTTTAGGGCCACATGGTAAGTAGTTGACACAGCTGAGATTTTGCTCAATTTTTCTGACTAGGTTCCCACTATCAGGGTTTCAGAAGCAAGCAGGTTAGAGCAGGAACATGATACTACACTTCCCTGAAGTGGTTAAAGTTCTGGTGTAGGCATTGACTGTTCATTAGCTTAAGATCAGAAGGAGAAATTATCTTCTTTTAAAAAACTGAAGCACACTAGGGGCTGGATAGATCACTCAGTAGTTAACGCCACTGTTTGCTCATACAGAGGATCTGAGTTCAATTCCCAGCACCTACATGGCAGCTCACAACTACCTGTAACTTCGGTTTCAGAGAATCTGATGTCTTCTTTTGGCCTCCACAGGCATCAGGCATGTACATGTTACATATACATACATGCAGGCAAGATGCCCATTCATATAAAATAAAAATTAAAAATAAATCACATATAGCATATTATGTCACATAAATTATGTTACCTGATAGATGTTTGTGAAATTTACATATAGATGGTGTGAAAGAGAAATTTAGGATCAAGTATTTAGGAGCAAAAAAGTTGTTTGACAATTTTCAAGAATCTTATCTCTAAAAATATGTTTTAAAAAGGTTTGCTGGGCTGGAGAGATGGCTCAGAGGTTAAGAGCACTGACTGTTCTTCCAGAGGTCCTTAGTTCAATTCCCAGCAACTGCATGGTGGCTCAGAGCCATCTGTAATGAGATCTGGTGCCCTCTTCTGGCCAGAAAGCATACAGACAGACAGAACACTATATACATAATAAGTAAATAAATCTTTAAAAAAAAAAAGAAAAAAAAGATCTGCTTATGGAGCCCATGATAAACAATCTAATCAAGTCTGGAAAATACTATAAAAATACCATGAGCTACCCTTGAATATTGTGGCTTTTATCACACCCTTTAAAGAGTATGCGTCACAAGATAGCTGTAAGTATAAACAATGGCATGCAAGTGGGTGCTATTTTAACTGAACTTACTTCTCTTAGCCTAGGAAATCAACCTTTTCCTTAAAATCTCCTGGAATCAGGCCTAACACAGGCCGACATGGCTCTACCTCAGGCACATTACGAGGTCACCCAACGCCTTTGGAAAGAGAACCATACAAGATAAGCTTTAGTAGGATTGCTGAGACCGAGCTCGAATCAACAGTGTCAGCACCCACCTCTCCAAACACACCATCCACCCCACCCGTGTCTGCTTCTTCAGACCACAGCGTGTTTCTAGACGTTGATCTCAATAGTTCCTGTGGTGAGTGTCTAACACAAACCTCTTGGCAAGAGGACTTTGTGTCTTAGTCGGTCATTTCTTCTTTCCAACTTCGGAGCTGTAGAAGCCACGATACCTGTGTGTGCTGCTTGGTTTTAATTGTCACCATGATGTGACAGTCACCTGGGAAATCCTCCTGAGGGAGTGTCTGCATACCGCATTTCACAGCTGCCAGGGCTCCGCTGGGGTATGCTGTCTCCTAGAGAAACATGAGAGGGAGTTGAACCCAAGCTGCATATAATCACCGCTCCCTGTTCCTGATGGTGGACTGTAGCTGAGCTGTATGCTAACACAATCCCTTCTCCTCAGAGTTGCTTCTATCAGGGTGTGTGTCACACTGACAGGAAATAAAACAAAGACACCGTGTTGATATGAAAAGTGGCATCAAAGTGTAAAAATGGTGCTAAATATAGGAGCAAAGCATCATTGTGCATTGTCTGTGGGTTTTCTAATTCATTGGTTAACAAAAATTTTTTAAATTTTTTTTGGAGTAATGGATGATAAAATAAGGACATAAAGTCTGTAAAAAAATTAAAAAGGTTTATGGTAGAGAATTCACTTAGTCTGCAAAAGGAAAACCTTTCCAGGCACGAGTATTAAGTCCGTGTGACAAACTGGCATGTCAGAAGATGCTGATAGAGTCTTGTGTTAACTCGTACAGTGCATTTTACTTTTGGTTGGGAATGATGGTATTATGGCAGGGTCTTTGTACCTGGCTGTTCTCACTATGTAGACCAGGCTGGCCTCATGCTCACTGTATAGACCAGGCTGGCTTTATATTTACAGAGATCCACCTGTTTCTGTGTCCCAAGTGCTGGGATTAAAGGCATGAACTTGTGCATCTTTTAAATGAAAACATCTAAAAAGAAGATTGTCCATATTAGCTTTCTGTTAAAATGGATTTTTCTCTTTCTACTAGGCAGCAATACCATCTTTGCTCCAGTCCTCTTGCCGCAATCAAGTAAGTCAGATAGGCTGGGTACAATGAAATGACGGTCACAGTCAGATAGGCTGGGTACAATGAAATGACGGTCACAGTCAGATAGGCTGGGTACAGTGAAATGACGGTCACAGTCAGATAGGCTGGGTACAATGAAATGACGGTCACAGTCATAAGCTGGTTACTTGAGATGTGTTTCCATATTTGGGGGCTAGCAACATTTAAAGAATAAAGAAAGAAATGTTTTTCTTTCATCCTTCCCTCTGCCCTCCTCACCGCTCCTCAGGCTTCACAGATGCTAGGACAACTTCAGTACTGAGCTGCAGCCCCAGACCTGAGAAAATCTTATAAACAGTCTGAGTTACTTACAACTTTGTGCCATTAAATTTCATTAATTTTTGTTTTAATCATTTTTACCTGTGTTTTAGAGACTATCTGAACTTTAACAAATTACTCCCCACCTTCAGACTTCTTAGGAATAAAATTAAGTAACACAGAGAACACCGACCATGTTTCTGGCCTGAGATGTAGAATAAGTCCATCTCAGTTACCTGACCTCTGCCTCTTCTAATTCTGCCCCAGAGAAAAGTCCATTGTCAGTTCTTCTTGTCTGTGGGTTACCTCTCTGCAGCTAGCCAACCACAGAAGAGTACGTGTAATCTCCTAAGTGTTTTGCTGCATATATTTTTGAACATTTATCAAAATGATATATGAGAAGAATGTCAGAGGCAGATAGTGCCACCAGATACTTAAAATGACCTTACAGCAGTTCCCCGCCTCTTGTCCTCCTGCCTCGTTTTCAGGAGGCACACACATTCATGATGTTGTTCTCTCTTTGGGACCCTTACTTTTAGAATTAGGCAATGAGAGGGACACTCTCCCTTGTCTGTGTCGTATTTGGGCCGCCGCTAAGTCATGTGTAGTGTGCTTGATTACACTCTCTTGTGGTCTCCTGTTTCCAGGAGCCAATGATTGGCTCGTTCCCCGTTGTGCTGTTCTTCAGCAGCTATTGCGTACATCCTCCCATGTCCTGTCGTAGCAGTTTTCCATGAAGTCAGGCCCCTTAGGAAACTGATCTGGACCTTTGCAGTGCTTTCTCTTTAACCTGAAAGTGTCCTTCTTGGTGTCTCTGAGGCAGTGAGTACATTATAGGCTCCATCACTAACTGAAGCTTCAGTTCCTGTCTTTATTGAAGCTTATTTAGGTTTCTCTTGCTCTATGGTAGAAATGTCCTTACTCTGTGTATTAGCTACACACGTATAGCACTGGCCCTAGCTCTGCCATATCGGTCCCTGAGCAAGCTGACTTTCCAGAGAAAAGACTCCAGGTCAGGTGCACAGTGAAGGTGCTGCATGTGGCAGTGAAGAAAAAAATCTCCTTTTTAAAACAATCATAAAAGCCTGTCTTCAAGGCTAGAAATGTTTCTCAATGTTCAGTGCAAATACACAAAGCCCAGTAAAAGCCATAACTTTCTAAATCAGAGAGAAATATCAGTATGTTTCTCTTGCATCTTACTCATTTTTCATTGTTGTAATGCTTTGGCAGTGCTATATTGGTGATTATTCATTATTTATAGCTGTGATAGTTTAATTTTTTAAATAATCCATCAGATGTGCACATCTTACTGTGATTGCTTGAAATATAGTGGAGTACATTAGTAATATTTATATTACAAACTGTAATTTAGGATTGCTTGCTTATGCATAATACCTAGATCTCCTTTACATTGGAAATAGTTTCTGCTTAGAATGGAATTCCTCTGGAAGCTAGTGCACCACCACGTGTGTGCACACATTCTCAGGTGGTTTGTTGTTGTTGTTGTTTTGTTTTACTAGTTTTTTTGAGACAGGGTTTCTCTGTGTAACATCCCTGGTTGTCCTGGAACAACTTCTGTAGTTGGCTGGCCTCGAACTCACAGAGATCCATCTGCCTCTGTCTCCTTAGTGCTTAGATTAAATGTGTACACCACCACTGCCTGACTTTGTTTTGAATTTTTAAAATGCTTTTAGAGAAGGCCTTCTGTTTTGTTTTAAAGGTGCTGATCGCCAAACCTCGGGCCTCATGCGCACTAGGCAAGCATTCTACCACTGAGCTATATCCTCAATTTTATTTTCTTTTAATATACGTTTTATTTTAAAACAGTCACTGAATTGCCTAGGCTGGCCTAGAACTTCATGACCCTGCTCCCTTAGTACTTAAGTAGCTGTGATTACAGGCCTGCACCACCAGGACCAGTTTAGAATTTCATTATTAATCTTAATAATGTGCCTTCATCTAAGTATTACATGCCAGTTGCTATGGTAGATGCTAGGGTTACAAACACATGCTCATGGTGTCCTCTAGTGCTTAGAATTTCAGTGGGGAAGATAGATGAACAGACAGACAGCTGTGTGAGAATAACCCACTTGACAAACATGGTAGCTGAGTGGAGTTTTGTCCTGTAACTGCACTGTGATTGTAAGCCAGTCTCCTCTCCCCCAGAGACCTTCTTCAGCTCATGTGGAAGCTTACACAAGCTGAGTGAAGAGCCACTGATTCCTCCTCCACTTCCTCCTCGGAAAAAAGTCGATCATGATGCTTCAAATTCCAAGGTAGTCATTCAAACCTGGATTTGCCTCAACTTACTAAGAGTTGTTGATCTCCAAAATCTCTTGTTTTTAGAGTATTTTTACAGTATGTCAATCATAATTTAGCTACACTCTACAGACATTTAGATTGTTATAGTTGAAAAATAGCTTAAGTAATTGTTTAATAAAGTTTTTAAAAACTTTTTTTAAAAGTGTGAAAATTCAGATAATCAGAAGTACATTGTCTTCCATGTACAGATGGGGGTGTGGTTGGAATTCTATTTTAAAGAACCAGAGAACTTTAGACCAGTGCTTCTCAAATGCACAGGCATGTCAGAATCACCTGGAAGATGTCTTATAAGTAGTTCTTGAGCTCCAGGCTGTAAGGCTGCAATTGGGCCTGGGAATTGGCTATGCTAAGCCAGCCTTTACTGGGACTGATGCTGTTGGTCCCTGGGTACCACTCTGAGATCTACTGCTTTAAGTGCCATGGAGGAAATTAAAAGTAGAAGCTAGATATTAAAGGCTGTTGATGCCATGTCCTTTCATGCCTATAAAACTGTATTATTTTTATTGGCCTATTGCCATAAATAAGCTTTATAAATTTCTAAAATGTTGGAAATAAAGCAAGATGATATGGGGCTCTATGTTTTTAGGTTTCAGTGAAACATCTTATATCCGAATGTTAAACTGAGCCCAGAGTTAAACTGAGAGTAATTTAGTCAGGAAGGTGATAGTTAAACCACATTCATTTAATTTGGCCCTCTAGATTTAACATGACACAGAAAAAAATTTCAGTCTTTTAAAATTATCTTACGTATTTTTCCAGAGACTAGACACGTGCCTTTTTGTTTTGTTTAGGGAACTATGAAATCTGATGATGACCCCCCTGCTATTCCACCAAGACAGCCGCCCCCTCCAAAGGTAAAGCCGAGAGTTCCTGTTCCCGTGGCTGCTTTTGATGGGCCTGTGCACAGTCCACCTCCACCCCCTCCGAGAGAGCCTCTTCCTGATACACCCCCACCAGTTCCTCTTCGGCCGCCAGAACACTTTATAAACTGCCCGTTTAACCTTCAGCCACCTCCGCTGGGACATCCCCACAGAGACCCAGACTGGCTCAGAGACGCTAGTTCGAGTCCGAGTTCGCCAAGCACTCCTCCCAGCACGCCCTCGCCACGAGTGCCGCGCAGAAGCCATTTGCTCAGTTCCGGCCACGGCGCTCTTGTGCACCCTCCAGCTCCTCCTGTTCCACCACGGCACAACTCGAGCCCTCACCTACCAAAACTGCCACCAAAGACATACAAACGGGAGCTTTCACACCCACCGTTGTACAGACTGCCTTTGCTCGAAAATGCAGAAACTCCTCAATGACCTTAGCTGTGTGTAGTCATTGACACTGGAATAGTATTTGTAAAGGTTTTAATTTATTCAGAAGAGGCATAGTATTTTAGTACTTTCTACAAATAAAGCTCTTACAAAATGCTACTGATCAAATAAGCTTCTAAGAATTAGAAAAATCATCAGGCATGGTGGCACACACCATTAATCCCAGCACTCTTGAAGCAGAGGCAAATGGATTTCTGAGTTTAAGGCCAGCCTGGTCTATAGAGCGAGTACCAAGACA
Organism: Microtus ochrogaster; assembly: GCF_000317375.1. Classification (NCBI taxonomy): domain Eukaryota; kingdom Metazoa; phylum Chordata; class Mammalia; order Rodentia; family Cricetidae; genus Microtus; species Microtus ochrogaster. The sequence continues at coordinate 7,822,097 of NC_022009.1, read as the reverse complement.
GTCATGGCTACACATAGAAACCCTGTCTCAAGAAAGCAAAACCAAGAAAAGAATTCTAAACATTAAAATGCAAAAGCCCTTCACCGTAACCCTCAGGTGATCAGTAGCCTTGCCTCGTCTCAGCTCCAAAGGCCAGTATAATGAATTTCTGTTTGCACTGTAGACTCCGCTAACGTATGGCTTAAATGATACTGCACTGAAAGGGGGTGGTGTTCTCGAGGAATTACTCACATCGGAGTAATAGGTACCTTTTTAAGGCAATGAATTTCCACAGATACAGAGATGTACTATGATGTTACTGGGTTTTCAGCCCTCTTTGACCATCTTCAAGGTTTTAACTTGGTTTTACATCTAGTGAATAACACCTACTGTTCTTAAACTCTTGATGCCATGTCTTAATGCCAGTATTTGCTGCTGAAGACAAAAACGGAAAATAGAATGGAAACAATAGAATGCACTGTTTATTATTTTGTTAAAATTATAAATAATTCTACATAACCCGATTACAGAAGAAAAGGAGATGCATCTCGTTAAGATGCACCTTTAGTTTTGCAGTGTATGGTGTCTTTAGCTAATGATTTGCCTCTTGTTTGGGAAAACAAAGTTAATATGCCATGTATGTACAGTTTATTTATATTGTATATATTTAAAGATAATGCTAATAACCTATATAAATTTAAGTGACTTGAGGCCTATAATACAATCTGCTATTTTACTAATTTGTAAGTCAAGAACAAAAGTTTCTTATGGCATAGGAACCAACTGCCAACTGCCTTGTCTTCAAAACCTAGTAACTTTCTTTAATCTTGTGTTAATTGAAATTTTTTAAAAGTTTTTCCAGATTGGTAATATTTAAACAGAAAATACTTAAAGCTTTATTAAAATTTTTAATCAGACAGAGGATAAAGCTTTTGTCATTGGACGCCCTCGTTCAGCGTGCTCAAAGCACGTTGTGCTGAGAGCTCAGTAGCAGCAGTGTAAAGTAGCCCAAAGCCACGCTCTTTATCCACCGGTCTGTGGCCTTCTACTGTGCTTTGTATCAGAGTTCTTAACAAAATTAATAAATCACCTCAGTCTTAATTTTTAAAAGATCTGCGATATTGTTTTTCATCACAAAGAACAAAAGGAAGCTGGGTACAGAGGCGCACACCTTGTAATCCGAGTATTTGAGAGGTTGAGACCAAGGGAATCTCAATTTCAAGGCCAGACTCAACTACATAATGAGTTTGAAGCTTACTTGGGATTCTGGAGACCAACCTCAAAACAAAACAAAACCTACAAAACTGAAAAAACAAAGTCTAGAAGAATCTCTCATCTGCCTGCCTATTTATCACGTGTGTATTTGTGTAGTGTGCATACCACAGATCCAGTGTGAAAGTTAGGCCAACCTGCCAGAGGCAGTTCTTTACTAAGTGAGTCCTGGAACTCAGGTCCTTGGTCTTGCTGGCCATCTTTTGGCCCCAGGGGGACGTAAATATTACAGGGTTAAGTTTTCTTTACCATTGAAAGCAAGTAGCAAGTTCCCAGGCAATCTTTTTTATGCATTCAATATGAAAAAAGTAGATGTACAGTAGGAAACTTCTTGAACATAACAATTTTTGATAGGACCTGGGAAGCTGCCTAGATCTATATCCTACAGCTTTGTGTGAGCCAAGAAAAAGCACTGGCATTTGCTTTGTTTCTCTAAGTGCTGATCTCAGTCACGAGCCAGGCCACTCCCAGGTAGGTTCTGCTAGTTCCTGCTGCTTCCGGGCTTCGAGACCCGCGCACGCGCAATTAAACAGCCTGCCGCTGGGCGGCGCGGGCCTTGCGTGGGCGTGACGTCACCGCGTACGCAGCCGCTGGTGGCAGCAATGGCGGCCGCCGTGGACCCGGAGGTGGAGGACCCGCTGTGGAGCTTTGTGCGGGTTCTGGAGAAGCGGGACGGGACGGTGCTTCGACTGCAGCAGTACGGCTCGGGAGGCGTAGGTTGCGTTGTGTGGGACGCCGCCATCGTCCTTTCCAAATACCTGGAGACGCCGGGGTTCTCTGGCGACGGGGCCCACGCGCTGAGTCGCCGCTCGGTGCTGGAGCTGGGCTCGGGCACCGGGGCCGTGGGGCTCATGGCCGCCACCCTCGGGTAAGAGCTGGCGGGAAGGAGTCAGGTCACCGGCGCGCAGCCTTGCGCCTGTACCCAATCGAGGTTGTTTTTCAGGGCAGATGTTGTAGTCACTGATCTTGAGGAGCTGCAGGACCTGCTGAAAATGAATATTAATATGAACAAGCATCTGGTGACCGGCTCTGTTCAAGCCAAGGTACTGAAATGGTTTGTATGGCCTTTCAGCTTGTTTTAAGATAACCACTTTCATCTACTTTCCATTGCATTTTGCCCAACTCGTTGTTAATATGTGGGAAACTTTCTGCGTCTCGCTTCTGAAAATGAATACTGCAAATTGTTAAAGCATCGGTTAAAGACATACGTTTGACGTTTTTAAGGGGGGAAGAACTAGAAGACGTGACTTCGCCGGATTACATATTGATGGCTGACTGCATATACTATGAAGAGGTGAGTGTCGAGTGCGCTGGCTACTTCGTGTGTCCGGAAGCCCGCATTCCTTCCCATTGTAACGCCTCTGCGTGCGGGGTGTTTGCAGTAAAGACAGTCATCAGGCTCCACATGTATGTACAATTCAGGATAAACATACAGGCCTGTGAGTAGTGCTTGAGAAAACTTACCTGCTTTCTATTCTAATTTTAAAAGGGTTTTCCCATTTGGATATATCTTGAAAAATTGAAATTCCTCCCTCCCTTCTCTCTTTCCTTTTCTTTCTCACTGATTATTAACCATGATGTTGAAAATTAAGATGCAAGTCAGACGTGATGGCTCACACCTGGAATCCCAGAACCTGGGCGACCCAGGCAGGATGACTGGCATGACTGCTAGGCCAGCATAGACCATAGAGTGAGGACCCCCCAAAAAAATTAGTTAATTTTCAGTGGCAAGAGTTATTACATTTGTGGAGTGAGTTTTCTTTACATATCAATTTATACAGTGTTGAGAAATATTTATTTTTAAATTAATGACTGTTCAGCTAACTGAATGGGTTCAGATTAGGTCAGGAGGCTGGGGAGATGGCTCAGCAATTAAGAGCACATACTGTTCTCCCAGAGGACCCCAGTTCAATTCCCAGCACCCACATCAGGCCAACTCCAGGGGGATCCCATTCCTCTGGCCTCTGCAGGCACTAACACCTGTGCACATGCCCATACACAGAAACATACATACACATAGTTAAAATAATAAAAATAAATCTTAAACCGTTAGGATCAGGCTTATTTTTTGTAGAATATATTGTTGATTGTTTAAATACCCTAACTTCGGTTAAACGAAATTAGCTTTTAAGATTTGAATCTAACCAGCCATGGTGATACATAACTCCTGTAGTGCTGGCTCTTGAGAGGTTGGAAGAGGGGTCACTGCCAGCCTAGTCTATATAACACACCCCAGTTCAAGACAGACAAAAGAGACACAGGCAAGTCTGCTTGTGTTTCTGTGGAAACAAGATCTAGTCCTTGGGTTTTTTATCTATCTGTCTGTCTCTCTGACTATTGTTGGAGGGGATAGAACTCAGTATAACCAGTCTAGTTGTAGAATGCTGCTTTGTTGTATCAACTCAGAATGGTTTGGTTATAGGGCAGTTGACCTCTTCACCTCCTGACCCCTTTGTATAATAGGAAATTCTTTTCTTTACAGTCCTTGGAACCATTGCTGAAAACATTAAAAGATCTCAGTGGATCTGAAACTTGTATTATATGTTGTTATGAACAACGTACAATGGGGAAAAATCCAGAAATTGAGAAAAAATACTTTGAGGTGAGTATTGTGTGTGGCAGTCACCCTATGGGGGAGCTGTATGTGGTTGCCCTGGCGAGTTCATTGGGCAAAGCTTTCTCAATAAGAACCCAAGGAGAAGATCCTCCACAGCCCTCCTGCACAGCGCCCTCCATTCCCTGACCTTCCCAGTCCTGAGTTTTTTCTGATCTCACTAGTCCAAATGTTCCATAGACCGGTGTCAGGGACCGGTGATGACAAACTTGTCTTTTCTGAGACAGCTTTCAGCGCCGGTCAGCACAGGGCCGGCTTTGTAAGCTCCTCAGTGATGCGTTTTAAAGAACACGTGGTAGAAATGCGTGGGCAACGAATCTTACTTCTATGTTCTCTATGTTGTTATTACTCATTTTACCTCATTAATGACTTTCAGGTTTTGGCTGTTCTTTGTTTATTTTTAAAGTTTTAAGAGGCGAGCCTGTCTTGCCCATATCTCTCCTTCACTCTCCCCCAGTAGTGACCTAGACCCTTTCATGGGCACAAATTCACCTCTTTAAAAACTGGCTTGTTTTGGAGCTCTCTGTATTGTCCTGGAATTTTGCCTGGCGAAAGAATGTAATGACAAAGCAAGTATGTGAGTCCCTCAGATAACATATGCTAAAATAAGATCCATGTTTTGCATGAATATAAGAAAATGTTACTGAACTTTTGAAATTATGTATAATTAAAGTAATTTGTGTTTAATTAAAACATATCCAATGCACGTATATCAAGATCTCAGCTCATGCATTTCCATCCAAATAACTGTTCCAACATAAAGATACAGAACGTTTCCAGGCTTGAGAAGGTTTCCACGTTTCCCTTACCAGTAAGCCATTCTCCAGAGGTGACTGTCATCCAATTTCATTATCATAAGGCTGTCCAGATTACTGAGTGTAACATTTGTGTTCTTGAAATTTACAGCTCCTTCAACTAGACTTTGACTTTGAGGAAGTTCCTTTGGACAAACACGATGAGGAATACCGAAGTGAAGACATTCATATTATATACATCAAAAAGAAGCAACCGGTATGTGTGTTTACAGTTGTTCATGCCTGTCTGTGGGCTAAGGTGTTGTCAGCTCTTCACCTCCACACAGTGAGTGTAACACCCCTTCGGTACAGTGCGTGCCACTGTACCGTAGGCGAGTCGGCCAAGGGCCTGGAGATTGAAAGAACACACAAAGAGACCTGGGTCATTCGAAAGGAGAGCAGCCGAATGTCCTTTATTCAACCTTAGGGAAATCCTTACGTACCTAGCTGCTGCACAAGGATTTCTGCCCAGGTAGGTGGGAAATTACCATGCCAAAGATGGAGTCAACAATGCCCTACAGCTAATCACCAGGTAGGGCAGAGGGAGCACAGGAACAAACAGAATGTTTTAGCTGGCTGACCAGAAACTGTCCTCAAGATGCACCCCAGGAACAAGGGTAGACCTGGGCCCTACAAGTGAGATAGCAGTGGTGACTGACTGGCTCCAGGCACCGACACAGGATTTCCATCTCTTACCTGTCTTGTCTTGGGTTCTTGGACACAACCCAGAACTCAGGAAATGGAAGGCTGTGCAGTTGGAGGCCAGACTGGGCTGCATAATGGGACCTGATTTCAAAGAAATATATAAAGGCCAGCTTTGTTTCTGCTATGCCCTCGGTAACAGGCAAGCTGTCTGCTACTGATAAATCCCCAGCTTGGTGAGCTCTTTTTTTTTTTTTACATATTTATTTATTATGTATACAATATTCCATCTGTGTATATGCCTGCAGGCCAGAAGAGGGCACCAGACC
>NC_022009.1:7807476-7816367 GCF_000317375.1 Microtus ochrogaster | reverse complement strand
GCAGGCAATGCTCTTAACCACTGAGCAATCTCTCCAGCCCTTGGTGGGCTCTTTAAAGGCCTTTTCAGCTATAAATTGAATGGCTGTGTAACTGAGCGTGTCCCTCAGCGGTTACTTTAAAACAATGAAATACCGAGAAGTTTATCCTGACCCACTTCAGCCGTGGGTTTGATTGTCCTTACTTGTTGACCTGTGAGCACGCTGCAGGCCATGGCGAGAGTGTGACAAAGGGGACCTGTTCACCTCTGGCTGAGGATGAGAGGAGAAGGGGAGGAGCAGGTCCAGAGAGCATCCTCAAGGACTTGCCCGGAAGACCTGGCCTCTTTTGTCCAGGTGCCTCGTGCTAGGGGCCAAGCCTTTGACACACAGGCTTTTGGGGGGCATTTCCCAAACTGGCACTAAACATAACCTCAGACAGATGACTAGCTCTCTGTAGCTTCCTCTTGTCTCCAACTTTTTAAAAAGCTAAAGCTAGTTGTAACTTTTAAGCTTCAGCCATCTTCCTTTTCCTTTTGGCATTGATCTATGAAAGAATCTCCAACTAAATGGGACTTTATATATGTCCCCATTTGGGCCTTTCTCCTGCCTCTGTTGTAGCTGCCAGCCAAGCCTGTCGAGGGGAGAATGGTGGTATTTCCGCCTTGTATGCCAGTTTGTAGCTGTGATTGCCCTAAGGCAAAGACCTCAGTTTATAGTAAACTGCACTTCTGATGAATTTGCAGTGGTTGAGTTTGTTCACCATGTTTTCTGAGGGTAAGGATTCTAGCCATAGAGTTTTAGGGACCAGAAGTGGGTGTTAAAACTCAGTCTAAGGGAAGGAAGGTAAGAGGGTTATTATTATAGTTCAGATTGGTTCATTGTGTGTGCTTTTGTGTCTGGCTCCCTTCATTCAGCAAGTGTGTTCCTCGGTGTGCCCTGCTCTGGCTTAGACTCTATGTCTGGTCACATCCTTGTGTGTGGTTCTGGTCATCTGATTCACCCTTTCATTCGTCAGCTGGTGACTCCCTCGTTTGCCTCTTACCTGTGAGGAGGATGCAGCTGGGAACACTCTTCTGTGTGTTTTCTGGGTCCTGGGTCTGTGTGAATCTAGAGGCTGCATAGGTGTGGTGAAGAGTGGCCAGACGTTTCCAGAGTGGCTCTTCCGTCTTTACATTTCCACCATTGCTGTGCACGGGCTCCCCCGCCGCCATATCCTCACCAGCGCTTGCTCCTGCCTATCATGTTACTGTAGCCATTGAAGATGTGGAGTAGGAACTCATGCAGTTTTTATTTCCTTTCTCTTAATGATCAGTGATATTCAGTACCTTCTGTGTCACTAGAGAAATATTTACCCATTTTCAAAGTGAGTTGTCTTAAATATTCTAAGTCTCCTTTGCCTATTGATATCAGATATGTGATTTGAAAATAATTTCTCCTATTGTGTGGGTGTCTGAAATTTTTTAGTAGTGTAGTTTTTGCAGCAGAAAGGTTTTTTTGTTTGTTTTTTTTTAATTTTTTTAAAATTTTTATTGAGCTCTGCATTTTTCTCTGCTCCCTTCCCTGCCTCTCCCCTCCCCCCTTCAACCCTCTCCCAAAGTCCCTATGCTCCCAGTTTACCCAGGAGATTTTGTCTTTTAGCAGAAAGGTTTTTGATTTTAATAGCATTTCTACATCTGCTTTCTGTTGATTGCTTTAGATAGCAATAAAGAACCATCTCTAAACATTGTACACGAATGCAGTTCACTTGAATATCATAGAGTATAAAATACCTAATAAATAGTTGGTGATGTGAAATTAATGTTTAAACCCCCCCCCCCCCTTTTCCTTATAGAAACTGCCATCATGAAACCCTTTTCCGTCTTAGCCACACCCCTGACACCCTGGCTGAGGCCCAGATGTGAATGGAGCATGTGCAGACAGCATGGAAGATTGCATTACAGTTTCTCCAGCATGTCCTTGGATGACGACCACCGCGGGCTGCCCACAGTGTGAAGCACCTGCCTGCCCTGGGCTGAAATCTAGCTTAGGTTACTTAGCTCAGCACCGGGTCTGCTTAAAAGAAACAGTGGGATGGATCACTCAAATAAAAATACATTTCAGGTTAGCCTCAAGCATGGTTGATTCGGTACGTTTTCAAGAAACTAGAGATAAGTCTCTCCAGTTCCTAATACCTTCTACTCTATAGCAGTGTTCTGAGGACTGGTCATGGTGGCGCACGCCTTTAATCCTAGCACTGGGGAGGCAGAGGCAGGCACTCTGAATTCCAGACCAGCCTGGTACACAGAGCCAGTTCCAGGAATAATGAGACCCTGTCTCAAGAAAGAAAGAAACTAGAGATAAGTCAACTCAATTAGTAATCATAATTGTAATTTTCTCTTACTGTATAATAATGCTTAACTTAGAAGCGGCAAATTTCAATTTGTGTTTGAAGTAAATCCCAAAGACAGTCACACTTTACATAGTTGTGCAGTAATGGTTCTTTTTCTTCTCTCTTTAATACTTACATGTTCTTTTAAAAGAAACTGCAAATATTATTTTGCTTCTTTACTGGCTAGTGTTTTCTTTTCCTCCATCACAGGTAGGTGAGTGGTTTGAGAGTTAAGGGCACTGCGGTGTGAGCCTAAGACAGATGCTGTCTCTGAAGGAAGGCGTGAGCAGAGAGCCAGTGCAGGCTTCCGTGCTCACATGGTTCAGCAGTCTCTCGTGTATACCGTCCAAGAAAATCTGATTTGAAAATACCAGTATTAAGACATCATGTTTAGCCGGGCGATGGTGGTGCACGCCTTTAATCCCAGCACTCGGGAGGCAGAGGCAGGCGGATCTCTGTGAGTTCGAGACCAGCCTGGTCTACAAGAGCTAGTTCCAGGACAGGCTCCAAAACCACAGAGAAACCCTGAAAAAAAAAAAAAAAAAAAAAAAGACATCATGTTTATATGAAACTGATTTTTTTTTGAGTAACTAAAACTTAGTTCAGTGTACATTTATCAAATGCTTTTTGCTGGTTGTCTCATTTTTGTTCCAATCTGCTCACATAGACTAATCTGTCAATGACTTGAACAACACTACCAGTTCCAAAAAGTAGTAACCAGATGGAATTCTGGAATTTTCAGTCATTGGTGCTAGATGGCACACTTCATGTGTTGGAATAAACATCATGTTTGAAACCTTGTGACTCTGAATGCTTCCAAAACGGCTTTGAAGAGATGAACATTTTCAGCGAACAACTGTCTTCCAGAAAGCAATAGCAGCTCCGTTTAGAGACATTGAGACAAGACTCGGAGCTCAGAACCATGCTTTATTTGGGAACTTTCTTAGGTTTCTAAAGCTTGCTTACTGTAACATTTTCAAAATACTGTGTCCATATGGGCCACCTCTTGAAGCAGTTTGCCCCAGGCAGTGAATAGAAAGGCTTAATATGTGATGCTTTGGAGGTAACAGCTTACACTTTGCAGCTTGCTCCATACCGTGGAACTCATACGTGAGCATTGGCCTTAGACGCCCTCGGATTCTGATTCCCCTTCCCACCCTGCTCCACTTTCTGTTTCTTCTCCTTGGAGCTCTATGTATGTAGTCCAGCTGGCTTAGTACACAAGGAGCAATTTATTGCCAATTTTTTGGAAACCACCCCCTTTTTGCCTGCGCTCTCTGCTAACTAGGCCCACTCCCTAACCAGTCCTCCGGGATCACTGCCTCTGGGGACCTGACCTAAGGGAGAGATGAACTGGAGTTGAGTAATTTGTAACAGAATGAAATGAGAATTTAAAATTCCCTGTTCCTGGAATGAGGCCAACCCTGACTGAGCTCTACTGCAGGACTTAACTGAACTCTTAGCACCAACTGCATTCCACACAGAAGCCTGGGCTAACCCCCATCCTGGAAGAGCTCAGGATTTGGACACTGGGGCCTGCTGATGGAGCTGGGCCCTGTTCTTGGGAACCACCAGAAGATGGGCACGGGGTAGCTAGGGTCTGCTGACGGCAAAGGGGAGGCCAGCTTCTCTGTGCTCAGGCTTGTGTTGACCTGGAAGAGTGACTTGGCTGTTTCAGACCGGAGCTCGGGGCAGAACTGGACTGCTGTGAGCATGGTGAAGCAGGAGGCAGGCGGACCCTACCGGCCTGGGAATTGATCTGTGAGGTGGGGGCTGGAAGATTTGGCAACATGTATTCCAGCGAGGGCTGCCCAGTGCATACCTGGAACCCCAACACTTGGGAGGTGAAGACAGCGGGATCATGGGTTCAGGGTCATTCTGAGTCACATAAGACCATGCCTCAAAAATAATGGCAGGTGCAACAGATGGCAGAGGTGATGCCACTAGCTGGGCATCAGCCAGAGTGCACCAACTGTCCGAGTGATTGCTATTGTCTAAGGAACAAGTAGGATCTGCTACTGTGCACAGTGGGGCCCATAAACCACTTCCAGAATGCAGGCGGAAGTCAACTGGGGAGGTCTTGCAGCCCTGCACTGAGACAGTGTTCTGTAAACCATCCTACATGGTGAGGTCACGTGAAAAATTGGGAGTAAATCAAAGTCAAGCTATGCTATGCTCAAATTTCACTTACGCCCAGTTAAACAAGAAGCGTGATGTTGTTACTGAAGGACTCCAGATAGCTTTAATGTTGATCCTCAATTGAGAACCGGTACCATAAGGACACATGTCTGCTTCCCAAGAGGGCGGTCAGAGAAGAGAGAACATTTAAAAAGGAAATGGTCTGTGGTTAGTGTGGCCTGTCCCCACAGTGAGAGCTCAGTCTAAAACCTATGGAACAACGTCAGAAACCGTACCCGCTGTCAGAGTGCCTGAAAATGTGGAGAAATTTGAGAAGGAACATGAGGAAGAGCGGTTCCACAGTTCAGAGAGGCAGATTTCAGACTTCTCACCAGTGACCCGAGTCTCCTCCATGTTCCGCAGAAATTTAGAAGCTGCAAAGGTTGTGTAACTTTGCGTCTCTCCTGCTCCCGTTTATAGCTGTGTGTCTGGGTCGTATTTGATGAAATTAGGTTGGTTTTAGTAACTTTAGGAAGTAGTAATCCAAAACAGCGGTGGATCTTTTTATATGTCTTTCTCACCCTTTCCTCGAGCTTTCCGATTAAATGTAGAGTAAGCTTTTTTGAATGCTAACTCAGAGTGCGGGACAGAGACGAGGACTGTGGTTCCGAAGGTCCCCTGTAGGTGGCGTTGCGCGTCTGGTCTTTAAACAGCTTCTAACAAGGCGGCTATAAAAACGGGATTTTAAATTGCTGTTGCCTTCAGATTTTAAAATTGGACTTAATGATTTTCAGAACAAGCCTGCTCATTAGGAGTTCCTGGCTGACGAAAACATGTCAGAAGCAAATGAGATCGTCTTCCTAGGAAGTTGTATTTGGTGTCGTTTTCTGTTTCGTTCTTTCCAACCTTGGTCATTCATGAAGCTGCACACACCGTGATTCGTAAGTCGCTCTCTCTGCCGTTGAGCCCGTCTGTACAAGGAAGAGAGACCTTTAAGAATCTCAGCTGGTTCTAATTAGTGCAGCTCTGAAAATGGGGTTCACCGCGAGCTTCACTGAGCTTGGTTTTCTATTCGAAGTGCCTCGGAGTACTTAGAGTTTCCAATTAGTCTTAATTGGTTCTCCACACCGGCATCCCTTCCTCATTAGAGGAGCAGACCTCATATCAAAAGACTGACGCTGTCTGTCGGTGGCTCTCCTGCCCTCCTGTAATCTTAGGGTGAACACACTTTCACTGAAAAGCGATAGGAAAGCCAAGTTAATCATTTTTCATAATTCCGCGTGGGAAAGCAGTGAGGTCTCAGGGTCGTTTTCAGGTGGATCGCTGCAGGACAGAGCGCAGAACACTCAGCCACACCTGCAGCGCTAAGGCGTGCTCACTTTTAATAACAAGATGCAGTAATAGAGCACCATGCTGGAAGCAATCCTTTGTATGATGATAGTTCCTTTGTGTGCATCCGGAATAAAGTGTGTCAGAACATAACCCAGAGACCACATGATCCAGATTTGATCCCAAAGTCTGTCGTCCGCCGTCTTTGTGAGCCTGATGGGAGTTCCTTAGACTCTGTGCCTTGCTGGCCTCATGAGGATCATTTTATTATGGGCTTTGGGGGTTCCCATGGGAATGAAGTCGTTTGCCATGTGCAGTGCACCTGGGTACTTGGCAAATGGCAAGTGCTCAGCCCGCGTCATTACAGCAGAAGTGAAATGACAGGCAGGGACTTGGGAAGCTTGCACAAGGCCAGCTGATTTTATCTGTCACCTTGTGAAATCCAGACGTCTTGTTGAGAGTGTAGAATGCATGTCAGCACCCCTGCCCTGTCATGGAGTAATGGCGCTGGGGCAGGAGAAGGTTGAGAACACCGGTCCACAGTGGTGGTTGAATGAGTCAGTCATTTTAGGAAGGTGGATATGGTGGTGTGTGTGGTGGGGGAGGGGATAATCATTGCCGTTCACTTGTGAAGACAGGTATGTGTGACGTGTGTATATATCTATAGTTTTTTCAGTACTGGGCTTTGAACTTCCATCCTAATGTATACTGGGCAAGTATCTTATCACTGAGCTATGTCCTCAGCTCTCTCTTTACTTTTAAATCTGGGGACCAGGTCTTATTAGGTCTCAGACTGGGAATCCTCACTGTTTTCTGGGCAGGCCTTGTATTTGCCATCCTCCTGCCTCACCCTCCCAAGTAGCTGGGATCACAGTCCTAGGCCTCCAGGCCTAGCTCATTTCTGTGGTCTTAAAGTAAGTGCCATGAATGTTAAAATGCCAATGGGGATGGAGGAAATCCTTGTTTCTAAATATGGGAACCTAAATGTGCTTGAGTGTGCACAGCCATTGTCTGGCCCCTCACCCAAGTCTCCCGTTCTGTGGTTTTCCTCTGTGTTAAACCTAGGAGCAGTTAGGTAGTGGTTACCGTGGACCAAGCCCAGGTAATTCTAACAGTTGCCAAGCATGGAAACTCACACCTGAGACAGGGAGACTAGTGAGAATTTGAAGTCAGCTTGGGCTACGTAATGCCAGGCTGTAAATCCATCATTTCCGTAAAGACTGAACTTAGTCTGTCTTCCAAAGCATTTTCAGAACTGAAGTGTGTTCATTCTCTTTAAAGCCCGTGATCCTTCACAGATAAATCCTCTTGTTTTCTTCTGTTTGTTTCTTTTTTGTTTTGTTTTTCAAGATAGGGTTTCTCCGTGTAGTCTTGGTTATCCTGGAACTCACTCTGTCAACCAGGCTGGTCTCGAACTCATAGAGATCCACCTACCTCTGCCTCCTGAGTGCTGGGATTAAAGGTGTGCACCACCACCACCACCATCAATAAATGCTCTTTTACTGTGTAATGACATGCAGATGCTTAACCAGGTCCTTAGATCACCTGACCGTATCCGTCAAGAAGTGAAGAAAACTGTAACTTTTAATTTATTTTTCCTTGGCGGAAGGCCTGTGCTTAATTTACAGACCAGGCACCAGCATCAGAAGCTCAGCTGCCCTCCAACTTACCATTGGTTTTAAGCTTTTATTTTTTGGTTATATATCATATATATATATGTATATATATATATATACATATATATATATATGATGTTATTTTTAGTTAAATGTATGTTCTGGTGTGAGTATGCACACATGCATGCAGGTGCCTAAAGAGGCCTCCGGCCCCTGGACTCTGGAGTTACAGGCGGTTGTGAGCGCTAGGAACTGAACCCTGATCCTCTGTAACAGCAAGTGGCCTGAGCTGCTAGGCCATCTGGCCCCTCTAATTTAGTTTTGAAACAGTGTCTCTCAGTGAACTCGGATCTCGATGGTGGCCAGAGTGGCTGGCCAGCAGAGGTTCTTCCCTCCTCTTCCTCTTCTGCACTGAGTTTGTAGGGTTGCACTGCTGGGCCTGGTTCCCTCCCGCCCTTCTGTGGGTGTTGGTTATTCCAAGGCAGGTCCTCATGCCGGTAGAGCCAATACTTGTTTGTCTTTCCTGGCTCCTTGAGTTACTTCTGCTTGTTCATCAGCCAGTGTAAGGGACACACAGACTTTAAGATATCACATTAGAGGTAGGTTCATGTGTGTGTGCGTGTGTGTGTGTGTGTGTGTGTATACGTGTGTATACGTGTGTATACGTATGTTCGGGCCAAAAATAAACAAGGGCCTTGCACATGTTAGGCAATCACTGTACTACTACACTACATCTTAGCCTCTGCTCATTTGAAATAAGTCTCTGCTTGTTTCACTGTGTAGCCCAGGCAGGTCTCAAACTCACTGGAAATCATCCTGCCTCTGCCCTCTGAGAATTAAAGGCATGAGCCACCACCTCTGTATTTTTGAAGGACTTTTCAATTAACAGATGAAAAGATTGTTGTAAACACTAAATAACTCTTGATTTTTGAAATCTTTACTATTTGTGGGTTGTTTTTTTTTTTGGCTGTATGATCAGCTCACATTTTGAATATTCATAGGTTGAAAACTTTGACATTTCTTCCTTACAAAACAAGATAAAGCATTTTGAGATCAAGCTGGCCTACATGGAGATCTTGAAGGCTTCCTTCAGGCTCTGATGAACTCCCAATCGCAGTCCGTCAAACTCCGCCTGGGCCACTCTGGAGTAAGTTTTAGAGAGTTAGTTACCTTTAGTTCAGCTTCTGAATCCCCTGACACGCAGGCCTTGGCAGGGTGGGTTTCAGGTTGTTTGCTGGGTCACCTCTGCTTTGGCATTCGTTGCCAGACCCGTGTGCACTGTATCAGCAAACTTCAGGAGCCGTCAGCATACCACCTTGTTCTGAAGACTGCCTTCCGAAAAACCTGCTCAGAACACTAGCACAAAAGAGCCAGCTAGGCCGGGTGGTGGTGGCGCACACCTGTAATCCCAGCACTCGGGAGGCAGAGGCAGGCAGATCTCTGTGAGTTCGAGACCAGCCTGGTCTACAAGAGCTAGTTCC
>NC_022009.1:7787755-7806735 GCF_000317375.1 Microtus ochrogaster | reverse complement strand
CACACACACACACACACACACACACTAGCTATCTTTCTAAATATTGCTACAAAAAAATTTAAATTGTGTTCTTCACCAGGCATGGTGGTACACAACTTTAATTCCAGCACTCAGAGGGCAGAGGCAGACAGCTCTCTGTCAGTTCAAGGACAGCCTGGTCTACCTGTGAGTCAAAGATAGCCAGGGCTATGCAGAGAGACCCTGTCTGAAAAAACCCAAACCAGAGTGTTCAACAGTTCTTTTCACTCTTGAAGCGCGTGTTAGACACCCACGCGCGGTCTGCTGTGTGACATGAGGCTGGAGTTCCCTGTGAGCTTTGCCTGATAGCCTGGTTGTGTTTTGCTTATTTGCTTCTTTATCTTTTGAGGGGGGTCTCACTCTTTAGTCAGATGAGCCTAGAACTTGCTGTGTAGCCCAGGCTGGCTTTGAATTGGTAATGATCTTCCCCCCTACCCCCCACTCCTCCCCACCCCTCCCCACCTGCTCTGAGTTAACAGGTCTGAACCACTACCCTGGCTCCCAGGTCAGTTCTAAGCCGCCTTCCCACAGACCCACACTTGAATAGTCGGTTTTTCTCTTAAGGAGGAAAGAATGCAAATCTTTGGGTGGTCTTGAAGCGATCTTGATTGTATTGCCTGGGGCCAGACCCACCCTAAATGTGGGTGGTGCCATTCCACGGAGTCCAGGAAATCCATTACTCCCTGCTTCCTAATTTCCAGCGCAGCACCTCCCACTCCAGCTGCTGTGGTGTCCCCACTGTAGTGGACTGTGCCCATAAACTGAGCTGAACGGAGCCCTTCCTGTAGGGTTCTGCTTTGTTTTCTAGAGGGTTTTGTCACCGCACTGACTGACCGGCACTGTGCCAATGAGCAGGGTAAGGTGCGTGAGCAAGGGAAGGGAAGAGGCAGGCTCCCCAACCTTCCCAGATGTTCCTTCTAAGTCAGACTGTGGTAACTGACCCCAAAGAGACAAAAGGCCACAGTGGTCAATCCCAAGGTCAGCAGTGTGCCTGTCATTCACCCCGGACTTCATCACCCCGTCTTGTAACTCCACCTTCAACACAGGAGAGTATGGAGTCATGGAGGAAGAGAGGAGACGTTGCTCTTGTTAAAAAAGAAGAATCCTGTATGGCAAGGCTTGCGGCATTATTAGTGTAAGACTTTAAGACAATCCTGAAGCCATTTCTGACAATTCTGAATCCTCTCAGCCTCTGTGCCATAGTGCTTCCCCAAGGACCTAACAGCTACACATGCACGTACTCAGTTCCTGAACAATTACCCATATATGTATGTTTTGATTCAGTCCCTTGGGAAACGGGGTCAAAATGACCTCTTACCTCATCTGATCTGGCAACAGCTCTCAAATCAATTATTGGTAATAGCCCTTTTGAATAAGCCAATCAGAATAGTCAAAGAACAACCCCCCTTACTTCCGTGGCCCCTTTAAAAGTAGACTGTACCCGCTATTCAAGGTCTCTCGGCTTCCCGAATGCTGGGGGACCCTGTCATGACAAATTAATAAAATCCTCATGCTTTTGCATCGGCTGTGGTGTGCCAGGTGGTCTCTGGGGGCGACTCCTTCTCGGTGTTTGGACGCTAGAGTCCAACATTAGTAGAGTGTGGCACTTTTGTAAAACAGAGAAAACACAGCGGTCCCAGTCCAGCAGACTCGAGGAGGCTGTGGAAGACAGAGCTTAGCAGAGAAATTTCTGGAGACCCACTACTAACTGTCATTAAGCACAGGCCCACAACAATGACCACAACAGCACAGCAGCCCCAAGGGGGCAATGTGGCGCTGATACCTTGGGCATTGTAACAGCTTCTGATTGGACTTAGGGCCCACTCACCAGGAGGGAAACTGACTGATACTAGAAATCTAGACAACTATCCCGGGCTAACGAGGTCACGGATCTTAAAAAGAAAACCTACTCCGGCCACTTAACTAAACCAGCAGAATTCCTAGCGGCATTCTAAATGGTTATCCTTGTACCCAAAGATAAACGTAGCTCACACCCTTCAGCAAAGAAACTAATCTTTACAGCAGACAGAGATCACCCCGGAAAACCACAGCTGGTGGGAAACGCAGAGAACCAGTGGCCTTGTGGCTCCAGCTGACACAGCCGCCCATAGACCAGGGAGCATCTCAGGAGAGGGTGTGGAAATGATGGGGGAGAGTCTTCTGTTTTGTGTTAATTTCATTGGTTAAATAAAGAGACTGCCTTGGCCCTTTAATAGGACATAAAATTAGGTAGGCAGAGTAAACAGAACAGAATGCTGGGAGAAAGAAGCTGAGTCAAGGAGTCGCCATGATTCTCCTACCAGACACAGACGCAGGTTAAGATCTTCCCTGGTAAGACACCTCGTGGTGTTACAGGGATATTAGAAATGGGTTAGATTGATATGTAAGAGCTAACCAATAAGAGGTTGGAACTAATGGGCCAGGCAGTGTTTAAAAGAATACAGTTTCCGTGTAATTACTTCGGTGCATAAGCTAGCTATGTGGGTGGCCGGGTGCTGGGGACACAGCCCCGCTGGTCCTATTTCAACATGGAAAGATGGTAAGATCCGGGGGACCAGCTCTACTGTGAGAATGTGTCTCCTGGAAATGACAGGGAAGTTAAACCCACAGTAGCTCAACCACAGGGCTGCCTAAATAAGCATGCTAACGTGGAAGTGGGGGATCTCGCGGGGTCCCACTCCCGCGTACAGAACTATAGACAGCTAAGGAACGCTGAGAGCAGGGATGGGGAGTACTCTTCCCTTCCCTAACTGGTTATCCAGTACCAAGTCTTCAGCCCTGAAATCATATGCACACAAGTCTAGATGGACTGAGCAGATTGTATTTGTGCATTTAAGCTTCTACAGTGTGTGTGTGTGTATGTGTGAATGTGTGTGCATGTGAGTGTATGTGTGAATGTGTGTGTGAGTCTGTGTGTGTGAATGTGTGTGTGAGTGTGTGCGTGTGAGTGTATGTGTGAATTGTGTGAGTGTATGTGTGAATGTGTGTGTGAGTGTGTGTGTGAATGTGTGTGTGTGAGTGTGTGCGTGTGAGTGTATGTGTGAATGGTGTGTGTGCGTGTGAGTGTGTGTGTGAGTGTGTGTGAGTGTATATGTGTGTGTATGTGAGTGTGTGTATATGTGTGTGTGAGTGTATGTGTGTGTATGTGAGTGTGTGTGTGAGTGTGTGTGTGTATGTGAGTGTGTGTGTGTATATGTGTGTGTGAATGTGTGTGTGAGTGTGTGTGTATGTGTGAATGTGTGTGAGTGTGTGTGTATGTGAGTGTGTGTGAGTGTGTGAATGTGTGTGTGAGTGTGTGTGTGAGTGTGTGTGTGTAACATTATTAGTTAAGAAGAGGCCATAATTTCAAGAGAGAACAAGAAGTAGAGGGGACATGGAAGCGTTAGAGTGAGAAAAGGGAGAGGGGAAAATAATGCAATAATATTTTAATTTTTTAAAAAAAATTAAAATTCTTTTAAAAACATGATGCCAATGGACAGACCCTCAGTACATTTCCATCCCCGTCCCCTGTTAGCCAGTGAGTCTTGGGCTTCTCTGAAACACAGGACACATTTTCAGTCAGAACGGTCAGATACTGTGCTAGGTTTCAAGAAGATACAACCTTACTTTTGTTAGGTTCCAGGGAAATAATTCAGCAGAGGGGCTGGGGAGATGGCTGGGCACTGAAGCACACAACTGCTCGCAGGAGGACTTGAGTTGGATTCCCAGCATCCGCTCTGGGCAGCCACAAACCTCTTGTAACTCCAGCTCCAGGGGTTCCCAAGGCCTCCACCCCCCCCCCCCCGCGCCGCCCCTGGTCACTCCATTAATGCGCACACAGAGAGAATTTAAAAATTAAAACCAAATCTTTGAAATGAATCAATGAGGTGAATGCCATACCCCAGAGCTACCCTCTCGTCCATAAGAAAGGCACAGGCAAAGAACAATTTCAGTTCTGGGAAAAATTCAAGACACACGTGAAAACTAGCTCCAGCCACCAGGAACTAGACAGTTCTACCTGAGCTAGCTAGAAAAGGGTGAATGAGGGGACCAGGAGTGGACTTTTTTAAAAAAAGGCAAACATCTGCTCGGTGGATTTGTATTATGGAATAAAGTATTTTTTTATTCTTGAGAATAATTTTGTACATGAAATATGATTTTATACATACATATACATGTATATGTGTGTATATATATATATATATATATCCCACTTAGCCTCCCAAAATCACCCCATATCCAACTCAACACATTCTTCAGCCAACTTCATGATTTTTTTTAATAACTTCCTGCGCTAGATAGTTTATGTCAACTTGACACAAGCTGAAGTCTTTTTGGAAGAGGGAACCTCAGTTGAGAAAATGCCACACTAGATCGGCCAATGGTGCAGTCTTGATTGATGTGGGAGGGCCCATCTCACAGGGGGTGGGGCCACCCTTAGCTAGCATGTGTGTACCATGTCTGAAGAATGTGAACGAAGGGTGAAGCAGGAACTCAGGAAGCAGGAGTAGGAACCCACGTCACAGTCTGCTGAGAACGAGTTGGAAGGGGGACGGTGTAAGCTGGGGTGCAATTTCTGGAGGAAGATGTCTCATGGGGTGAGGTGTAGAAGGGCCCAGAAGGAGCGACATTCAGCACACGGGCACATGAGCTGGTTCTGAAATAAGAGGGCAGCCTCATCTATAGAAGAGAGGGGGCCTGGAGAAGGAGGAGCTGTGGGTGACTGTGCCCACGGGTGTGGAGGGAAAGGGTCTTCCACCTGAATCAGGCTTTTTCTTTTGGGTCACCAGCCAGCTCCCAAATCAGGCCTGGAGAGTAACTTATTCTGTTTCTCTTCATCTACACTTTTGCCTTGAGGCCTTTTCCCTTTCTTTCCTTCAGTACATCCTACTTTCACTGCTTCTCATGTCTGGCTGGCTGCTGCCTGATTTCTGGCCCCAGGTGTATCCTTCTTTTTCTCTGCCATCTCTTTTCTCTCTTCGCCAGCCAGACTGCCTGTCCCTCTCCTGCCTAGGTATTGGTTGCTCAGCTTTTTATTAGACCTTAGGTGCCTTAGGTACACCAGGTGAAACAAACGCAACACTTTTTTGTTTTGTTTTGTTTTTGTTTTTCGAGACAGGGTTTCTCTGTAGCTTTGGAGCCTGTCCTGGAACTAGCTCTTATAGACCAGGCTGGCGTCAAACTCACAGAGATCCACCTGCCTCTGCCTCCATGTGCTGGTATTAAAGGTGTGCGTCACCACCACCCGGCTTAACCCAACACATCTTTACATAATTAAATACATCCTTATATTGTTAAACAAATGCAGCATAAACAAATGTAACACTTCTTTGCTTAGGTAAGTAATATTCCACAACATCCCACTTATGTCCTCAGATTTTCTGTTAAATGAATGAAGGATGGGACCTGGCAACATGAACCCAGAAGTGGCCAAATATTTGGCCTGCCTGGGGCTGTCAGGAGAAGTGATGTGTAATTGGGAAGACAGGTGTCTCCAGTGCTGTCTGCCTTCCCTCACTCGCTCACATCCAGTCCCCAGGACTCCCACACCTGGCTCGTTCAGTAAAACATGTTCTTAAATGGCAGCATCCTGCAGCTCTTCGAAGAAGATGGATGGCCACAGGAGACCTTCCACCTGGAGACTTGCTTTGATGTGGCAAGGCCAGCCACACAGCACAAAGCCCTGCCTGGACTGGACGACAGGACACTGGGGGAACCGATCATCCCATCCTGCCAAGACAGGTAGACAGATCCTAACCCCCACAGGAAAATGTGTCAGGCCTCTTGGGCTTGGCAGATAAAGGCAAGTACTGCATCTGAGACTTGTGTTTGCCAAATACCACGGAGAAACTTGGGCTTGCCTGGGTAACTGGAAAGCTGTCTCGCCTCTGCTCATGTAACTACCTTCTCAGATCCACCTGATAGCACTGATGACGAGGGTACTGGTAGCTCGTTAGTTCCTTGGTTAAATTCCCTACCAAATGTCCAGACATACGTGATTCTTTAACAGGCTTCATAGTCCAAGATTAACAGGTTTCAGATATAACTTCAGAGGTTTAGAGTTTTAAATTTCCTCTGTCTTCTAAAATGTCCATGCCTTTCAAACAAAAGCCATAGCATTTTGCTATGACACCAAAATACAAACCTGTTCCTGTCGTTTTACAGACACCTGCAGGTTCCTGCACAGGTCCACGCCTCCTGTCAGCCTCGTGCCAAAGCCAGCCTGCAGAAGGCCCTCCAGATAACATCAACTGGCAAAGGGTCCTACAGATTACGCCAACCTGCAGAGGGCCCTCCAGATAATGCCAGTGCCTGCACCAGCTCCTGGGACATCCAAGCTGGTACCCACCTCTCCAGGCTCAAGTGGGCACCTATCCAGGATACTTGGTCTGCCCAGCAGTTGGGACCCTCCACCCTCTCGTTTTCCAAGATGTCACAATGAAAGGCCTCCCTGCTCTTCTTCCTGGCGCACTCAGTTTGTCGGTACAACTAGAACAGGTGTTAATAATCTATTTTTTCCTAGCAACTTGCCTTTTCTGCTTCCTCAAGGAACAAGTGCCTGAGGTATCCAGGATGGTGGTGAATCAGTTGCTTCTCCAATCATACCTCCAGCTGAGCGTGAGTCCAACAAATCCCAATCCGCTCCCCCCTTCACCCCATGCCCACAGGAAGCAGCCAGACATGAACCAGCGTCCATATACCTAAGGAGTCTGGGATGGAAGCTTCACCCCAGCCCCTGGCATCAATATACCCAAAGAGTCTAGAATATTCTCCTGGAAGCTTCACCCCAGGCCCCTCCCCCATCTCTCTCCAAACCCTGCTGCATCTCAGAAAGCCCACCAAATGATGACTCCTCCCCTAAAGATGCTCAAGACCACTCCCACAGGGTATTTATACTGTCCCCTAGAAAACAGACACGTGGTTTTCCAGTCTTCCATTCCCGTCTCCCATCTGGGGGGCTGGAAAATCATCCGGGAGCCTTTTAGTCATTAAACCTGGGCATTCTCTACTTCGGTTTGCTTTGGTCTGACTGGGATTGCTGCGTTGGCGGAGAACTTATCGGGGTTTCTGCAGCGACTTCGAGCATCTGTAGACGTTCCAGACACACTCTATTATGAGTTAGTTATCAAGCACAGATAAAGCAGAACTCTGCCCTTGTTGTGGGCTTCTGTGCGCCCCCGACCGTCATACGCTGACACCCTAGTCATCAGCACCTCCGAGCGTGACTAACAAGAAGCTAGCCACTCTCGAGCGTAATTAAGTAGAACCGGGTCATTAGAGTGGATCTTAATCCTGTGCGACTGTGTCCTTATAAAAGGTTAGGGCGCGGACTCCCAGAGGAAAGACCATGGGACGTCGGGCCATTCGATAACAAGATCCCAACAGATCTGAGATCTGGGAGGGGCCCTGATTTTCAGGTGGGACCTTCTCCTTGTGTCCTGACATGGGAGAAGGTAGAGAAACAAACGCTTGCGTGTTTTGCTAAGGTCATCGGTGATGTTTATAAGAGCTCCCCCCTCCCCCAATTGGGAGCCATGCAGCCTAGTTTTGGACCAGTAAAGGAGTGCTTGTCCAACGGGGCTCCAGATGAGGGCAAAGCCCATGGGGACAGTCTCACATGGCGAGGACCAGTGGACTTGGGGACAGCACAGCATCCTGCTGGGACCACATGCCCTGTGTGCTCTCTTCTCTCTTATAATATTGATTTAGCATCACTTTGTCAATCATTCATGGGACAGATATGATCATTCCTGGAAACCCCATTTTTTTTTCCTCAAACATCCTCCCCTAAAAGTCTTTGGAAGCTGCTGCTTCTTAGGTTTCTTGTCTAGGGTGCCAGCAGCCACTCCAGGCCCCTGTTGTTCTAACTCAGTGCTGACAGGATTGGAGGCAGGTCACCCTAGTTCTGAAAATGTGTTTTGAACAATGGTGTTCTTGAAAAGGTGTACCTATGTCTATTACCTTTTGGTTTTGGAAAGACAGGGTTACCTGGCTTGGTATTTGGCCAAGCTAACAAAATGGTAAGTGTTGTTTTAGGTTTAAAGATGTCTTGATGTAAAAGATGGAGGTAGTGTTGGGGGAAATGTATTCGACATACTTGTTTTTGCTGGAGGTTCATGTTAGAGGGTGGGAAAAGTTGTTTGTTAGTGTGGAAAAACATGCTTGTTATCGACGTATAGATAAAGGCAGTTGGAGCTACTCAGGACTGGCTGCTTGTGTGAAACTCATTTGGTGGTGGGACACTTCATTTCTTCACGCCGGTACCCTTCCCCCAACTCAGGACCTGAACCCAGGCTGGGGCTGGACCTGGGCATCCCCCTCCTTGTGACCTCCTCACCTCTGTAAGGCCCCATCACACCCTGTCTCAGGGGGATTGGATTAACACACGCAGTTCACAGCAGGTTCTGTGTTAGAGCTCTTCTCCCACCCATTGAGTACAGCAGGCTAGACACCACCTGAATGTCATGCCCTGAGTTCTCACTACCAGTGAGTAGGACATAGCTATCCTGCGGTGCATATGAGGCTGAAAGCAGCGGACTCCCTTGGGGTGCAGCCTCTTCATCACGGTGTGCCCATGTTCCAGCAGACCCAGGGAATCTGCCATATCCCAGCCACACACCCAGGCGAACGGCTGCACTTGTCCAGCCCCGGTCTCTTCCTCTTCCACGTTTCACCTTGTGGTTGGGCAGATAGAAAGAAATGTATGTGCCTGGCACGGAGCCTGGCCTAAAGTCCTAACTGTTAGCTATAGGTATTCATTTAGGAACTATATTAAGTAAAAATAATACCGGGCATCATACGGCAATGTTTGTAAAGTGCTTCTAGCTTTTCAGATGAGGAAACTCAGCAAGAGAAGCCAAGTGACTCAGACCTGGAAGCAATTGATGTCCTTGATGTATGCAAAGCTCCTAGTGCAACGTTCTGTTTTGTCTACAGGTGTGCAACTTTACCACTGAGTGGAAAAACAGAACAGACATGCAGAGGGCTGAGGTTTGGATGTGTGGCCAGGCACACACGCAACCACTGAGCTTCACGTCCAGTTCTCCTGGGATTTCTGTTTGATTCCCTGTTAGGTAGGCCACTGACGATCCAGTTTTGCCCTGGACACTGGAGAGCATCATGTAAATGAAGAACATTTGCCACCCTTCTCATTTATGCATTAGTTTTCATAGGAAAATTCCCGAGAGCCAGACTGGATGCCGACAAATCTTGTGTGTGTTCATGTTTGTGTGTGCTGTGTATGTGTTTAGGTTTGCATGCACACGTGTGTGGAGTATACATGGGCGTGTGTGTGCGTGTGTGTGTGTGTGTGTGTGTGTGTGTGTGAAAGCCGGAGGCTGATGCCAGGCCTCCGCAGTCACACTCCTCTTTATTTTTTGGGACAGTGGCCCTTGCTGACGGAGCTAGGCTGTCTGCAGCTGCCCCCTTATCCCAGCACTGAGGGCACCTGCCACCACACCTGGCTCTCTGGTCAGCTGGCGCTAGCAATCGGAGCTCTGGTCCTCACACTTGTGAGGCCTGTACTTTCCTGGCAGAGCTTCCCCCCCCCACACACACCCATTACAGTTTCTCAGGACAGCGCAGGACAGGAGGATATGCGTGTGATTTCCCTCCACACAGTTTCTACAACCTAAAGCGTTGCTGTTCTAAGATTGTCCATTTGGTATGTCTTCATTAACGGTTATTCCTCATTTGCTGGGAGGGAGAGAGGGATATAGGAATGAGCAAAGCAAGGCTTTGAGATCATTTAAATCTTGGCTGTAGCTTGAGTACTGCCCTGAGGTGGGAACCTTCAAAACTGAATGTCTCAGTAGGTGGCCTCTGAAGTGGCTCTTGGAGATGCTGGCCTTGGTATTCAGGCTTCCACCTCCTCCCTCTTTCCCAGAATGTGTTCGCCTTGACAGCTTACTTTTGTGCCCCGTGGGATGGACTTCCTCTTCCTCCTTTCCCTTTTATCTGTGAGCAGCTCCACTGAGAAGCTCACACGGGTGAGGAGCTCAGGTCTCCTGCGGGTGAACTGCCAGGCCGCTGGGTGAACTAGGCAATCAGTCTCTCCCCTGGAGAGGTCTGTAGCCTAAACTTCACCTTGCTGGCAGCATCGTGGGAGACTATGAGCGCAAATCACAAACCTAAATCAGTCCCGAACTTCTCACTCATAAATACTATATGGTGGGAATCGTGGGAGGTTTTCAGTCGGTGCTGTAATAACAGTTTATTCAGAGGCATAATATCGGAATCTTTCAGATGGGAATTTGATAGCAAGGGCACAGCGGCCCGAGGGGAGCCTGTGAGCAGGGGGAGCTGCGGGATGGAATCCAAATGCCTGGTTCTGTTGAAATTGTACATCAACAGAGAATGATTTAGATAGTGATTTGTATCGAGAATGACCTCTAACCTCCATGTGCTTGCTTCGGCCCCTTCTCTCTCTCTCTCTCTCTCTCTCTCTCTCTCTCTCTCTCTCTCTCAAAATGAAGTATTTGGGACACATATTGAAACAATATCAATTAGTTTTCTGAAGTTCAAAACAACTCGATATTGTATTTCTGTTTGCGGAGTAGCATCTATAGTCCAGCTTCTTAAACTGTGGGTTGTGACCCTTTTTTGGGTCTCATAACTGAATGTTGGGGTTGTGAACCATGTGACAACAGTGGAGGGTTTCTGAACATGCAACAACCAAGAATTCATTCTACATCAGATCTGTAAGCTCTCCGGCCTTCACCAGCGTGGTGTGTCACCGCAGCCTTGGCTCTGAGCACACAGCTTGGCTCCTGGTGCCGATGAGCACCACGCTAACACCTCAGCTCAGATCCCAGACAGGAGCACGTCAGGAGAGCCAGCACTTTCATGGTGCATACAAAGGTTTCTGCTCTCGGAGAAGCATATTGTTGAATCATGGGGAGACAAAAGCACTGGCCACCACCGTTCTTTGGCAGGACTTTAGTTGGACTGTGTTGTGTTAGATGCTTCAACACTGCTGTGGGAGTTGCTGACTTGAAAACCTTTAAAGAAAAATTGACTTGGGATTAGGGCAGAATTTCCAGCAGTTTCTGGAACGGCTCTGTACTTTATACTTCTCCATTTATACTCTACATTATGGATGTATAATGTACATTTATATATATCATACATACATTTTACACTATGCATTTATGTGAAGCAGCCCTCCTGGCACTGGCAGTTCTAAATCTGAAATTCCGACCACTGAAGCATTAGCGATGCTGCACATCCTGCAGCATCAGATGTTTAGCTAAGACTTAATTATCTTTTTAAAAATAATTGTGTGTGTGTGTACACACACGCGTGCACCCTGTATTGATGTCATTCATGTGTCATTCAAATGCATATGGTGGCCTGAGAGCCATGTCACTCTCCATGTTTTGAGACACGGGCTCTCGCTGAACTCAGAGCTCACTGGCTTGACTGGCCAGTCAGAGAGCCCTGGGGCTAATTCTGTCTGTGCACCCCCAGCTTCATGGTTACACCCCTACACCACTGCACCCAGCTTTTTAGGTGGGTCCCAAGGATGCAAACACAAACCCTCCTGTTTTCAAGGCAGACGCCTTATCAACTGAGTCACCTTCTCAAGCCCTGTGTCCCTTTATTACAGATCAACAAGCGCAGCCACTCATTCGGATGCGTCCTAATGAGTTCAGCGAGAGCCCGTGTCTCAAAACATGGAGAGTGACATGGCTCTCAGGCCACCATATGCATTTGAATGACACATGAATGACATCAATACAGGGTGCACACGTGTGCACACACACACACACAATTATTTTTAAAAAGATAATTAAGTCTTAGCTAAACATCTGATACTGCAGGGTTACTCTTGTGTGATGGAACACTGCGACCAAAAACAACCTGGAGAGGAAACGGTTTATTTGACAGACATATTCTGAATCACAGTCCACTAAGAAAATCAAACCAAGGCAGGAACTCAAAGTAGGCACGAACCTGGAGGCAGGAGCTGATGCAGAGGCCATGGAGGAGAGCTGCTTTCTGGCTTGCTCACCATGGCTTGCTCAGCCTGCTTTCTTATAGAACCCAGGACCACTAGCCTGGGGGTGGCCCTACCCACGATGGGACCTCCCACATCAATCATTAATTAAGAAAATAACCCATAGATTTGCCTACAGCCTGATCTTATGGAGACATTTTCTCAGCTGAGGTCCTCTGATGACTCTGGCTTGTGTTGAGTTGATATAAACTAGTCATTACACTATACAGAATTTGTTTCTGTCTTTAATAATGGTAAGACACACACACACACACATGCATGAGCACACACACAAACACAAACAGGATTACTTTAAAAATTCTTTGTGAAGGGACTGGAGATATTGCTGAGCAGTTAAGAGCACTGGCTGCTCTTCCAGAGGACCAGGGTTCAATTCCCAGTACCCAGATGGCAGCTCACAGCTGTCTGTAATTCCTGTTCCAGGGTATTCGATGACCTCATAGGACATACCTACAGGCAAAACACCAATGCACGTAAAATAAAAGTAAAAAGCATTCTTTATGAGTTACTATCAGTAAATATTTTATGTATATTGTTATTCATATACCTATATACCTGGGTCACATGATTTCTCAGGCAAGTAGATGCAAGAGGAAAATTTTAAGAAGATTTTGAGAGCCGATGGATGGAATCCCAGTAGGATGTTTTTCTAAAAAGCGGTAACTTCCTATCCTGGAGGACAGGATTTTGGTCCTTAAGGGTGTGGGAGTCTGGGTTCTTCCTTCCTGTGTGGAGGCCTTGATGTTCTGCCTAAGGGCTACAGGCTGCCCTGGTCAGGTCCTGCCCGTTCCTCCCAAAAGATATCACCTCCAACTCCCACACCTCTGAAGTCCTGAACCAGCCCTGTCCTCCCAGTGAGAGGGCCTCAGCCTTGGGAGAGGCTGTGGAGTGGCCTAGTCGGCCCTGATCTCCATGAGCTTACTCTTTCCGAGTGGTTAGCACAACCTTGACGCCAGTCCTTCCCCACAGCCCACACAGGGACAGATGCAGCTGCTGCCCATAATAAACTAGTGCAGCCCGCAGGCCTGGGGAGACCTCGCTGAAGGGAGAGCAGCTGAGAACTCAGTGGTCTACTTCCTGTACTTACGCTTGCTGAGGGCAGAGAATGGCCTTGATGTCACTGTGTTCATTCTGAATAGGGAAATACCTTCTAATAGCGAGCAAGTGAGTGAGTGTGTGCGTGCGTGTGTCCGTGTATGAGTGTGTGCATGCGTTGAGTGTGTCTGAGTGTGTGCGTGTGGCCGTGCGTGTGTGTGTATGAGTGTGTGCGGGCGTGGGTGTGTCTGTGCATGAGTGTGCGTGTCTGTGTATAAGTGTGTGTGTGCGTGAGTGTGTCTATATATGAAGTGGGTGCTGGGCAGACTGAATGGCAGCTTCAGTAGGTCAGGAATTAAGGACTGAAGCTTTGAAACCAGGTGCAAACTGGCCCGGGGGAAGTCCTGTGCAAGCTGGACACCCACAGGAGGACTCTGTTAGTCTCCTCCCAAGAGAAATGTGGAGGAGTCTTACTGTTTGGGAGGAAGGGTTTAATTTGGAATCAATTTTTGACCTGAAGGCTCTCAAAGACTCCAGAAGTTGATGGGTGCCACTTTGAAGGGTCAGCTCAGACCAAACGAAACAAATTTGAAAGGTAGAAGCCAAGGCTGATGATTCTACACCTTGCATGTCTGGGGAAATCCGGCAGAAATCCCAAAACCCCAAGATCCCACTACAGTGTGACTGAGTCAGATGCCCTGAGAAGGCTGCGGGTCTCCATCTACAAAGGGACACAAAGCTAGAAATGGTTTTTAGCAATTCAATCCCATTTCCTCTTTCTAAATAAGAAGTCAGGCCTCACTTCAGCCATTAGCCTAACCTCTATAGACCTCTGAAATGTCAATAGCCACCCCCAAGCTAACTGTGAAGATTAAGTATTGAGCTGTATTTATATTTTTGGCTGTGGGCCTATATCCTTTAATGACTGAGCCATCTCTCCAGTCCATTGTGGTGTTTTTAAATGAAAGCACCCAGCTCTTAGTATTTAATAAATGGGAGCTATAACTAACTATCTGAATGTTGTGTGACAAAATCTTTTCTGGGGACACACACACCTACTCAAGCCAGATAGGGATCCCACAACAGACCAAAGTGTGCCTACCATCAAAGCTCAACTTGGAGAAATAATAAGTTTTATTGGGGTTAAGGAATATGGGTGATGGGTGACTTACAGGAGTAGAAATGACTCAAAAGATAGCTGCATCACCCCATCCAGCACCAGTGATTGTTCACAAAAGCTAGGCAACTGGAGGACACTGCACAACCTGGCACAACCTATAGGCAGCTCAGTAAGCTGACGACAGGGATGGTCCTTTCCCAGTGACGCAGTTAGAGGTCGGAACCTCTTCAAGGCAGCTCACCAGGCTGGAGAGTGCCCTTTTCCAGTGACTCTGATCTGAACCTCTTCCAGGCAGCCCCACTGGTTCCTGCTTCTTACAAGCAGCTGCTCTGGCTTCAACATCTTCTTGGCAGCTCACCTTGCCTGTGACTCTTTTCTTTGAAGCTTGGCTTCCCTCCTGAGAGCGAGAGACTCTTCAGCTTTTATTGCTTACTCTGGCAGGGAGGAGCCTAGTGATTCTGGTCAATTTCAGGGACTTCCTGAGGCTATTCTGAGTTGTTTGCCTTCCTGCTTATGGAGCTTCCCTGAAGAGTGGAAAGTTTCCATCTGGAATGGAAGGGAGCTCTTATGCAACATTGGCCATGTTTAAGTAGGCGGTAGGGAGCTACAGCCAAGAGAACTGTCTTGCTTGAAAAGAGCCCAGTTTCCTAAAGACACAGTTTGTATCCACTTAGAATCTTTTGAACAATAAAGACCAAAACAAACGGTTTAACTCAACACCTTGGTCTTGGAAACAGTGAAGCAGGTTCAGGCAGGAGAAAGGGACTGTAGAACCCGAACAGCCTGCATCTCTGGAGTCCCACAGTCTGCTCACTTGGGCTTCAGGAGAAACCACCTAAGCTCACTAAGTGTCTGATTCTGCAGCTCAGAGTTCGTATCAGGTCAGCCCAAGTGTTTGAGGAGCGTTTCTGGATGCTGCCACCGCGGTAAGTACCTAAACTCTTAGCGAATGAACGAGAATGAAAGTGCCGTACTCCCAACTCCCGGGGACTCATAATTAAGTACAAAGGCAAGTCTGGGTTTGAAATTAATGACTGTGGGATGAGAACTGATTCTGAGATAAAAATGAGTGGTTTATTTGTGTTGCAGTCAACAGCACTGCTTAGGGAAAGTGCCTGTAACTTTCACCAAAGATCTGTTGTGTTACTTCAATTCAGGCCTTGGGGGCTTGGAGAGAGGAGGACGGGGTGTGAAGCTTTTAACTGTACTGTGTGGAAATGTGGCTGTTTTCTTTCTCAAGTAGAGTAGCTTTTAAGTATGTGGTGTGTTCAGCCCTGGTTACATGCTTGATTTGTATAGTATACCCTTTGTGTGATCTTCATGATAACCTTGGGTGGTAGGTGCTAAAACCAGACCCATTTTACAAACCAGAAAACCAGAGAGTAGTTGGCCAAATAGCACCATCAGGACCAAGCTCCAGCCTCTGGAATCAGAGCAACTTTGTTCTTTTTTTTCCTTACAATATAAGACATCCAGTTTTCAAGCCTCTTTTCTCTCTTATTTATTGATTTAGTGACAGGGTCTTCATCTCTAGCCCCAAACTTACAGTCTTCCCTTTTGTACCTCCAGAGTGCTAGAATTACAAGCTTGAGCCAACAGACTGATTTCCTTTCTCATTTTAATTCAGACACCATGGCACCATTCCTAGTTTGAATAAATTAAATTACA
Source organism: Microtus ochrogaster (assembly GCF_000317375.1). NCBI lineage: Eukaryota > Metazoa > Chordata > Mammalia > Rodentia > Cricetidae > Microtus > Microtus ochrogaster. The sequence continues at coordinate 7,790,896 of NC_022009.1, read as the reverse complement.
TAAAGAGTCATCAGAGATCTGCAATAAACTCAGTTGCAAGTAGACACCTGGAGAAGCAGCACTAAGCGTACTTCAGTTTGAAACCTTGGTGTCCACCCCCAGTGACACACTTCCTCCAACAAGGCCGCCCCTCCTAAATGTTCTAAGTAGTGCCCCTGCCTGATGGCTAAGCATTCAAATATGGGAGCCTATGGGAGCCTACGGGGGCCATTCTTGTTCAAACAACCACAGACGGAGAAGCGAGATAATACCAAATCTAATGAACGAAAGTGCAAACCAGTTAAGATATTTTATTTATTTATTTATTTATTTTGATTTTTTTCAAGACAGGGTTTCTCTGTGGCTTTGGAGCCTGTCCTGGAACTAGCTCTGTAGACCAGGCTGGTCTCGAACTCACAGAGATCCGCCTGCCTCTGCCTCCCGAGTGCTGGGATTAAAGGCATGCGCCACCACCGCCCGGCCAGTTAAGATATTTTAAACTGTATGGTGGGAGGTAGTATGGGCTCAGATGAACCCTGGGCTGACTTTCTCATGACAGAGGAGAAGAATCGTGTGCTTTTTCTACCTGGTACCTGGCAGGTGGTCACCGTGTAAGGTATTTTCTGGATTTATCTGTACTACATAGCACTATGCTTTGTTTTGTATTCTTAAATTAATTAATTAATTATGTGGTTTTTGAGATGGGTTTTTCTGTGTAATCTTGGCTACCCTGGAACTCATTCTGTAGACTAGACTTGTCTGGAACTCAGAGAGCCACCTACCTCTGCCTCCTGAGTGCTAGGATTAAAGGTATGTGCCACCACCACCTAGCATCTCTTGTGTTTTTTAATTACAATATTTAATTTATATGTATGAGTGCTTTGTCACATATATGTCAGAGCATCACTGTGGTCCCTTGTGCCTGTGGAAGTCAGAAGAGGACATCACATTCCCTAGAACTGGAGTTACAGATGGTTGTGAGCTGCCCTATGGGTTCTGGGAATTGAACCCCAGTCCTCTAGAAGAGCCCCAGTGTTCTTAATTGTTGAGCTGCCTCTCCAGCCATGCACTAACCCACACTTTCAGGTCATGAAAGATGAAGATAGAGCCCACCCATACCATGCTACATCAGATAAGCACGGAGGACTCAACCCTACAAAATCTGCCCTTCTGTCTAAACACACCTCAGGATATGTGTTCCAGGATCAAATGAAGCTACAGTGACTTATTTTCTCCTCCCAAGCCTCCTGAGACTTCAGCTATCCCTCTGCCTCACGGATTTCACAAAATCCCACCTCCACTGGAGGACTTAGCGTGAAGGAAATTCGTGCTTGGGACTTACTCTCTGCACCATGACTCTATAGTCATTGGGAAACACTGCTGGCTGCGGATGTAGCAGGAGAGAATTAAAACTGTTGGCTGCAATAAACTCTGCAGGTGAGCTCTGAACTCATGATGATGGACGGTCTGGCCTTGTCCTTTATTACCATGGCTAGCACAAAGTCAGTCACGCTATTAGCTTGTCCTCGTGTGGTATATTTTCCTGTGTCCTTTCACAGCGCAGCTGAGGCCCAGCCTAGTCAAAACTCACACTTCCGTACTAGAAACTGAGTTCCCAACTGAGCCAGACCCGGGTTATTCTATTCACAAAATGTGCTGAGTGTCTACCCAGGCTTGGCGCTAACCTTGCCTAAAGGGAGAAATAAAAGAAACATAAAGTTGATTGATCGAGCACAGGCAAACAGGAACACAAAGGGTAGACAGGATAGCTGGCTGGCTGAGGGAGCAGTTGTGAAGGGAGCAGTAGGCCTGGGTTTGTGAAGCAAGAACAGAAACAGAACGAGGAGCCTGGCTGGTCTGGTGTGGTGCAGAGTGTACAGGCTGGGTTCCTGCCTCCACCGGGTTCCAGCGCTTGAAGTCCCATGAACTTGGTGAGTCGCATGATCCCCAATCCTCTGCCTCCACCTTAGTCACACAGCACAGAGGTGTCCTGAGTTCTTGCCCAGACTTAAATGAACACACAAGGCAAGTGCTCTTACAGGGTTCTATGAAGACGGTCCACACTACTGACCATATTGAACACACTGTATTTAATGTGTGGCACAAGACAGTTCTTAGACCAGTGTGGCCCAGAGAAGCTGAGCGATTGGACAACCCTGGCCTGGTTCTGTCTTCCAAGCCCATGTGCTTGAATCATTACCATCAGCGTGAGCAGAGGCTGCTGAAGAAAACAGAATTTGCTACCCACCCATAATAGGGTACACCCCGCCCCCCAATATGATGCTCAAATCCTAATTCCTGAACCGAAACCATGAGTATACCTTGTTTAGAAATAGAATCTTGAGCCAGGCAGTGGTAGAGCACACCTTTAATCTCAGCACTCGGGAGGCAGAGGCAGGTGGATCTCTGTGAGTTTGAGGCTAGCCTGGTCTACGAGAGCTGGTTCCAGGACAGGCTCCAAAGCTACAGAGAAACCCTATCTCGAAAAACCAAAATAAATAAATAAAAAAGAAATAGAATCTTTGCAGATGCAACTGAGGGTCTTAATATGAGATTATGCTGGACCCTAAACCTAATGACTTTCGTCCTTGTTAAGAGAGAGAAGAGCAGAATTTAATACAAAGGACAAGGTCATCGAGGATGAGAAGGACATTGGAGGGATGTGTTTGTAAGCCAATGGCAGGTGGAAGCTGGAGGGACAGGCAGGAGACAAGTCCCCTAAGACCCCTTCAGCTTAGACTGATCACTTCTGTATCTGTTAGGAAATTACATTTCTGTTATTTAAAGTCACCATCTTTGTGGCAATTTGTTGTGGCATTTTAAGAGAACAAACACATCATCCATTTTGAGAAGCCTGGGGAAAGGGAGTATCGATTTGCTGGGTCATCTTAGCTGTGCACTGCCCACCTCTCCCCATGGATTGTGTTCTTCCTGGGCAGGCAGGGCTCTCCTTGGGCAGGCAGGGCCCTCCCTGGGCAGGCAAGGCTCTCCCTGGGCAGGCAGGGCTCTCCCTGGTAAGGCAGGGATCTCCCTGAACAGGCAAGGCTCTCCCTGGGCAGGCAGGGCCCTCCCTGGGCAGGCAATGTTCTCTCTGGGCAGGCAGGGTGCTCCCTGGGCAGGCAAGGCTCTCCCTCTGGGCAGGCAATGTTCTCTCTGGGCAGG
>NC_022009.1:7775538-7787545 GCF_000317375.1 Microtus ochrogaster | reverse complement strand
GGCTCTCCCTGGGCAGGCAATGTTCTCTCTGGGCAGGCAGGGTGCTCCCTGGGCAGGCAAGGCTCTCCCTCTGGGCAGGCAATGTTCTCTCTGGGAAGGCAGGGTGCACTCTGGGCAGGCAAGGCTCTCCCTGGGCAGTCAGGGCTCTCCCTGGGCAGGCAAGGCTTCCCGTGGAAGCTTCTGGCCCACAGTGGTATCCAGGTGTGGTAATGCTGTCCCCTTTCCCAGAGGCCACATCAATTCCAGTTGATTCCTAATCTCTCTAAAATGCTTTCTCCCATGTTCTCAGGGGAAGGCCTGGGGTAGGTTCATTTCCTAACTTTATAATCAACATAGTTGTTATTCAAGAGTTGATGAAGCAAACCATGACTAATAATAGTATACCTGTAGCCTGTTGCTTAGAGAAGTGATTCTCAGTCCTTAGGAGGCATCAGAACTGTGCAGAAGGCTGGTTTGAAGACCAGTGTCCTTCTCAGCGCCTGCCAGATTTCAGGTTCTGTAGGTCTGGATAGAGTATCGTCATTTCTAGCAGGTTTGCAGGTGACGTCATTGGCACTGCCTTCCATCCTCTGCCCGCAGACATTTGGTCACAGCAACAGGAGTGTTTCTCAAGCTCTACTGCTTCCCGGAATCACTGGGGGCTCCTAAAAGCCCCAGCCGTAGCTGCACTTCACATTGCTAAATGAGAGTCTCTGAGAGGGGCTGGAATCAGCCATTTTTCAGGCCCCTCAGGTAATTCCTATAGGAAGTCAGACAAAAAGCCAGTGTCTTAGAAGCCTGCTTCCCATCGTTGATGCCCTGGCCAGGCTTGGGGTTCACCCCTCCTAACAGGTCTGTGGGTCATCTTTGGGGTGAAGCAATAAGACACTGGAGTTCTGCAGAGAGGAGTACCTCACTTCTCTCCCCGACAATCTGAAGGCTCGGCCTGGGGGTTCAGAGTGAGTGAGGTTTGGAGATGGTGGCCAAAGCCCTGAGTACAAAGCCCTGGGCTGGTGCTATGGGGAAGTCTCCTCTGCCTGTGGCTTCACTTTCCATTAGCTCAGCAACCATGACTGATCATAGTCTGAAAGGATTAAGTGGAAATTTCCAAAACTTAACAAAATCATACGTTTAAACACATCCCTGCTTGATACGTCGATGCAAAAACCGGGGTTCTGGCCCCAATGAGAATAAGAGATAGTTTATTCTGTGGCCAAGAATGCAGATCAGAACTCAAGTCCTCAAGTGTTTCACCATGGAAGTGGTTACCTGACACGTTATTGTTTACTTAACAAAGAAAGTCATAAATCAAAGTGTTTGCTGAATATATTAGTGGGGGCTGTGGGTAGGCGGGCGACAGCAAGGCAGGGAGAGCTCTGCTACAGGTTTCAGGTAACGATGACACTTTGAGCTTTTGGATCGGTAGAAGCTAGTGGTCGGCTAAGATTACATCATAGGATTTTTATAGGCACAAGGGTGTTAGGTCAGACACAGGGGTGAGCAGTGGATGGCTTTCAAAGGAACTAAAAATCACCCAAGATAATTTGACTCTGGACAGCAACAATGTAACTCTCCATAATCCTACAGTTCTGCATTTGGCCTTGTAAAACCTTTAACACGGAGCAGCTCCCTAACACTCTCTGTCTGTCTGTCTGTCTTCCTTGCCCAGCTCACAGATAGAAATCTGCCCTTCCCAATGTCTACACTACCCACCTGTTAGTCAGTAGTCACCTTGGCGATTAGATCCACCATCATCGTGCTAAGATACTTGTGTTGTGGTCAGGTCACATGAGTGACTTTGAGGGAAAAGGCAAAGGAAATAATCATCAGGAGAGAGAAACACACGGCAAGCTTGCCAAGTCGTGCAGTAAGGAAAAAACCCTGTGGAACTGTGGCAAAGCAAAAGAAACTCATGTTGAAACTATATAAATCCATGGATTCAGTGGGGGGGGGGTGTTTAATAAGGGTAGAAAAGTTTTTCTTTGGCTCTCCAGTGGGGGCGCGTGAAGCATGTTGCTCAGCAGTTGAGAGCACTTGGTGCTCCTGCAAAGGACCCCAGTTCAATGCCCAGCACCTACATGATGACTCAGAACCACCCCTAACTCCAGTTCCAGGGGATCCAACATCCTCCTCTGAACTCCGAGGATGCTAGCACACATCCTTACATCGAGGCAAAGCTTTGATACACATAAAAAAAAAATCAAACAATTGTAAATTTTTCTAAAAGAAGAAACACATTTCCTGCAGAAAGGGGCTGGGACGACTCTCCCGGTCTCACAGATTTGACCAAGCTGCTGCCCTTCTTTTGTTCTAGATTCCTCACCTGTGAAATGGGGATGATAAAAATACCCACATCACCACAGACTGTGAGGGACCAGACAAATGCATCTAAAACTCCATTCTCTGAGCTGTACATAGGCCTGATTCCCTCCCTCATCTTCCTGGACCACTCCCGGCTCTTCAGAACTGGCAGGAGCCATAGCCAGGTGGGCGTGTCCCCGTGGCTCCTCTTTCACAGACGGTTTAGGACCTGACATGATAGGGAGATCTCTGGGGCCTGCTCATTGTGGTTTGTGTGCCAAGTCAACTTTCTCTCACTGTGAAAAATACATGAAAAATCTATTTATAATATATAATAAATATACATTTGGGCTTATGATTTCAGAGGTTTCAGTCCATGGTCACTTGACTCCTTTGTTCTGGGACTGGGGAGAGGTAGGTGCACATGGTAGAGCAAGGTGGCTCATGGGAACCAGGATGGAGGGGAAGCAGAGGGCTCAGAACAAAACCTCCATTAAATCCATGAAGCTATAACCCACAAACTGATTAGCCATCTGCTGGACTTTAGAAAACTATTAAGGTCCAAGCCATAATACTTTGTTCATCGTTCACTTTTTCTTTTGAGCCAGCGCTGTGTAATTCCTGTAACACATGCCTGTAATTCCATTACCTAGGAGGCCAAGGAGGATGGCAAGTTCAGGGATAAGCAATATCTTTTAAAAATTTGAATTCCTTTAAATATCCATTTTTATCTTCTCTAAGTGGCTGTGTATAAAGGATTGTACTTTCTTCTCCCTCAAGTTTCTTGAGAGTTATTCCAGGTAAGTATGTGGAAACCTCCTTTTCTTCCTTAGAAGACTGCTCAGTGCACCTGCATGAGCGCAGATGGACCATGGTGTATTCACCCAGATTGCCATTAATGCTCATTCAAGTGTCGCCAGCCTGCAGTGACAACGAAACAATGAGTGTGTGCGTGTGTTGTGTGGTGTTGTGTGTGTGTGTTAATTTTGCCATCCTGTCTTCAGGAGGGATCCTAGAGCACCCCACCGCAACCGCCTCACCACCTCACCCCCATAGCTGCTCTTCAAGAACGAGTTGTGGGGTCTCATAAGCAGGCCAAGGTTCTCTAACTTCTTCCAACATTTTCGACCAGGCCTTGCTAGCAGAAGCAGCGGTGGGAAAGTGGCTTCTGCTCTATCCTTGTCCTCAGGTCTCATTCACACCAGAGCATCTTGGTGACGGGGGTGAGTATGGGTCGGGTAGAGTAGGGGTGTTTAATTCCCGCCAAACTCTAGCTGCCAAGGAACTTGGGGAAAGTAGCTTTTCCTATTTTGCTTTTCTTGCTCTATCCTATGATTGAGGTTGGAATGCCAATCAGGACTTTCAACTCACAGACTTGATACCTTTAGTTTAAGAGAGAAACTTGAGTCTCAGAGGCCCATGTCACTTGCTAGGGATCCCCAGTTTTTGCCTGGGTCGCTGCCCACACACTTTGTCAGAGGGAATCTTTGTGAGCTGGGCTTGCCTTGGACAAACCATCAGGAAAGCTCAGCTACTTCACACATTGTGAGTTTTAGTATTTTCATACAAAAGCTCCTTTGTTCGCATTCTCACCATTCAGCTGCAATTAGGGACCCAGGGGACTCTGTCCCACTTCCCCAAAATAAAATGGTGAAGTCGGCTCCCCAGTCCTGCAGTGTGACTGTTGAAAGTGACGTCGATGAAGAGCTAACGAAGTTGAATGAGGTCAGTTGGGACGGGCGCTAATGTCACCTGGCTGGAGTCTTTATTAGTTCACAGGGTTTCTCACTTTCTCTCCAAGGGACATAGCGTCTCCTCGGTTGACTTGATCTTTCTAATTCACAGAGTCGAACAAAAGCTGCTTCTATCCCACCATCTTGGCCGAGATCTCTGGTGTCCTTACAAGAAGAAAGTCTTACGTTCAGAAGGAAGGCAATGTAAGAACGCAGAGTGAAGACAGCCATCTAGGACCCAGGGACAGACTCCTGGGACACATGCCTTTCTCCCAGGCTGCAAAAGAAACTAATCCTGCGATATTCACATTTCAGCTCTCCATGCCCCGAAACTCTGAGGAACACAATTCTGTTGCTAAAGCTGCCCAGACTCAAGGACTTTGTTACGGCAGCCCTGGTAGATGCAGAAGCTACAGCCTGGTGGGAAAGGACAGCCACGATCCAGCAGGGAACTGTTAGCCTCTTCCAGGCCCCCCCCCCCCCCCCCGTGTTTCTTTCCCCACAGGTTTCTCCAGCTGCCTCACCACCTGCTGCTTCTGGGATCTTCTCTTCAGAAAAGGCTTCCTCAGAAAACGCTTTCACGGTTCAGAAGTCTCTAGAGCAGCGGCTTCCATCGTCTCTGGTGCCTCCAGCACCACCAGGAGGGCAATCTGTGTTCCTCGGAGTTTTGGCTTCATTGGACATCCAGCGAGGCATAGGTCTCCTTCTCTGACCCAGACTCTTGTGATGTAGATTCTTGCTTTAGACCTATTTCCCCCATTTTCAGAGGAGGCCAGTGTGGCATAACAAATGCTTTTTTAATGTCTGAGATCTGCATTTAAACATATTTTTCTTCTTTGCTGGGTCATTAAATCTTTAAACCCTTCAATATTTTAATGTTTTTTTATAGTCCAGCGATGTGCTTGGCTGTTCACTTTATTACCCTATCCATGCTCCCTGGCAAATGAGATGCCTCGGCTAGTGGGCACCAAGGAGCGGTTAACACATGGCGCTGTTCTGAATGGGCCCTCGGCCCCATCCCAAGCTAGACTGTCTAAAACCAGAGGAAGGGAGCCTGTTTGCAGACATGCCAAATGAATGACAAACAGTTTCACAGTGGCTAGTTTTATGCCACATTTATCTTAAAATTCTGTATGCTTTTGGGGGTTGAGGAGAGCGGGATGTCTTTGTGAAGCCATTTGGGGCAAGTGTGGCTTCTTGTAGTAAATACAGCTTGCTGTAACAGGATGCCTCAGACTGAGCATCTTCCAAACAGTAGAGATGCATTTTTCACAGTTCTGGGGCCTGGGAAGTTTGAGACTGCAGCGTCAGCCAGTTCAGTGTCTAGCGAGGACCTGTTCCTGGGCCAGAGCGGGGCAGTTTCTCCCTGTCCTAGTGTTATAGAACAGACTGGGCAGAATGGGGGCCAAGGAGCTCTTTTATAAGGGCGCTGATCCTATTCCTGAGAGCCCTACCCATGACCTACCCACACCACAGCGGGCTCACCTTACACATCACATTGGAGAGCCAGGATCTCAGCTTCTAAAGGGAGAGCCTAAATGTTCCAGCTCTGACACTGTGGGGCACTCAGAAGAGGCTTGCTTGGGACACGGTGGACTCTGTCTTTTGCTTCAGCCCAAATCCATCTTCTGCTCTTCTGGAGTGAGACTCATCCTCCCAGACACACTGAGAGCCTGTTGTTGACCCTGGCAGACAGTTCCAGAAGCCAGGCCTAGTCAAGTGCAATTTAAACTACATAGGTGGGTGTGCAAGGTGCACATTTTGTTACACCTGCCCCAGAGTTAATAACACAGGAGGCTCCCAACCAAGCCTTAGCTGATAGTGTAACTCAGTCACCCAGATCTTGTGTTCCTGTGGTCACGTCTCTCTGCATCTGTACAGTCTGGTTACATGGTTCATGGATCGGTCACACTATACTTACCAACACTTTATGGTTACTCTGTACATTTCTTTTCAAACATTTTCCACGTCACACTGGCAGCAGCCTCGGACAGCTGGTGTTTACCGTGTCCATGGACCACCTATGGTCACTCTATGGTGTCATTGCCTAACGTGCCCTTCTCAGACTGTGCCCCTGCCCCAGAGAGATACCTGCATGTGTGTGAACAGTTCACAGGCGGGTTTCTGAGCCTGTGCTTCTGTTCTTCTCTTTGGGACTGTTCCTGAACCCGTTACACACTCTTGCTATCACTGTGGTTTTGTAGTGTTGAGCAAAACTCCTCTCTACTTTGCGTTTTGAAAGGTCATCCAGTTATAGAGTTCCTCACAAAGAGAACCAACCAGCCCATTGACTGGCTTTGTCTTAAGTGTACAGTTGAATTGTTAATGTAGTTAGGTATGTTCAAAGTTACCCAATACACGCCATCTTTTATGAAGACACTCCAGCCAAAGTGTGGAATGTATGCTGCTAACACAGATCATTGTAGGTGTCCTTATTAGAACTTTAAAAATGTGTATAGATGTTTCGTGTGTTCTTGGTTAATCAACTCCCACGTATCTGGTAATTCATTCCACTGTTATGAATAGTATCTTCGGAGTAATACTTTCTAGCAGCTACTGTGGGCGGAGGCAGATGCTGCTGAGTTTTGCAGGCTGATCTTGCATCTGACACACTAGCTGAACCTTAGCAGTCTGTGCTTGCATTGTTTCTCTACGGCCACGGATGTTTTGTTTTTACACTGTTGTCGGAAGTCTACCCCAGCCCCCAGCCTCTGTGATGCTCAGTGACAGGAACTAGGGGAAGTGTTGACTCACCGAGAAGTGGAAAATCTCTAGGCCTCTGTATGATGGTGTGTGAGTTCCACGTAGCTTTTGGAGACTTACTGTCAGGCCACCAAACACAGGGATGGAGAAAAGGGGGCCTAAAGTCCTATGAATGGGAAGAGATGGAGAAATAAAGAAAGAAGAAAGCCAGAGGAAAGTGAACGGAATAGGGATTGGGGGTACTTGGGCCCAGACAGTGGTCACATGGGACTGGAGAGGCAGCTGGTAATCGATGGTAAAAGAGCCTGATGTTCCAGAGGCTGGACCAGTGGTGCCATCCAAAGAGATCCCTGGAACCATCACACCTCTAACGAAAGTCATGGAGGCATCCTGTTACAAGAGAAAGTCGGGCTATGACAGTCACTCCACCTCAGCCCACACTCGCCAGCTGGGACTAAGACCCCTAATGAACATCTCCAGATCCAAACTTCCTACACCTCAGAGCCTTGGAAACCAGCGTCACACCCAGGAGCCTTCCAGGATTGACTCGCAAGAGAAGCTGATTGAGAACCTTAAGCCAGCTTGGTGAGAAACTACAGCTAGGAAGTAAGCCTGCTTTGGCTGGGAAACCTCCATGTCCCCCATGAAAAACAACAAATGGGGCTACCTCTGCCCTGCACAGTGCTCTGGGAACACTGGAGACCGGAGGTGGTTTAGCAGCCCTGATTTGAGAGCCTGATTTCAGTGGCTAGCAGGGTGGCTGAGAAATCGGGAAGTGAGCAGGGGGGTTTTGTTCTCTCTTGTGGCTCGGCCCTGGGCCAGATAGAAGTAATAAGTGTGGCTGAGCTTTGCTGAATTCAGCCCAATTCCCCGCTTTTGCCCCTTAATTGTTTTCAACTGTTTCTGCACTTGGGCTTCGGAGCTCTGAACCTCTTGGGAGAAGCTGCCTTTTTTATGCAGACAGCGATGCTCAGAGATGCTCAGGCAGGTCTATTCTTGCTGCAGGAAGCAAAAGATGCCTTCGGACCATACTCGGTGCCAAGGCCTGAGGGTCTCCACCCGAGACGGTCCTCACAGTGCCTGTAAGAAACCCTTGAAGAGACCAGACTCCCTTCGAATGTGTAAGAGCGAGGTGTGAGTGGCCAATGGGAAGATGAGAGAGCCACCCAGTTCAGCAAGTCTCCTGAGCTTGTCGAGTGAAGGCTTGACCCAGACTCCCCCAAAGCCTGCGGGTGAGACTGAGCATCGTGTGAGCCGGTTTCCGATTATGACCTGTCTCCACACGCCAAGTCGCTGCGAAAGAACGGCAGTGACTAAGCTTTATAAATAGAACATTGAGAGTAAAAATTACAGGAAATTCCCCGACTCTCTCGTGGAGACTTATTTTAGGTGTGCAGCTCACAGAGAAACCCAGCTCTCTCCTCCGCAAAGATAGACAGCGTCTCTGCTCTATCTGAACCTTGCCCCGGGGTGGGGTGGGGTCCCTGGGGGGGGGGGGTCCTGCTCAGGGACGTGCCCAGCACGATTCTCTTGCTTCACCAGTTCTCCCTAGCTCCCAGGAAGAAGGCACATTTGTAATTAGCACTTTGTGGATGGGGAAACTGGAATTCACACCCATGTCTGACTCACTCCAGATCAAGAGATTAATATCAAACTCAGCTCCCTCTGAACATAGAATAATAACCATGCAACCAGACCCTAGTAGATTAAGGGAGCCCTCTGAGTGGGCGCGGGGTGCTCCTCTGGTTATCTTCCTCTCCCCCTCCCCTCAGCGGTGACGTATTTTCTGGAGAGCCAGTCCCGTTTGGAATTGGTTGCTCAATGAATTCCAGGTTCAGCAGGAGTTGGCTGTAGCAGGGGCTGAAGGAGCTGCAGGTGGCAAAGAATTGCAGGCTCTGCCCCTGAAGGGATCGGCTTCTCGTGGGTTTCAGATAGAATATTTGCTCAACAACTCCCAGTGTGCTTTGGAACAAGCCACAGGAGCAGACCTGGCTGAGTCACCGGAGCAGGACGTGCAGGCATTGGCCAGAAATGTGGATGCAGGCAGTTTGCCAATTCCTTCATAATAATTCCTCTCTGCTAGGCGGAAGACTCTGCTGCTAGGCTGCTGGTGTGGCTGCAGCTTCTGCAAATTTCAAGGAATCCTGGGACGCTTGCTCTGTCTTCCGCCACTAGCTGGGGCTGCCCACAGTTTTTGGACCTACAAAAAGGTATCCTCAGCGATCCATGACAGATCTTCCACTATATGTCCTCAAAGCTTCTAAATTCATCAAGTTTGTAACAGAACACCTGCACTGGCTGGGATTCTTGCCTTCTCCCCGTTGCTCTGTTTGAAAACGTTGGGGTATCCATAAATCTGTAGCTTCTGCTGTCCCAAACCTCCCTGACCCTACTGCCTCTCTCTGCTATGGTCGTGGGTTCCGGGAGGCTCCTAAATCTCCCTGTACCTTCTGAAAGGCACAGCTTACACCATAACTTGACCCCACCCCTCTTGCTCCTTTCCCTGCCCCTTTCTGGCCCTAGGGTGGGCACATGACCTCAGCTGAGCTCATCAGAGGCCTTCCCTGCGATTTTTTTTTCAAGTACCAACAGGGTTAGGCACTTGTGTCTTCTGTAAATGGCAGCTAGAAGACTAGGAATCCAGAAAAGTTATGCCTAAGTACCCTGCTGTGTGGAAAAATCACTTGCCTTGGAGTGGGAGGCCATGCTGAGGTCAGATGCATGGATCTCATAATGTTATTTTATACCGTATGACTGACTCAGTTTGCATTTATTTTTCCTCATGATTAGAGTCACAATAAATGATATGTTTATACACCACACACACACAGTCAGTCTCTCATCATAACCCAGGCTGGTCTTGAACTTGGGTTCCCACTACCCAAGGAACTCTGTCTCACCTTCTCAAGTACAGGGATTCCAGACAGGTCCTTATCATACTGGGCACTAAAGGAGCCAGTGTTTGCTCCAGAGGAGACACGGCTCTCCATCTTCCAAGATTATTTGCCGCACAGACATTCTTAGGTTGAGAGCCCATTACAAAAACACCAAAGGCTTTCTGCTCATAAAACACCACAGGCGTGAGACCCAGGGAGGATCTGGTCCTAACAAGTATCTGCCCATACCACATGGGGTTCTCCTGCCCTGGCTAGTTTTCCCCAATCCCCAGTCTCTATTTCTTCGATGAATAACCCCATCTTCTCCCCATGGATGAATACAGGCTTCCTGGGTGTAGGTCTGAGTTTGTGTCTTCCCTCAGAGTGAGGGGTGGCTGTGTGACTCATTTCAGAGCACCGGGTTTGAGTGTGTGCAGCCGTTTCTCCTTGACTCTTCCAGGCTTCCCCGGCCCCTTGTTGCCTTGTCCTCTGCTGTAGACGACACCATCGGACATGGTTGTGCTCCATCTATTATTTGCCTTCTCTCACTGGGATGCAGACACCACACACAGTGTGGTCACCATAGATTTGTATTGATTGTCACAATATCGAAGTACTTCAGAACTGGTTCGTGACCTATGTGTCCCCTCTCTTCTGCCTCAGCACTTTCCAGGGGCCAACTGCCTTGTCCGGTTTGGGCTGCTATGACAAACTTCATGGACTGGATGGCTTGACCTCACTTGCGGATGCTCACTCCAGGCGTGATATTTTCTCTTCTTCAGAAGAGGAGGGCAGTGATAAGGACCACCCCATCAATGGCCAAGACAGTGCCTACCAGAGCATCGCAGATAGGGATTGCCCTACCTGTGGCCGAGACAGTGCCTACCAAAACTTCCCATGCTACTGCCGCATTTCCAATGTCTCCTAGAGCTCCCTGGGCTTATTCTATTATACCCTACATCCTCCACCTCTTCTGTGTCCTCCTCTTCATCTCCTCCTTCTTCAAGGCTTCCCTGCTGTGCCATCAGGCCAGAAAAGCAGGCCCCTGTTGTTGCTCTTGACCAGAATTGCCAGATCCCACTCTGGGTCCAGCGATTGCTCTTCCTGGTCTTGGCTGCCTTTCTGGTCTGTTTACTAGTTCATACAAGCTGAAGCAGGCAACCTCTCCACAATAATTGTGACCCCCCCCCCCATCCTAGAATGTTCTGGGTATCTGCACAGGGTGAGGGTAGATGTCATCACTTATGAAAGATACAGCGGCTGTCTGGGCTGCGGATATGACCGCTCTGGTTCTGTACAGAGAAACCATGTACACCTAGGTTGGGCTAGAGCATCCCTGGCCACCTGGCCCACCCTGTCAGGGAGTCCAAGCTATGTGTGATGTGCTGTGTGACTGAACACCACCCTGAGGACAGAGGGCAGTCACAAGGAGGAAGTGAGGAGGGACCCTGGACCTCAGAGAGCAGAGAGATGGTGACTGAGGTGGGACCACAGGATTGCAGAGGCCCAAACCCTGCGCAAACAACCCAAACCCTGCGCAAACAACCCAAACCCTGATCTCATCAAGCTTACGAAACACAAAGCCAAAGACCTTGCAAGCCAAGGAGCTGACTTTAGAACATCAACCCCAGGCACGTGCCACCTTCTGAGTCCTTAGTGATAGCACCATCTCAGGCTTGTGGGGCTCGCCCTGCTCAGAACTTCAAGGAAGATGCAAGGCCCTCCCCCACCCCCGCAGTGGTAGTGGGAAACAGAGTATAAACAATGAGCAGGAGTAGACAATGCAAGCTTCTGGAGCCATTGTAAAGACTTTGGGTTTAAAACCAGATGTGGCAGCATATCCCTGGAGCCCAGCACCCGGAATGTGGAGCCAGGAAAATAAGGAACTCAAAGTCAGTCTGAGCTACATAGGACATTTTAGGCCTGTCTGGGCTACAAGAGATCTTATCTCAAAACAACTAAGACTAGCCAGGTGCAGTGGTGCACCTCTTTAATCCCAGCACTCAGTTCACAGAGGCAGGTAGAACTCTCTGAATTCAATGCCAACCTGGTAGTCCACATAGTGAGACCCAGGACGACAGAGGCTGCATAGAGAGACACTGTCTCAATACAAACAAACAAAATTAAAATAATAATGATAATAATATAAAAAACTGTAAGACTTAGCCAGATGTGGTGACAGGCACTTGTAATCCCTAGGACTCACAAGGCAGAGGAAGCAAGATCACAAGTTCAAGGCCAGCCTGGTTTACACAGCATAGTCTAAGACCAGCCAGGCTACATAGCAAGATCCTGTCAAAATAAAGAAATGCAGAAACGTACAAGTAGTCCTGGCAGGAACGGGGAGAGGAGGTGTTGGAATGCAGACCTGTGCCTGAGCATGGGTGGGAGGAATGCAGAAATGCAGACCTGTGC
>NC_022009.1:7766560-7774896 GCF_000317375.1 Microtus ochrogaster | reverse complement strand
TGGGAGGAATGCAGAAATGCAGACCTGTGCATGGGTGGGAGAGCACTTTTTCCACACAGGTTGAAAGAAGTGGGAAGTGCAGATTATGGAGCAGGAGCCCACAATGGGAGGCTCCCCCAGGAGCCTCCAAAGGAGGAAGTACTGGGAAGGAAGGGAAGATTGGTAAGAGCAGCAAGAGATGAAGCCCAGGCAGTTTCGGCCACACCTACCTCTCCCTTGGGGTTCTGGGAACCTCATTTTGCAAATGCCACTTCTTGGTCACATGACTTTTGTGTCTACCCAGCCACATGGAGTGAACTGAGCTCTGCCATCCTGGCCAGTTGGCCTTCACTTGCCCAGTCTTTTCCAGTGGACCCAGCTGGTCTTCTTACAGGACCAGTTGCCCAGTGAAGCCAATGAGAGGAGAGGGAGCCAATCCTCCTTCCCATCCCTAGCCCCCATCTGGCAGGATGGACGTGTCTGTTAAAAACATATCAAAGAACAGTAGCAAAGGGGCAAGTCCCATGAGTGACCAGGAGGGACAGTGGTCACGTCTGGGAAATAACCCTGATTATCTTGGTTATCTCGAGTGCCTTGTGACTTTCCTGCTTATCCAAATTCCTCCCCTTCTCATTCTTAGGACTTTCAGGACAAAGGGCTGTTTGCCAAGTGCCTCACGTGGTCAAAGCCAAGCGATAAGAGGAATTCCGCTTGAATTGAAGAATCCCTTACACAGATGTCTTCAGTCTGTCCCTTTTGTGAACTATTTAGTCAGCAAGATGTTTCTAACCAGGTCAGAATCTCAGGGGAGAGGTGAGATGTTAAAGCCAGAAATATTAGGCAGGACACAGGGTGAGTTTGGGGAGTTGGGGGTTCCGAGCCCAGTTGGTGAGGGTAGTGGCTCTTGGCTTCTTGTTGGCTACAACCCATGGCCGTGGGGAAACCGCGCATCATCTGGGAGAGCGAGCATTGTTTCACAGAAGAGGAGCCATAGAACCCAGCCATCTGCTCTCTTGATTTGAGACAAGGTTTCTCTGTGTAGTTCTGGCAATCCTGGAGCTCACGCCGTGTACCAGACTGGCCTTGAAATCACAGAGATCCACCTGCTTCTGCCTCTCCCAGAGCTGGGATTAAAGGCGTGAGACAATATGCCTGGCCCACCCTCCTTAATGACTACCCAAAGCAGTCATACTCATTTGCCCTGGTGGCACCAGGGTGCTGAAGATGTTACTGCAAAGAAATTATTCAAGTAGTGTCTTCAATTTATTAAGTTAGAGTGCCTCTGATGAGTTTATCTAAATTGTTCTACCATTAATACAAACTCGGGAGTCAAATATCAGGTGAAAACCTGATTGGCCACAGAAGCAGAGGAGAAACAACCAATGACCTCCCCTCTCTCTCCTTCCCAGATCCAAAAGGGCTACAAATCTTCCTAAGTCTCTCCCTACGATTTCCTGTATCTCTCTATATTGTATCCTGAGTCCTCCAAAACCTTTATGGCTGATTCTGGTCAGCTAGATGCTAACTCCACCTCCTGATTCAAGGCTAACCTTATTGACAGATCTCAGAGTAGGATCAAAATATCCCATGACAATCTTCAAAGAAGAGAAGGCAAGTTTCTTGCCTTTATGTCTGCTCCTTAATATTGTTGAGATATTCTTGTTGTTCGCTAGTGGTTTTGATTAGTGCTGTCTGGCTCCAAATGTGTGCTAAACTTAGCTCCAGGCAGGGGTTTAACTTAGACCAAACAGTGAGGCACAGCAGGACTTTTATGTCAGTGCCTACAGGAAGTAAAGAACACCAAGAAAAAGCAAGATGGGGAAATGCTGAGTTAATAAAAGGGAGACGGAGGTGCGGCTCAGCAGTAATTGACTGTCTGCCTGGCGGGCCTGAGGGTCTGGCCTCAGACTCCAGTATCAGACAGGAGGGGAGTAGATGAGCTTCTTTAGAACCTTAGATATGAAAGAATGCAATGGGAGTCTGCAAGAAGGCAGGGGAGGGTGAGCTGGCTTCCTGCTCTGCAACACTCAGCATTGTTCGTCCTTACATTTGACAGGTTATCACAACTGCGTTTCTGCGCACCTCTTCTGCCCCAGGACGGACTGTGGATAAGTCCAAGGAACTCTCTCTGATGGGAACTGCTTTAGCAATGGTCCCTACATGTGAGGAATGTGAAGAAAATCAGACGTGCGGATGTGAAAAGGGGCTTCTTCGCTCTTGAAAGAAGACACAGGACAAACGCTTTGTTCTGTCTTTGGACAGTGTCACGTGACGCCATGAACCCTGAGCTGCTGCAGCCCCATTAGAATCACCTTGACCTCTGGTGTAAAACTGCTGCAGCACCTCTTCGGCTTTGGACCTTCTTGGTGTAAGCTGCTACTATCTATGACTTCAGTTTATAGCATCCTGCAACTGTCAGTACCAAAACAAAACAGATGACAACAACAACCCCAGCTCTCACCTCAAAGGGACTAGAACATGGTTTGTTCTGGAGTCAAATGTGAGTTCAGGCTGCCCCAAATACCATGTTCCAACTTGGTGACAGTTTTGTCACATTTTTACAGTACCAGAACAGAGAAAATTACAAAGCAGGATGCTTCTCCCATACACTGGCGGAAAACGTCTGGCAGATGGGGGCTACAGCAAGGCAGGGATGCCTCTGTTAGAGGCTTCGGATGCTATGTAATGGCATACTTGGCCTTTTGCTTGGAGTCTGTTAGTACATTCTAAACAGATTTACCCAATAGTCGCGAAGACGTTAGGTCACACACAGAGCTGGGCAATAAAAGGTTACTTAGAAGGCTAAGATATCCCAATATCCTTTGGGTCCCAAGTGTGTCATGCCATTTCCCTACAACTATAGTAATTTATTCAGCCGGTCAGACTGGTAGAATGTCTAACACGCATGTGGCTTTTTAGGAGGAACTTTAACATGTAACAATCAAAGGAGACCTGGTTCGTTTTGACAGTCTCCAGTTCACTATACCATATAGATCGTCAGACAGGCGCTCAGTGAAGAACAGGAAAGATCTTCAGAAGGAGGGAAGGGACAAGAGAATGAACACCAGAAGTTCCAGACCCTATGTGAGGTTCTAAAAGTCACAGAAGCTTCTGCGTCCTATTTGAATTCTGCACAAAGAGCCCACTGAAGAGCTAGATGCTTAGGAGGGGGCTGTAGCTCAGTGTCAGAGAGCTTGCCTAGGACGTATGACGAGGCTCTGGATCCCACCCTCAGCATAGCTAAAACTGTCTTATGCCAACACTCTAGGTGGCACACGGTGAGACAGTTGTATTAATGCAATCAGGGGAGGGGAGTTCAATTTCGATCTCATTGATGCTCAAGGGTTGGAACCATTCCCAAAGGGAAATAGGTTTTGATTCCATCATCCCTGTCTATGGAACGCTCACCTCCACACAGCAGGAAAGAGTTTCGTGCCAAGGATATTTTAGGTGAGTCCTCTAACCCCAGGGCCCACAGTCCCTAAAGTAAGCTGTGATTCAACTGAGACATGTCAGGAGAGCCAGTATCCCTCTCTGCGGGCTCATGGGTCCACATGGACTCCACATGGCTCTCACGGGATGCTCTTCAGTGGGAGCTTCCTCATGGACCAGATGCCTGGCTGCCTAGACGGGCACTCTCTAGTCTAGACACTTGTGTAGATGCCAAGAGGATTGGGTTCGCACAGATAGCTCTGACTGAAAGTCAGACCAGCAGCTGCCAGGCAGCTGCCATAGAACTAGCCACTAACTCTCTCTCTCCCTCTCTCTCTCCTCTCTCTCCCACTGAGGCGTTTTATTTGTATATATGGTTAGTATGTATTGTATCCTAGAAAAGGAATCCCCTGCACTGTTTTGTTTTGCCTCCTCTTGACCCACGGAATTAGCAGAGGTCATCAATACACAGAAGGCTCTCTGATGGAATGAGAATAATCAGCTTTTATTCTAGATCTTGGAGTTGCAAATCCAGTCTGGGACGATCACTCCACACTTGTATAATTCGCCTGTGAGGAAAAAGTCAACAGTGAATTCAACTACTCCATGCTTAACTGTCACAGCTAGAAAATGGATGGTAACTTTGGAGCGTGGCCGAGTAAAAACTTGGCATTCGCTCTTTGCTGCATTGTTGGTGCTCTCGAGAGCATGTACAGGGAACACGTACCATTATTTATGGCAGCAATGAAAGGTGGGGGAAATATTTGAGATGATGAAAAACAGCAAGAGGAAGTCTCTCTCTCTCTCTCTCTCTCTCTCTCTGTGTGTGTGTGTGTGTGTGTGTGTGTGTGTGTGTGTGTGTGTGTGTGTACCGGCAAGCATTGTTCCTTTCTTTATAGATCAAGAACTTACGGTTCAAAGAGATTCCTGGCCATCTAGGGTCGTACCCCTAGTGTGGTAGAGCTGGTGGAAGGGCTGAGACCCATGTGTAAACCTCACCCTAAGATGGCAGTGGGGCAGGTGTTACACAGAGGCCTGGAACTTTCCATCCAGGACTGCGAGGCATATGGGGCCTGTCCTTGGAAAGATCCAGTTTCAAAGCAGGCAGAAAGGATCCCAAGAAGGCTATGTATGTATGAGTGGGGTACAATGGGGGCTCGGACCACAGGAGCCCCGCCTGGGCAGCTCAACCAACAGTAATGCAGGTGAAGCCGTGGAAGGGTGGTGTTGGGGACACCGTGATGCTGGCTCTAGAGAAAGGCAGGACACAAGTTAGCTTTGTTCTGTTTAGTAGTAAAGTGTGGCTCTGATGAGGTCACTAGGGCAGGTAACTGGCCTTTCAAGATGCTGGCCGGCCTGGAGGTATAAAAATTCAGTTTTCTGCTGGGCGATGGTGGCACACGCCTTTAATCCCAGCAGTCGGGAGGCAGAGGCAGGCGGATCTCTGTGAGTTCGAGACCAGCCTGGTCTACAGAGCTAGTTCCAGGACAGGCTCCAAAGCTACAGAGAAACCCTGTCTCGAAAAACCAAAAAAATAAAAAAATAAAAAAAAAATTCAGTTTTCTGGCCAACATATCCAGAAGAGAGCTAATACTTGCTGTTGGCAGTGGAGTTGGGGATCTGAAACATTCTCTCGGGTTCCAGGTTGGCTCAGTCAGTGAGCTCTAGACTAACTTGAGTGTAGCAAACAGCAGGCAGAGGCCAGTGTCTACCACAAAGTTGTTCCTGTGAGGGGCTGGACCTCTGCAGTTAGTTTCATGGGGACGGTCCAGAAGGGCAAACTGGCCTGCATCAAATCTTTCTAAAGCCATGAAGCAATGCACTTCATTGCCATTTTTTTTTCATATTACAAAAGTAAAACACGTTTAACGTAAAAGCTTTGTTTTCAAATCCCCAAGGCAAAAGGGCCTTCCACTCTTTTTTCTTTCTCTCTTTCTCTTTTCTCGGGACAAGGCTTCTCTGTGTAGCCCTGGCTGTCCTGGAACTCACTCTGCAGACCAGGCTGGACTCAAACTCACTCACAGAGATCCACCGCCTCTGTCTTCAGGGATTAAGAGCGCACCACCACCGCCTGGCAGGTCGTTCAGTCTTGACTCTCTGCCTACATACCAAAGATCATGAAGAAGAGATGGAGTCTTAACTGCTACATCCCCACTCTTGCTAACTCGACCACAGGCTCCCTGGGCGATTGCGTTTCTTGCCCCGACTCTCCAGTCAGATGGAACTGAGAGCAAAGGAGGTGATAGAACCAAACAATGACTCCTTCAAGGTTGGCGGCCTAGTATTCAAACTGAAAGGTAGTCATTCATCAAACCGCAGCCTGGGTTTTAGTCAGGTCCTTCTTGATTTCAAGCGGCTGAAACCCAGCAGAGGCTAGCTGAGACCAAGCTGGAAATGTGTTAGTTTATATGGAGTGGAGGTGGAAGAAGGAAGGGAGGGAGGGAGGAAGGGAGGGAGGGAAGAAGGAAGGAAGGAAGGAAGGAAGGAAGGAAGGAAGGAAGGAAGGAAGGAAGGAGACAGTCAACAAAGGCCATTGGGCCATCCCGATAGCAGGACTGAATGATGCTGATGCTGGCGGGATTCTGCTCTGACACCTCACCTCTCCTCTTACTTGTTGGTACCAGCTCTACCTCAGGAAGGCTTCCCCAGCTGGTGTCAGGGACTCTAAACTTGCTTCCCTGCCGACTTTGCTGCTCCAGCAGTCAGCTCCATTCTTGCAGCAAAATTCTGAGCTTTGGCTCTCACTGGTTATGCTACCACACCCTTCCGCAAACCAACAATAACCCAGGGGATACAATACTCTTATTAGTCAGGACAGACCAAATGCCCAACCCTATTTAAACCATGTTTAGGGAGATGGCTCTTCAGATTAAAATTGTGCAGTTATCAGAAGGAAGATCACAAGACTAGCAGGACTCGCGCAAACAGGACATAGTCACGACACAAAGTCAGGCTGTGATGTAGATATAAAGTTTGTACAGTCACTCACAGCCCAGGTGCTCCATGGCTTTGAAATGCTGAATTATTTTTCTGCCCTCTCTTACTTTAGCCAGGCGGTGGCTGCAGCTGAACTCACGCTGAAAGACGCTGTCTTTATGTCAGTGATTGACTTGAATTCTCCAGCTCCCTGTGTTGCTGGTTCCCTCATGGCGTGGCATCTGGTTCAGGAATAGGGCAGGACCTAGACTCTCACAGTTTCTTGAGGCTTGGAGTAGGAAACCTGTGGGTGTCTTATAAAGGGTCTGCTGGCCAAGCAGCTTCTACCAGAGTCAAGGGGAATGGACAGAGGAGCTTTGCCTCCTGGGCATTTCAGGGCTGGAAGCTGCTTTCACGCCCTGGAATACTGTCTTTGAGTGTGAAGTGTTTGTGTGAAATTTCTCACTTAATTCTCACCATGACTCTTGAGACTACTTTACAAATAAGGGACCAGGCTCAGAGGAAGCCGAGACTCAGAGCAGGCAAGTGACTTGTTCAGAGACACACAGCACTCCTGCTACAGAGTCTGCATTTTGTTCTCCACTGCTCTCTGTCGTGTTCCACACACTTGAGAGAAGAGATCTTCAAGGGGCTGGGCTCTTGAGAAGTTGGTGACAGCAAGCCATTCTCAGTAGTAGGCACTGACGTGAATCTGGAATATGCCCATGGCACTTGGATTGTACCCGACACCCCGCACACAAGGGTCCCTTTCTATGGTTTTGGCTATTGAGGTCAGATACAATCCAAACACTGTTTGTGGACAATGCCAAAACTGTACTTTCCTGTTAGGCATTTAGTAGCCATCTGAGTTATGGGCTGTCACTGCAAGATCAGCAGATTGCTTTATTTTACTATTAGTTAATCTATTAGAGCACCTGATTTATAAATCAAACACACCGTAAGTATCTTCGCATAGATGTGTGTGTATGCACTCCAGTGTGTGTATGTTGGCTTTGAGACGTCCTGTGATCCAGGCTAGCCTTGAACTCTGTAGCCAGGGTTGACCTTGAATTTCTGATCCTCCTGTCTCTTTGAGTGTGGAACTGCAGGCATTGAACTGCTGCTCGCGGTTCTATGCCAGGGCTGGGACTTAAAGTCAAGGTTGTGTGTGTGTGTGTGTGTGTGTGTGTGTGTGTGTGTGTGTGTGTCTAGCCCCAAGCTCTGAATACAAGGTCACTGATCAGTCCTAGCATAAAAAAAAGTTTCATATGGGGACAGAGGACGGGGCGGATACCAGGGAAGAGAACTAGAAGGCAAAAATAGCATCCTAGTGTTGACTTGGCACACTGACTTATACCGAAACTCCCAGTGTCTTGTCTGCAGCACATGTACTGGCTCAGCATAGCCTCCCTTCCCCAGCACACAGCGAAGCCAGCAAGAGCAAGCTTCTTAGAAACTGTAAGGGAAGCCGACAGAACTCTGCAAAATCTACTCCTGCCTGTCTTCACGTGAACGCAGGTTGCTGGATGCTGGCTCATGTCTGAGCTGCGGTTTTCTCCTTATGTTGAAACTTAGTTACTTGAAAATAATGCTTTTGAATGGTCTCTTGTTCACATCTCTACTGGACTCCAAGTCGTTGCCTGACGATGAGCTAAGACTGGCCACTTGCAAAGCAAGGTTTCTAGGGAGGTCAGAAAAAAAAATCTTCAAAAACTATACTTGTCCAAGGGCCTCTGACTCTGAGAGCCCATGGGCTGGCATGAGATCAGCAGAGAAATCACAATCCAAACAAGCAGATTTCCCAAGCTGCTGATAGCATCGGCATTCCTAAAGACCGTGCGTGCGTGCGTGCGTGCGTGCGTGTGTGTGCGTGTTCTTAAGAATGGACAGGTGCAGGCGGCGGAGCAGCGGCACAGTCGCGGCAGCAGCGGAGCGACACAGCGCTGCAATCAAAAATAGGCTCTGGGGGACCGGCGGCGACAGAAGCAAGCGGCGGGGACCGGCGTGGA
>NC_022009.1:7750991-7760842 GCF_000317375.1 Microtus ochrogaster | reverse complement strand
GCATTGGCCCTTGCCGTCCCAGCCTCCACTGCCTCCCCAGAGGTGGCCTTGGGCTCTGGACCTCCTGACTGAGTGACTCATACCGACGCTAGCACTTGTAACCTAGAAAAAGAAACAGGAAGTGGCTTAGAGAGTCAGAGTACAGCCCAGGGAAGGGGCCTGGTGGCACTGGCCTCGGATGACATGGTAAACACAGGCAGCAGTGTGGTGTGGCCTCTCTCTTCCCTCCCATTACCGGGACGCCTTTGCTGGGGCTTGACCACCTCTGTGAAGCCCACAAGTGCTGAATGAAGTGGGTGTATGATCATGTCATTAGGGGTCACTGCTACCGAGTCAAGTGACCTCTGTCCATGTGCGGTCCTATGGGATGGTAGGCCCTTCTCTGCAGTGGCCTTGGGTCCTTAAATTTTATCAGGCCTTGTGGACAGAAGTCCTCAACTTGATGAGAAGGTAATTGCCTGTAATCCTGGTGCTTGGGAGGTAGAGACGGGAGGATAGAGTCTCAAGTCATCTTTGACTACGTAATGAATTCCAGGCCAGCCTAGATTACACAAGATCCTGTTTCAACAAACAAATTAACAGAGCGAAAGTCTTTGAGTACTCTTATACCTCTTCCGAAAAGAACAAGCGGCCTTTGATACCCTCTGGGCATTTGGGGAGAGTGTGATGAGCCCAGGGGTGTGTCTGAAGGCCCGCGAAGGGTTTCCTCCACAGGCTGAGAAACAAAAGTCCCCTGTCACCCTAGGTCCCCAGAGAAGTGCCCCAGTGGTGTGGTTAGCACTGTCCTTGGTGTGGTCCTGGGGGAGAAGAGAGCAGAGGGCGGGCCTCACAGCACTGAGCCAGGCATCCATTCCTGGTTCCTCCAGGACTGACAGCTGAGTTACTAGAGACTAAGCCATCTTCACTCCTACCTCAGAACCTCTGGCTAGTATTTCCAGCTCCCCAGCCTCTCACCGCTTCCTTCCCTCAGGCCTGCCTCACAGAAGACAGCCCCTGTTGTGGCAGGGTAGTACCAGGACACTGTGGAGGTCCTTCCCACACAGGGTCAGCACAACCATCTGCAGTGGTCCCTGTAGCCCAGCGTCTTCAAGTACCAACTCAGGGGAGAAAAGGCGGTTGCACAGACTGCTTCTTGGCTCACTCTGCAGCCCTCTAGGACCCAGGCTCCCCAGGTGGGCCCCTAACACCTGCCTGTCTCGCTGGTCCACAGAACACAGGCCCGCCTTTTCTGCCTCCTATGACTTCTGGAAATGAACCCGGAAGTAGGGGAACCACTAGCCTGAGAAGTCATTTGAGGCCTCACACATTAGAGGCCTCTCTTTCAGGGGGGGATTAGGAGGAGGCCAGCCTGAGATTTTTCAACCTGCCTCTCTCTTCCTTCTGCAATGGCTTGCCACCATTACAAACATTGCCTCAGACTTTCCACGAGCAAAAGGGTTCCTGGCGTCCTTCAGTACCAGGCTGTGAAGGTCACTTCCGGTCAGAGACCGGGCAGAACTGGAATCCATTGGCATCTCCTCAGAGAGAATGCTGACTCTAAGGTAATCAGGAAAAAAGGCAAAAATGACCTTTACCCCATGGTCCTCTCCAGGTCTCACCCAGCTCCTGATGAGTCAAGTAGATTTTGTGGGGCAGGGGAGAACAAACAAACCCCATGATTTGGCCAGAGAGATTAAGGGCTGTTCTTTTCAGAGGTCAGTTCCCAGCACCCACATGGCTGATGGCTGTTCACAGTTGTCTGTAACCCCAGTTCCAGGGGTCTGATGCCCTCTTTAGACATCCACAGGCATCTGCACGTGCACGCGCACACACACACACACAAACACACAAACACACACACACAAACACACACACACAAACACACACACACAAACACACACACAAACACACACACACAAACACACACACACAAACACACACACACAAACACACACACACAAACACACACACAAACACATACACACACACACACACGCTCCTAACTTTATAAAACGTGATTTATTTGAAAAGACAACCCTGATTTACAGTCCTGACCACTCCTCCTTAGTGTAAATACTCCCGCATTTCCAGCGTTTGAACAACTGACTCACAGACGAACACTGAACTAATAGCTTCTCATAAACCGGGAAGGGAAAACTTGGGCACAGCCTTCCCAGTCTGTCAACATGCCCAGCCTGAGCCTCACTTTCAGTTTCTCAGTCAGCAGTGGCTGGCCTTTGCCCAGATCACTGGGACTCGGTGGTACCACCGAATGGTGCATGCTGCGGGGGTAATTGCCAAGGGACCGAATGCAGGGGGTGGTTTGTTGTTTTGTTTCTTTGTTTCTGTCTGCTGACGTGGAGCTCAACTTTGCCTGCTCCTCTTCTCAGGCCTGGGGAGGTTGGGGCATTCCCCATCTCCTGAAGCCTTTGATGCTCACGGGGCTATCTGAGGACACTCTCTCTGGAGCCAGGGCGATCTGAGGACACTCTCTCGCGCCTTCCTTCCTTCCATCCAGAGGCAGTGCTTTCTGAAGGTGCCTCCCTTGCTTCCTCTTCAGGAGGCTGTGATCAGTAGCTAGAGCCACTAGGTCTCCCCCAGCCCAGTTGGAAATGGTGTCTGAGAATCACACAGATTGTGGGCCCTGACATTCAATTTGGCTGAGTGCTGAGACGGACCCTTTCCTTTCCTCTTCTTTTCTTTTCAGCAGGGTCTCCTGTAGCACAGGTTGCCCTCAAGCTCTTTATATGTCCTTGAACCTCAAAACCTCCCCCCCCCCACTTCCCATGTGCTGGGATTACAGGCCTACATCGCCACACCCTGTTTTATGTGGTGCTGAGAAACTGAACCTTGTATACAGTAGGCAGGTTTCCTATACCCGAGTTACATCTTGAGCCCCTGAAGTGGACTTTTTTCTTTTAAAAACTGACTTTAGGAAAATTCTGCTTCTAACACCTAAAGCATCAGTTCACAAACTGTGGGTCCCAACTCCTTTGGGGTCATACAACCCTTTCACAGAGGTCGCCTAAGACCGCGGGAAAACAAGATGTTTGCATTAAGATTCATAACAGTAGCAAAATTACAACTATGAAGTAGCCACAAAAATAATTTTATGGTGGGGCTCACCACAACATGAGGAACTGTATTACAGGGTCCCAGCACTCGGAAGGTGGAGAAGCACTGAACAACTCATGCTGATTATTTCCTGATCTCTAGGGTGGTTTGTGAGCAAGACAGGGCGGGGTTGGCTCTTCCTGTGAAGCTGAGTGTGACCCAATTTATCCACAGTGTTGACAGCTCTTTGATTTTTCCTTTCCCTTTGGGGCCTGAGGATGATGTAGGGCCCAGAAGAGGGCTGGAACCCACTTTTCCTTCCCCCACAGGGCAGTGAGTTGTTCTTTCAGATCTGAAATCACAGGGCATTTTCTGGTTTGTCACCCTCCTGGGCGTGCCCCTGGCTGGAGCCGGTTTTATAGACTGGATGGTACCCTGGGCACGGGAGTCCTCTTCAGGGGCCTGCCTGACAGCCCAGCCCACACTCTCCTCTGTCCCGGCTCTCCCAGGTCCCCCACAGGTGTGCAGCCTGGGAGGAGCCGGCCTTGTCCGGTCAGTTCTGGGGAAGTTAGCTCAAGAGAAGAATCTCGTCAGAGTCCGTCCTTGAAACCATTCTCCTCACGGTACCCTAGTCCCTCAAGGTCGGGCACTAAACAATCCTGAGGACCTACTAAGTACCACCAAGGGACACGAGCCATCTTAGGGCTTGCAGTTTGGTTTTCAGGTAAGGGGTCCTTACGCAATGAATGGGGTCACAAGGCCCAAACTTCATGAGAGAGCAATAGAGGAAGACACCTGACATCCTCCGGTACGTGTACATACACACACACACACACACACACACACACACACACACCTGCATGCACACACATATATATACACATACACAGACAGACAGACACACACATATACATACATATACACAGACAGACACACACACTTATATACATACATGTACACAGACAGACACACACACATGAACGTACACTCACACTATGTATATACATACACATACACTGGAGGCCCATATTTCTGTATGGTGTGGCAGCCAGGCAACAACGCCATAGGCCCCATTCGAGGGGGTCACGTAGCTCTGCAGACAAGTTGTCTCTGCCTAACAAAGGTCAGGATGTCTGGTGCTCCTTCCTTTGTAATTTGGAGGCTATCTTATAGAGATGCCAATTCAGGCCTACATGACAGCTAGCATACTTCAGCAGACAGGTAGATGCAGACGTGACAAAAGGCCATTCACCTGGTTACCTAGGAGACAGCCTAATGTATTTTCCCGCTCAATTTATGTGATGATATATAAGCTGTTTGGAGAATAAGTGGGGGAGATGGTTAGGAGAAAGAACCCGGAGATGCCCTTGCATGATGACCAAGTAAGTTGTGTCTGATTATTCCTTGCATCTCCGTTTCAGTCCAGTTAGGGAAAATAGTTATCTGTGTTGGAGCGACACGGGCTCTAACAATACACACACATACACAGACAGACAGAACACACACACACAGACACATACACAGACAGACACACACACACAGACAGACAGAACACACACACAGACAGACAGACACACACACATACACAGACAGACACACACATACACAGACAGACACACACACAGACAGACAGACAGCACACACACAGATAGACAGACACACATACACAGACAGACAGACAAACACACATACACAGACAGACACACAGACAAAACACAGACACACACATGCACACACGCACACATGCACGCACATACCCCTCCACTTCCCCCAGCCCTTTCTTTGTCTATGCTCAGAAGCTTCTGCCCCAGGTGTGATCCAAAGCGTCCCCTGAGCTCCCACAGTGGTTCCCCTGACGAAAGTTCCTGTCTCAGAGAGGCACACTCAAGGTAAGATGAGGCCCCACATTCTCCTGTTTCCCCCAAATCAGGCTCATGTCTGAAATCCTGGTGATGGCATGTGGTCTCCTTTGGAGACAGGGTCTTCAGAGAGGTAATCAAGTTCGAACGTGTCATTACAGTCAGTGACTCACACCCTGATAGAAAGGGGGAAATTTGGTGACAGACACAGGGGACAACATCCATTTGTGACAATGGGGGCAAAGGTCAACTGGTCCACCCACAGCCAGGGAATGTTAAAGACAGCGAGCAGCCACCAACAGTGAAGGGGAACAGCATGGAGTCAATGTCCCTACAAGTCTTCAGAAAGACTCAGGAAGTCCCCTGACTGGCCTCGACCTTGGCCTCCTAGCCTCTGCAAGTGTGCGCCACACATCTTGAAATGCCCCAAATGGAGCAAACCGACACAGGGTCCCTCCAAGGGACAGAGGAAGGGTCTTCAGAAGCTTCCTCAGCTTCACTCTGAGGTCTGGAGGAACGCCAAGCTGCTCCCACTTCCTCCAAACAGAAAGTCAAAGAGGGCGTGGTTTACTTCAAGGCCTCTCAGGGAGGTGTCTCCCTGGGAATAGAGTGTCTCACTCTGGACGGCTGTAAACACCAGAAATCACAGAATAACCATGCTTGCTGTATGCCAGAGCCTTCTTAGAGCTTTGTGTTCCAATCCTTCGGCAAGTATACCACATGGGGAAACTGAGGCAGAAGGAGGTTCACTAGCTTGCACTTGTGCTGATAGTACCCCCAGCTCATTTTGTCTGCCAGTTTGTGTGCCACGCCACCCTTTGTGTCTGTCACAGGAGGCTGCCCAAATGAGCAACTTCCAGACGTAGTACAAACTTCACAGGAAGAGACCCCTAACCTCGTCTCAGCCCGTTCCTGGGAGCCCATCCACAGTAGGCCAGGAGTCTTCTGTTAGTTCTCTTCTTAGAAATCCCAGAATCCTCTCTTCAAACAGAGAAAGACCAAATCTTTCTCCAGTGACCTTTTCTACCCACTCCTGAAAGTCACATAAGACAAGGGTCTTTCCCCAGAAGCAGGGCGACGTTGATCAGCAAGGTCTGTCTGTGACTGATCCATTTATCTGTTTCATCTTGCTTTCCTTTCCTGGCCGAAACTGCCGTCTAGTTGGATAGACAGAAAGGCCTGACCACAGCCTTTCTCTGTGGAATGATTCCTTTATGTGCATGAGAACATACATGAACATTTGTTGGGACTGAGGATATATATATACTCAGTTGGTACGGTGCTTGCCTAGCATGCAGGAGGCCCTGGGTTCAATGCCCAGGACAGTATAAATTAGATGCATGATTCACCCCTATAACCCCAGCAATCAGGAGGGAAAAGCAGGAAGATTAGAAGTTCAATATCATCCTTGGCTATATATGCATTTGATACTAGTCTGGGCTATATGAGACCCTGTTTGTTTGTTTGTTTGGATGTTACATCCCCTGCCTGAGTCCCCCTCCACCCCACTGACTTTGCTTACCTCTTGAGGAATTGGAAGGCAAGAGGTGGAAGAAGGAACTCACAGAACCAAATCAGGCCACAGGGCCAAGCCAGTCTCAGGAACAGTCTAAGACAAAGCTGCCCTGAGGCAAGGTTGCAGGGGCAGAAGTGAAGACAGTGGCTCCAGGCCTTGGCCACCTCTTTTTCTACTGGTAGTATTTCCTTTTTACCATTTTTCTCCTGTCTTACCCAGGGCTACCCAGGGCTAAGCCATCTCTCAGAGGCTGACTCTGAGGTTTGAGAATTTACTCCAAGGGACCCAACTATGAGGTTGGTGTCTATAGCAATTCCTAAGGTCCACCCTGCTCTGTGATCCTCCCATGATGATCGGGAAGCCCGGAAGTGTGGACTAAATGGGCACAGAGACTGTTTCCTGGGAAAGGAAGCTGGTTGTGGCTTCATTTTTATTTATGTCAAAATAGTGTTCTCAGTTGATTTCAGTCTTGGCTACAAAGAAGATGATGAGCCAAATGGATTTGGTATTTATTGGTGGTCAGCTTCTGGAAGCTTGCTTACCGAGGCCTCCACTGTGCCTGGGGTATGAAGATTATACTCCTAAGCCTTGCTGTCTGGGGGATGAGAGTCTAACCTGGAGGCCAGTCTAATTTCATCGGGAGCCAGAGACACTGACGTTTCTCTAAACCTGTCCTAAGGCTTTGCTCAGGTTTTGTTGACAGGCCAAATGTCTCAAGAAAATGGGGTGGCCATCCACATGGCTAGTCCTACAACTAAGACAGCCCTGGCTTGCAAGGTCTCTCCATCTCCCTCCTGGAAGGCCACAGCCACCCTCATGGTGGTCCTGTCTCCTCCACATCTGTTCTCAGCTTCACTCTCAAACTTGATTCCTCTGTTTCCGTTCTCCCCCAATCCCATCTTCATGTGATTGCCACGTGGCAGGGCTCTGACTACATCGTGGTATCCTCTCAGTTCTAACAGTCTCCCCAAGGTTATTCCTGCTTAACTGATGGTTGTCACCCCTAGGAGGGGCTCTGTTTAGCCCAGCTTCTAGCCTCTGTGAACCTTTATTTTGGTTAACATGAGGTCATTTGTCCAACCTGGTAGTCCAGTCAGGTGGAGACAGTAGTAGATCGTGGTTCCCCTAAAAGGCTATGGGCAAGCAGATACCTAAAACAGCTTTAGTAGGGGGTCACTGGTGATGGCCAGAGGTTGTAGAAGATGGCAGTCACTCTGAGCTGGAAAAAGTGGGTTTCATGGGGCAGTGAGATGGCCAAGGGTTCCACCCATGTCACTGGGGTCATAGGAGAGACAAGGACATGCAGGAATGGGTACCACGACAGGCTGTCTCAGTGTTCACAGGTTTTTGTTTCTTTTCCCCATGGAAAAAGCTATATCCCCACCCTGATAACATCAGATTGGGGCGTCTGGAGCTTTGAGACATGAAGTGTGACATATGTCGATTGTAGGCGATGCTTTGTTCGTCATTCCATCATACACCATGTTGTCTTTTCACTGTCATCAGGATAACACTGCCCAAAACAGGAACTGTTCCTTCAGCTTGGGTGTCCAGGATGAGAGCATCCAGGAACACAGCCAGTGCGTAAGGGAAACAGATAATAAATAATAAACACATATGCTGAGCCACGAGGCTGAGGTTATTTGTTACTACGGCAAAACCTAGCCTAGCCTAACTGGTATAAAGGTCAAGTTGTGGTTTCAGACTCTCAGATAAGGGAAGGGAAGAACGAAGGTGATGTGGAGAATGGAGGAGACATAGAGACCGGAATCCAAATGTAGCAGAAGACACAGAGGCAAGAGAGGCTCCGGGAAGGGTTAGCTTTCAAGCATCCATTTTATGTCCTGGGTTTCAGGAACAGGTCGTACATGATTTTGCTTGGGTTGCCACAGAAAACACTATGGACCAGGGGGCCTAAGCAGCAGACGTGTGTTTTGCCGACAGTTTTGGAGGGGAGACGGCAAAGAGCGAGGTGTCAGAGGAGCGCATTTGTTTTGCATCCTGTCCTCTGTCCCGATTGCATACAGCCATGTGAGATCTCAGTCTGACTGTCTGCTCTTCCAGAGAGGACGTCATCATTGAGCAGGCCGACTTGCTCTAGGGCCGACCATCTCAGTGGAGTTGAGGGATGAAGATGAGAGTGGAGAAGGCGGTTCCAGAGGAGTCACAAGTGATGACTCATGAAAAGGATTCATGAGTCCTTTTCTCCTGAAAGAGAAGAGACTGCATGGGGCAGGGTGGGGAGGTGTTGATGTTAGAGGAGAAGCAGGGATTGGAGAGACAAGGGAGAAAGAGAATCTGCTACAGCACTCATTGTTCTAAATTACCACAATAACGGCACGTATGTGAGTTGTATATAAAATATGTAGTATGCTGCGTATGTTTTTATTATATATATATGCATATATATGGAGAGAGAAAGTTTGTTTTGTTTTGTTTTTTTGAGACAGGCTCTCTCTACACAGTCCTGGCTGTCCTGGAACTCACTATGTAGTCCAAGCTGGCCTGGAACTCACAGAGATCCTTTTGCCTCTGCCTTCCAAGTGCTGGGACTAAAGGTATGGTCTACTGTCTACCATGCCCAGCTAGCAAAAAAATATTGTTTTAAGACTGACGTGAAAAATAAACCAATGTCGGAGGAAGATTGATAACCCCTCCAACCAAGGATGACATATACCAAAATATCATCCACAAAAAGGCCCGAGCATGCCAGAGAAAGCAGATCTATATAAGTGAGACTTTCATGGCTCAAGGCCCCTGAGCCACAGGCCTTTCCCAGTCCTCTGGAAGTGAGTCCTCTCACTTCCAAGAGAGAAAGAGAGAGTTCGTTTTATGTTGCAGTGATTAATACCATGACCAGAAGCAAATTGGGAAAGAGGTTTATTTCCGCTTCCATCCTGAAGTGCAGTCAGAGCAAGAACTGCAGAGACCATGGAGGAATGCAGTTTACTGGCTTCCTCTCCCCGGATGTCCCAGCTACTTTTCTTTGTTTTCGGAGACAAATGCAGCCTCTCTGTGTAGCCCTGGCTGTCCTGGAACTCATCTGTAGAGCAGGCTGACCCTGAACTCACGGACCCACTCGTCTCTGCCTCCAGAGAGCTGGAATTAAAGACGAGCACCACACACCTGACCTTCAGTTACCTTTCAGTGCTGTCCCCAGTGAGCTGGGCCCTCCCACATGAATCATTATTGAAGAGAATGCCTCACGGAGTTCTCTGCAGGACAACCGATGGGGTCATTTTCTATGTTGAGGCTCCCTCTTCTCAGATGACTCCAGTTTTTGTCAAGTTGACAAAAGCTAACACACATAGGCACAAAATTGAATAAATAGGTTAAAAAAAAAAAGAGTAGGGCCGGGCGGTGACACGCCTTTAATCCCAGCACTCGGGAGGCAGAGGCAGGCGGATCTCTGTGAGTTCAAGACCAGCCTGGTCTACAGAGCT
>NC_022009.1:7725985-7750891 GCF_000317375.1 Microtus ochrogaster | reverse complement strand
TTCAAGACCAGCCTGGTCTACAGAGCTAGTTCCAGGACAGGCTCCAAAACCACAGAGAACCCTGTCCCCCCCCCCAAAAAAAAAAAAAAAAAAAAGAAAAGAAAAGAGTAGGGCCAGAGAGATTCTCTGTGGGTCAAGCGCTTGCTTCCCAAGTGTGATACCTGAGTTCAATCCCCAAAACCCCTGTCAAAAGCCAGGTGCAGCAGTGGACACCTGCAAATCTAGCATGGCCACCGTGCGATGACAGCGGAGGAACCAGGAGAGCTAGCCCCGAGTGAGCAGCAAGGCAGAAACCCAGCTTCTCCATAAGGCAGAAACGGAGAATCGGCTTCCAAAAGGTGTCCTCTGATCTCTGCAGGCAGGCGTGCACACAAAAATAAGAAATACCATTTTAAAACAATAAAAACCGCACATCATCAACAATAAAAAGAACAGGCTGTGAGAAGTGGATGCAGACTCTACCTTTAGGAGAATACGCTAGAGAGGAGAGGAAGGACAGGCTGGGGTCCTAGGTGGTGCTTGACCCATGGCATGGGATTCATCAACTGTCTCTGAGTTGTTCAGCTTTTGGTTTTTCAAGACAGGGTTTCTCTGTGTAGCTTTGGAGCCTGTCCTGGTCCTTGCTCTGTAGACCAGGCTGGCCTCGAACTCACAGAGATCCACCTGACTCTGCCTCCCAAGTGCTGGGATTAAAGGTGTGTGCAATCACCGCCCAGTGATTTGTTCAGCTTTTAATGAGGTGTCAAGTTGAATTAAATGCAAACCAGAAACGTTTTCAGTGTTCAGACCTCATCCACAGACAGCCTGTAACTAGCTAGAGTCCCCTGCCTCCAGACTTACAAGGTAGGTATTTTCTCTACTGTGAGGCAATTACTCAGAGAAGTCAATGTGCTTGCCTGAGGTCGGTTCTGGGAGGAACTGAGGCGAACACATCACATTTCCTGACTCCTACCTAATTCCAAGCAGGAAATCATGTGAAGTGGTCATCTCCTCTGCCCTCCTGCCCCTCCCCGCAGAGGAGAGAGAGAGAGAGACAGAGAGAGAGAGAGACAGAGAGAGACAGAGAGACAGAGAGAGAGAGAGAAGTGTGTTTGGTAAAAGTTTTGCTACTGCCCTGGTATGCTTTCCTAAAACAAGACTGTTCTTAATTAAAATTGAGAGGAAAGTGTGACCCTGGCACTGAGAAAGACTCGCATTGGTGTTGAGGAAGGAACGGAACAAGCACGTATTTGCATTTTCTCTTACTTGGAAAGGTCGCCAAGAAACTAACACCCCATCCCCCACCTTCCTGGACCAGTTTTCCCCGAGGTCCTGAAAGAGTGCATCTGGATGTTCCCCCTGGTGAGGCCCTCAGGCAGTCGCAGCGTGCATGGGTGTCCCGTGCCCCTTGAGAAGCACAATCGCACCCATTGTTCCTATTCGCAGAATCTGGCTTCTGCCTCCAGTGTCTTCATTTTCTTCTACATCTTTGTTTCCTTTGGGACACACACACACTCACGAACAGCTGGAGGGATGAGGTAGTTGGCTCACAGACAACAGACTCTGACAGCGCAGCCATCCTCCCCAGCTGCACCCAATTAACTTGGCATGGTTTTGCGCACGCCGAAGTCATGCACTGCCGAGGGATGCTTCCCCACTCCTGCCGCTTGTTCCTGACCTCCGAGACCAGGCAGCCCCACCTTCCTGTTTTGTTTGTTCCCTGTTCTCCTAAGAGGAAGGAAAGGGTTGTATTCTTGGGTCTTTGCAACAAGAAGCTCCCTAGAGGTTCTGAATCTGCACTTCAAAGGGAAGGGAGAAAGCCTTAACCTAGTTCAGCTGTGCTAGGTGCTTGGGCTCTATTTCTAGTTAGAGGTTTTATACCTTCTAGCTTGAAACTTCTAGCTCGGCGCATGCGCATGAATATCACGGAGGCCAGCACTCAGGGGGCCTGCCATCCTGGACCTACCTATGAGCAAGTCTTTCAGAAAAACCAAGTGTGACTACATTCTGCTGAAAACACACTCTCCCAGGATGCTGTTCGCTCATTTCAAAGACCTTCCTGTCTTGGAAATGTTTGCACGGCAGACAGGTTTCGACCCACAAGAAGCATACTGAGTGCTGGCTCTGCCCTTATTCCAAAAACCATCACCAGGAGTTCCCGTCCCAACGGGAGTCCTGAGAGGTCATCCCGTTTCCTGAAGTCTGGGGACAACCGGAGGAGCTCCATTTCTGCCACCCTGTGAGGCCCACACATCGCGCAGCTCGTCTGGTTAACATTGGCGCTGAAGACGCTCTCACAGATGTGCTGACGAGCAAGCAGATGTTCACAGCCCACAGCAGCTCTCTTCCCACGACCTGGAAGTTCCCTCCGTCCTGTGCATCTGCCCCCAGGCCTCAGAGAACTTCCTTGTGCTGTTTGCCACAGTTTCATCCCTCAGAGCAGGACAGGGCAAGGCCTTCTTTGGAGGCCTCTGGTGAAAGCACCTATTCACCCCCCCCCCTTTTTTCCTAAGTGCAAAGCCAAGAAAAGAAATGCTTGTTTCTTTTGATCATAGTATGGCGAATGACTTTAAACTCATCAGCTTGAAACAATTAGCATCGCTTCACGGTTCCACAGGTTAGAAACCTGGAATGACTCCTCCAGTGGCCCTGCTATAGTCTCAGCTCAACTGTTTATGGGACTGAAGTGAGCCCAAGTGTGTGCTGTGGGGGCAGGATCTGCCTGCAAACTACCAGGCACGTGGTAGCTTCATGGCTTCGCTCCTTCCTGGCTGTTGCTCATGGACACCAATTCCTCACTACCAGAGCTCCTTACTCTCCGCCTGGCCGTTTTCAGGATGTGGGGGCTAAGTTCTCCCAGAATGAGTGAGCCAAGAGAAACACAGAGCCCAAGACAAGGGCTACCCACAGTCCTCTCTACCCGCACCTCAGAAGTGACATCTCATCAGGAATCTGGACTGTGTTGTGTAACGTGGAAGCCTGCAGGGTGTGTCTGGCCTTGAATTCCCTCATTTTGTGAAGCAGCGGCCTTTTCAAGTGTAAGGGCTGAAGGAGAATGATTCTGCTTCTTATTTATGCACGTAAACAAACCACCATCTGTCAACACACCAGAAAGCACAAACCAATAAATAATTTATCTGTGCCGATAAATAATTACACTTGTGACTATATCAATCATGTCAGAAAGATCAGATACATGTGTATCTCTATCACACCAGAGTCTGGGGAGCCCATCATACCTTTCACATGGGTGCTCAGGATTTGAACTCAAGTCTTCATGCTTGCTTTGGGAATGTTCTTACCCAGTGAGCCAACTTCCTAGCCCCATAGACTATGTAATTAATAAAGGAAAAAAAAATGTTTTTCCCAATTCTGAAAGCTGCAAATTCCAAGAGAATGATGCTAACATTTGGGAAGGACCTCGTGTGACATCATAGCAAGGTGGGAGGGCAAGCCTGTGAGCTCAGTTTCTCCTTCTCTTGATAAAGCCACTGATCCCATCATGGAGACCCCTTCCCCCATGAACTCCTCCAACCCTAATTACCTCCCAAAGTCCCTCCTCCAAATACTATCAACAATGAATTATGGGATTAGATTGCTAACCCAAACATCTAGGGAGGCTGAACTGAAGCCCCAGCAGTGATTCTGCCTGTGGGAGCTGCTTGCTGAGGGACAGAGCTAGATGTCATGTGATCAGTTTGCGTTCTTTTCTGTGTGGTCAGCACCAAGCTCTCCTCAGAGCCAGAGGTTCCACTGGGGGGTTGGGGTGGGGGAGAGCTGCTCTGCTCAGTAATCAGTTTCTCTATTCCTAGCTCAAGCATTTCCTGTTAGCTGCAAGGTCTCGTGACTCATCTCTTGGCACAGTTAGTGATGCCGAGGTATCCCCGGAGCATCCTGGGTGTCTGTTCCCAAATGCTGGGATTCCATTCTCCAGGATTGAGCTGCTCCTTCAGAAAATCTTCCAGTCGCACGATTCTCATTCTAAAACATGAATGGCTTCTAGAAGCCCCAGGGGCCAAAGTGTCCAAGTCTCCCTCCAGCAGAATGCTGAATG
Source organism: Microtus ochrogaster (assembly GCF_000317375.1). NCBI lineage: Eukaryota > Metazoa > Chordata > Mammalia > Rodentia > Cricetidae > Microtus > Microtus ochrogaster. The sequence goes on along the minus strand of NC_022009.1, from coordinate 7,746,858 downwards.
CCCCCACAGAGGCGGCAGGAGGGAGGAGTAGCTGGGCTCTGACTGAGCCAGAGACACAATGCTAAATCTCAGGAAAAGTTAAAGCAGCCTGTTTGGAAAGACAGAGGATTATCTAAAGCCAGCCTCTGTCGTGGCTGTGCTCTGCCACACTGGGAACAAGTAGAGTTTCAGACACACTAAGTCTGGAGCTATCTGCTGTCATCTGAACTGATTTGAAATAAAATTAAGTTGGGTTTTAGGGCTAAGAGTCTGCGGACTCTGCCTCCGAGACCCTAGCTGATCCCCCTTAGTCACCACCGGGTTCCAACACTGACTGTCTAGAACCCCTAGCTCCCAGAATGGCACTTCTCATCTGGCCATGCCCCACCAGGATATAGTTCTTCTCTTCCCTCCTCCCTCCTTCAGGTCTTTTTACTCCCCTTACCTGATTTGATCTCAAAAGGACCTTAGGTGATTCCAGTTTGGCGGAGCGCACTACATTCTTACAACCAAGAGTAAAAGAGACAAATGGGACCTTTGATGTTGTCTAGTTCAATTTCTCCCCAAACTCAGAAATCCTCAACGGGTTATTCCCCAACTGGCATTTCTGTAATAACTCAAAGACTGGCACTAAGCACTCAGTGTCCTTTGGAAGACCCTATGGTCCTCGTCTCCATCCCCACATTGACTCTCTCATAATGAAATAACCTTCTCCAAGCAGGGATACAAGGAACATACCTAGACATAATAAAGGCAATGTACAGCAAGCCAACAGCCAACATCAAACTAAATGGAGAGAAACTCACAGCGATCCCACTGAAATCAGGAACAAGACAAGTTGTCCACTCTCTCCATATCTATTCAATATAGTTCTTGAGGTCCTAGTTAGAGTAATAAGACAGCAAAAGGAGATCAAAGGGATACAAATCGGAGAAGAAGTCAAACTCTCATTATTTGTTGATGATATGATCGTTTACATAAGCAATCCAAAAAATTCTACCAAGGAACTTCTACAACTCATAAACACTTTCAGTAATGTAGCAAGATACAAGATTAGCTCAAAAAAATCAGTAGCCCTCCTGTACACAGATGATAAAAGGGCTGGGGAAGAAATCAGAGAAACAACACCCTTCACAATAGCCACAAATAGCATAAAATATCTCAGTGTAACTCTAACCAAACAAATGGAAGACTTGTATGACAAGAACTTTAAATCTTTGAAAAAAGAAATTGAAGAAGACACCAAAAAGTGGAAAGATCTCCCATGCTCTTGGATAGGTAGAATTAACATAGTAAAAATGGCAATCTTACCAAAAGCAATCTACAGATTCAATGCAATACCCATAAAAATCCCAGCAAAACTTTTCACAGACCTCGAAAGAATGGTACTCAACTTCATATGGAAAAGCAAAATCCCCAGGATAGTCAAAACAATCCTGTACAATAAGAGAATTTCTGGAGGCATCACAATCCCTGACTTCAAACTCTACTACAGAGCTACAGTACTGAAAACTGCCTGTACTGGCATAAAAACAGACAGGAGGACCAATGGAACCGACTCAAAGATGTGGATATTAATCCACATACCTTCGAACACCTGATTTTTTACAAAGAAGCAAAAAAATATCAAATGGAAAAAAGAAAGTATATTTAACAAATGGTGCTGGCATAACTGGATATCAACATGTAGAATAATGAAAATAGACCCATCTCTATCACCATGTATAAAACCCAAGTCCAAATGAATCAAAGACCTCAACATAAAGACAGCCACACTGAACCTCATAGAAGAGAAAGTGGGAAGAACACTTGAATGCATTGGCACAGGAGACCACTTCTTAAATATAACCCCAGTAGCACAGACACTGAGAAAAACAGTTAATAAATGGGACCTCCTAAAACCAAAAAGCTTCTGTAAAGCAAAGGACATGGTAAACAAGACAAAACAACAGCCTACAGAATAGGAAAAGATCTATAGCAACCCCACATCAGACAGAGGTCTGATCTCCAAGATATACAAAGAACTCAAGAAATTGGTCATCAAAAGAACAAATAATCCAATAAAAAAATGGAGTACAGACCTAAATAGAGAACTCTCAACAGAGAAATCTAAAATGGCTGAAAGACACTTAAGGAAATGTTCAACATCCTTAGTCATCAGAAAAATGCAAATCAAAACAACTCTGAGATTCCATCTTACACCTGTAAGAATGGCCAAGATCAAAAACACGGATGACAACTTATGCTAGAGAGGTTGTGGGGAAAAGGGAACACTCCTGCATTGCTGATGGGAGTGCAAGCTGGTACAGTCCTTTTGGATATCAGTATGGTGATTTCTCAGAAAATTAGGAAACAAACAATCTTCCTCAAGACCCAGCAATACAACTTTTGGGTGTATATCCAAAGGATGCTCAATCGTGCCACAAGGACTTGTGCTCAGCTATGTTCATAGCAGCATTGTTTGTCATAGTCAGAACCTGGAAACAACCTAAATGCCCCTCGACCGAAGAATGGATAAGGAAAATGTGGTACATTTACACAATGGAGCACTACACAGCAGAGAAAAATAATGACATCTTGAAATTTGCAGGCAAATGGATGGAACTAGAAAACACCATATTGAGTGAGGTAACCCAGAACCAGAAAGACAATTATCATGTGTACTCATATATATATGTATCATATCATCATAAGTGCTTTTTAAACATAAAGCAAAGAAAACCAGCCTACAAATCACAATCCCAGAGAACCTAGAAAAACAATGAGGACTCTAAGAGAGACTTATGTAGATCTAATCTACATGGGATGTAGAAAAAGATAAGATCTCTTGAGTAAATTGGGAGCATGGGGACCATGGGAGAGAGTTGAAGGGGAGGGGAGAGACAGGGATGGGGCGCACAGAAAAATGTAGAGCTCAATAAAATAAAATAAAGAAATTACCCTCTCCAAAGCTTAGGATGGCTTATTTTGTCTTCTGAGGCAAGGTAGAGGACAACTTCTCCTCCTGTGGTGGCCTTTCAGATATTTGAAGAAAAATTCTATCAGACAGGGTGGATGTTGCCATGAATGATCCTAGCTCTGACACCATTGGTAGTGTGTGATTTGAGTAAGTCCCATCATTGCATCTGTAAGCAGACATATGACCCACACTACAGAGCCAGGGTCAACGACAGTGGGACTGTCTCTCATCTCCACACCCAGTGACCTCATAGTGCTCACTTAAAATTGATAATCCATAGGGCTATAAAGATGGCTCAGCAGTTAAGAGCACTGGCTGCTTTTGCAGAGCACCCAGGTTCAAGTCTCAGCATCAACATGGTGGCTAATAACCGTCTCTAACTCCAGTTGTAGAGGCTTTGACACGGTCTTCTGGCCTCTGTGAGCACCAGGCACTCTTGTAGTACACAGACATCTGCATAAACAAAATACCCATACACATAAGATAAAAATAACACACACGCACACACACACACACGCACACACAGAGTGTGATGAGGAACACATGTGGCTCTTACAGAGGGCTAGGGTTCACTTCCCAGAACCCATATGGCAGTTTACAAAATTCCAGTTACAGGGAATTTAATACCATCCTCTGGCCTCTATGGATACCAGGCACACTTATGGTACACATACATATATTCATACACAGAAAATAACATATATAAATATAAATCTGTATATATTTAAAATTGGAATTGTAGCAGTATTTGTGCCATGGGTGTTGGTAAATGCTGCAAAGTAGCAGGCATTTCTGGTTTGGGTTTTCTAGCACCACTAACCGTGTTTCGGTTTCATTGTCAAGATCCAATAAGATGGTGCAAGTTCTTCTTGAATTCCAAATATTAGTTACTTTGATAGATTGCCCCCAAGCAGTCGCATGGCTGAATTTGTGTGTAACCACTGGCCACATTGTCCTTGGGCTAGTCCCGGGACTCCCTTGGTGAAGGAGAAAGAGACAGGAATTTGGGGTACAGGCACAAAGAGCCTTAGAGCAGCCCCCTGCTCTGATGCTCTGAGAAGTTGTGTTCAGCCCACCTTCCAGTGAATGAGGAGCCATGTAGAGTGTAGAGGATGTAGGAACATGAGGAGGTCGGTCCCTGGATGTCCCACAGGCCTCAGACACGCAGGAACCCCACACTGGACAGACCAAAGCTCCCCGGCCCGACTGCAGAGTTGAGTAAATCAGTAGTTGCTGTTGGTTTAGGACGCTAGGTTTTAGGTGTGGCTTCTACACGATGATAGCTGACTATTACAGTTATTATCAGACCCCACCAAGCTTTTGCTTAGCCAAGTTAAACTCCCTGGTCCCTGGCTGGCATCCTAGTCTTCCCCTGGATGGGCTCCTTTGACCAGTTCTGAGACGGCCGCGTGCTCATCACTGGGGCACGCACTGTGCAGCGGCTGTGGGCTGGCAGCCCAGAATTTTGAATCCTGGCTGAGCACTGCAGGCGGAGAGAAAGCGGGCTTTTGGCACTCACGGCTCCTTCTGTGAGCTCATCCAAAGCCTCTTCAGTCATCTCAAAGCCCCAGGCTGTGAAACTAAGCCCTCCCTTGCTAGCATCATTTTAGAGAATCTGAGCATGCATTCCGTAGCCATTACCCTTCTCTTTCCACTTTTGGCTTATTAATTCAGTCTTTCAAAATCTGGATTCAAATTTGTGTGTAAAGTTCTGCAACTGCAGCCTTTCTGCAATGGTCTGAGTATTTCCAAAGTCCATGTGTTAGAAATTTAATTCCCAAAGCAACCGCATTGAAAAGTGGACACTTTCAAAGATGTGAGGGCTTGAGGGCTCTGCCCTCTTGACTGACTTCATGTCTTTATAATGGGAGTGAATTCGCTATCACAAGATGTGTTTTCTTGTGTGTGTGTGTGCTTGTGTGTGTGTGTGTTAATGTAAATGGGCATTTAGCTTGCATCTATGTCTGGGCACCATGCGTATTTGTAGGTTTGGTTCCCCTGGAACTGGAATTACAGATGGCTGTGAGCCACTGTGTGGGTGCTGGGAATTGAACCCAAGTCCTCTGAAAGAACAGATAGTTTTCGTAAGGTCTGAGCCATCTCTGCATCCCCTTGACCGTGTTCTTGCATGTGTGGGGATGCAGATGTGTGTGCATGTAGAGGCTCGAGGATAACTTCCAGCTGTTGATCCTTGCCCTTTTACGCCAACCGAGAACAGGGTCTCTGCTGTTGTGTAAACTAGGCTAGCAGGACCACAAGCCTCTGCGGACTCCCCAGCCTCTTCTTCCCATCTCCCTGTAGGAGCACACTGGGGTTACAGCTTGCCCTACTGCATCCAGCCTGTATACAGGGTTCTGGGATTTGGAACTCGGGTTGGGAGATGCATGCAGCAAGCGCTCTTGCCCACATAGCCATCTCCCCAACCCAAGAGCGTGTTTCTTATAAAAGCAGATTTGGACACTCCCTCCCCCTCCCGTTTCTTCCTGCCATTTGATATCATCTGCCATTTTATGATACATGAAGAAGATCCCCACAAGAAGCCAGCACTATGTTTTGGCTTTCCAGCTTCCAAAACCATCAAATGAATCTCCGCTCTGCCGCAAATTACCCAGTCTGTGTATTCCATTGCAGCAGAATGGGAGACACTGCGACCATTTCATTCCCAGCACACACTTACTGACATCCAGATCCGTGCATATGCAAACACACACAAACACACGTGCATAGGACAGAAGGCCAAAACTCACGTCAGCTTTCGCAGAAGCTCTGGTGTCTGCCTAATAGCCACAGCCCTTGTGACTAGCCTCCTGCCTTCCTTCCCAGCCTTATCTCTGCAGCAATCCCTCTGTAGTAGAAACCGCAGTTCCCATGACCTAACCAAGCTGAAGTTCTTCCGGTTAGACACAGCCCAACACTGCTGCCAGCAGCTTGAGGTGTGGCCTTCAGGTTGTAGGGACCTCCACTCAGGTAAAGCAGGTCCGTGACTTCCCTGCAGGGAGGAATTTCAGGATTAGAATGTATTTTTAAAATGGCAGACGTTCTGGAGAAGAGCGAAGCATGCCGGGACCATGGGTACACACTTAGCAAAGACCATTGCAAGTGAGTGTCTCCAAAAGAGCCATGCATGCCATTTTTAGTGGCTCTCGAGTCAAATCTCAAAGGGTGGCCAAGAGCGCTCCTCCCTTTAGTGAGTGGGATTATCAGATGGCTCCAGAGGAGGGATTACAATCTGATAAAATAAAACTAGGAGCAGCCAGGGTGGCACAAGCGTTGATGGTGTGTTTCTGATGAGATTCCTAGAACCTTCCAGTCAAGCTATCAAAGGGAAAGGTCATAGATATTCAGGCCTCAAATGCAATGTGAGTGTTTATTTATGCTTGTTTGAATGACCTCGGCATAAAAGGATTATTCCCTGTTTGTGGACATCAAATATTATTATTAATTGCATTGGGATTCTTAGCTGGTGACAGGTTCGACTCTGGGTTTGAGGGATTGCCCTGACTTCCCATGCCCCATATTCCACACTGGCTTTCTATCCTGCCTCATTCTCAGGCTTCCAGAAGCCCAGAGGCACGCCTCCATGCCATCCCTGGCATCTGTCCTTCTACCCTGCTGGCCTTCACATCAGCTTCAGGATTTCCAGTGGGGGCTCCACCACCAGGTGTCACCTCCTGGAGTCACACAGGGAGGGGGCAGAGAGAAAGGAAAGGGACACGTACTGACTGTGTCTGCATTCACTCAGAAAACCACCGGCTTCCTCAAGGCTCTCCTCCAGAGACCTCTGATTCCATTCATTGGCCAGAAATAGGTCACGTGGTGACAGCAGGCCTTAGGGAATCTGGGGGAGTGAATATTTGTAACTGGGCACAGTGCCACTCTGGAAAAAAAAAATAGCTGAAGTTCTGTTAATCGGCAAGAACTGGAAAGTGAATAATGAGGAAAGCCAGTAGCAGCGTTTGCCACGTTCTCCCACGCGTACTACACGCTGTTATCTTTATACTCCCAGACACATGCCTCGCTAATTGAAAGAGTTAGAGAAAATGAGATGTGATAGATTTGGGGGCGGGGAGCCACATGTTCCTCTCATTGCTGTAGAAACAACCCTCCTCTTTGTGACCACTATTCTATCAAGGATCTATTTCTTCACCTCCTGCGCTGGCTCAGCGGCTTATTTAGTCCAGTAGATTGTAGTAGCTGATGCGGTGTGTCTAACTCACACCTTGAGAGACCCTTCAGCTTCTGGGCTTTCCCTCTTAGAACTCAGAGCCACCTGTGAAGGATCCTGAATTAGCCCACCCCGCCCCAATTAGCACATTAGCACTTCAATTATTCCAAGCCTTTCTTGTTTTGTTTTGTTTTTGTTTTTTTGACATTTTTATTTCATGTGTATGTTGCTCATGTGGAATTCAGAGGATAACTTTTGGGAGTCGATTCTCTCCTTCTGCCATGTAGGTTCCTGGCATTGAGTTCAGGTTGTCAGTCTTGGCAGCAAGTACCTTTCCTTGCGGTGTCTCTTGGCCTCTGATTGACCTTCTTGAAGATGAGGGACCTAGAAGGCCTGAAATTGCCAACACCAAGCAGCAGCTGCTAAGGGAGGCAAAGTTTGGTGCCAGTCCAGTCTTTGTTGACCATAGCTCCGTAATTTCTCTGTGTCTATTTCTTTGCTTGTAATAGAAGTGGTAATGGCCTCTACTCACATTTTAAAAAAGAGATTAGATAAGCAATGTCACCTGCTTAATCAGCGACCAACCGCACCCGTGACTTAGAAAGAAAGCAGCCTAAGGTTGGTGTCCCACATAAAAGCAGATTCCTTCCCTGGAACCGGTTTCCAGAACGTGGAGGAAGAAAGCGCTTTTGTCTGCTAATATTTCTAAACTGGGGCTGTGAGTGGCCGTGATCCTCACCGCGTGATGCAGGCATCTCTGGTGAAGAGAATGAAGCCACTGTGCAGACCGGCAGAGATGGGCAGAAAGGAGAGCTGGTGTCCTGACAGGGCTGAGTGGCCACGTCTGTACTTCCCGCAGTCTGTCCTTCCATCTCACCACCTCTCAGGTGTCCCTCCCAGCGCCCCAGGCCTGTCTGTCAGTCACTCTTACTTTTAATTGTTTAAAATAGCTGAGTTTACTTCCTGTCCCTGTGACTGACAAAGCCCTGGCAAGTCTAGAATCCCTCCAGTGGGGTGCTGAGAATCGTGAGGGGTAAGGATGGAAAATCCCTCTGGATAGCGATTAGTATGTAGGGAAGTCCAGAAGGTCAGCAACATCAGCGCCAGGGTGGTTACCGGGTCTCCATGTGAGGGAGTAGCAGAGAGTGGGGACCTTCAAGGTGCACGTCCCATCTGAACAACACTGTCCATTCAGACAGGAAATGACAGATTCATAAGCTCTCCTGATTTTGTTTCTCCCAAAGAAGCCATAAATTCGATTCTTTAAAATATATGTTGAATCAACTTTTTTTGTATAGCATTATAAAACACCTCTGCAGATCAAATGTGTCCAATGAGTTGCTGGTGGCCACTGTGGCATATCTGGAGGCAGAGTTTGCTCTTAGGGTCTGTTAGTCAGCTCTCCATGCTGTGACAATGTTTGAAGCTAAAAAGCTCTCAAGAGGAAAGGGTTGCTCTGGCTCAGTTTCCGAGGGATCATTCCAAGGTGTCTCGACCTAGGGCTTTGGGCCTGGGTCTCCCTAGGAAGTACATCGCGGTGGGAGTTCACAGGGAAGAAAGCAAACAGAAAGAGAGGAAGAGGCTGGAGAGAGAGACAGAGACAGAAAGAGAGAGCGCTAAGACTATGTCCCCATAATCCACAGGTTCGTCAAGCACTCAGGCAACAGACTGCTCCTCTGTCCTCTTTCCTCAGGTTGGCCTGACTTAACGCCACCACTCTGCTGGCCTCAGTGGGTTCTTACAAAATGCTGTGAACTACATTGGAATAAGATACACGGGAAGTATTTTATTCACCTGTTCTTGCCACAAGTGCTTATCTGGGTTGCTTGGGGGTGCGTACTTGGCATCTGTAGGAAGGTCACTTGATGCACTGGATGAATGGCTTTGGTTATCTGCAGTAGGAGTGCTAAGCTCCGGAAAAGCCAGGAAAGAGAATGTAGACCCAGGGGATGTAAAATCCTGTTAATGCTGCTGCTGATGATGATCATGATGAAGATGATGATGAAGATGATGACGACCACGATGACAATGACTTGATGCATATTGGACACAGGCACATGTCAGAGAAAACACACAGCCTGCTGTGATTTCTTTTTCTTTCTCTCTCTCTCTCTTTCTTTCTTCTTCTTCTTTTTTTTTTTTTTTTTTTTTTTTTTTGGAGGTGGGTTTTTGAGACAGGGTTTCCTCTATGTAACAATCCTGGCTGACCTGGAATTCACTTTGTAGACCAGGCTGACCTCGAACTCACAGAGATCCACCTGCCTCCACCTCCCATCACCCAGCTGTCATGATTTAAAGATTTATTTATTTATTATGTATACAGTATTCTGTCTGCTTGGATGCCTACAGTCAGGAAGAGGGCACCAGATCTCATTACAGATGGTTGTGAGCCACCATGTGGTTGCTGGGAATTGAACTGAGGACCTCTGGAAGAGCAGCCAGTGCTCTTAACCTCTGAGCCATCTCCCCAACCCCAGCTGTCATGATTTAAAAGGATTTAAGAGTCTAAGTAAATGACCCAGGCACCGATCTAGAGTCCTCATCCTTTCGGATCTGTGGTTCCAGCAATATTCACTTGCTCAGTGTGCTGGTTGTCTTTTGTCAACCTAACACAAAACTAACCATGTCTGGGAAAGGGAAATCATAATTGAGAAAATGCTTCTATAAGTCTGGTTTGTAAATGAGTCTGTGGGGGCATTTTCTTGGCTAGTGATTGATGTGGGAGGGCCCAGATCACTGTGGATAGTGCCACCCCTGGGCAGGTGGTCCTAGGGTGTTGAAGAAAGCAAACTGAGCAAGCCATGGAGAACTAGCCAGTAAGCAACTCTCCTCCACAGCCTCTGCTTCATTCACATTGGTATAACTTTTGTATGTTGATACAAGTTCAAATTATATTTGTTATTCCTGTTTACAGTATTTGTGCACCTATGCAAAGTTATTCTGTCAGATTATATACATGCATGTTTCTACTTCTGTTTAGGACATTTTGTATATTGATACAACCTTTAGGATATATTTTGTATTGTATTATATATTATTCTTACTTCTAAACAAGATGCTTACACATTGTTTACATTTTGAAGTCATTTTCCTCATTTACTGCACATTTGTTTCCAGATTATTTAATATCCTGACATGAAGCCTTAGTCTTTAAGTTATATAGATATTAAAAATTATAGGTCAATAGTTGTTCATGTTTGTTATATATACAGTCAGATAAATTAAGTTCTTTAGATATATAGAGATTGCATTCTGCTTAGATAGGTAATCTTCAACCACTTCAAGGATCTGTAAAATATGGCATTTAAATAACTTAGGGTTCTGTTTACATGTGACATGATTGCTCCTGACAGCACCAATCTATTCCCGAGAGAATGTTGGGCACCAAAGACTCTCCACTCTGAGTTAGTTTTCTTCTTGGCACAATTGGTGTTTGGGCAAGGAACTGTCCATACCTCAACCACTGACAAAGTACATGGTATCCAATCCGGGCGGTGGTGGCGCACGCCTTTAATCCCAGCACTCGGGAGGCAGAGGCAGGCGGATCTCTGTGAGTTCGAGGCCCGCCTGGGTCTACAAGAGCTAGTTCCAGGACAGGAACCAAAAGCTACGGAGAAACCCTGTCTCGAAAAATCAAAAAAAAAAAAAAAAAGTACATGGTATCCAGACTGGATAAGCAGGACATGAGGAAAAGGACTGTCAAATCTTGCCAAGACAGGGTAAGACGATTCTGAAAAATTTCCTGCCTCTAAAAATGGTCTGTCAGTTACGCTAGGCCTTAGCCAAAGTTGGTTGCTCACTGTGGAAGCTGCTTGATTCCTGTCCACTCCAGTAATATTATCTCCCTTCTCAGGCCTTCAATGGGGTTGAAGACTAGATAGTTGTAGTTACCTTCCTCTCATGATTTAGCCAAGCTTATTTCCAATGCAAGATTTAGACTCCTTAAAATAGAATGTTTATTAAAACATTTGTCATGTGTTCCTTGCTTAATGTTACTTATGTTGTTTGTAATTTTATACTTGATACCTGTTCCTATTGTATATAGTTTTTATTGGGTTTGGATCACTCTTGTTTAGACAAAAGGGGGAGATGATGGGGAACCTTGTTAGCGAATCATCTTTAAGAGGTGGGTCTTAGTTAAGGCGTGGCTTCACTGGGACCCAGGGTAAAATGTGTGCACCTCCAGGTGCGCTCTCTGTGCACCTTTTCCCATGGGACATTGCTTTGCTTAGATTTCTCATTTCCTGTTTCGTGAGTTCTCCCCTTATAATAAATAAAATATAATTGTTTTATCCTTAGCTAGCCTGGTTATTTCAACACTGTAATAAGAAGACATCGTATGTCTGTGCTGCTATAAGACATCATGTGCTGGGTAATCTATAAACAACAGCAGTTTGTTATCCTGTTGTTCTGGAGGTCAGGAGGGCACCATCTGGATTGGTGTCTAGTGAGAACCTTCCAGTGCACTGACTTTCTATTATTCTCACACAGAGGTGAAGGAAAAAAGACAAATGCTGTGTCTTCATGGGGCAGGGGAACGAAAGGGCAGAGGGGAGAATCCTTTCTCTCAGACCTCACTTAGAAAGTCGTTAGTCTCTTCCATGAGGGCTCAACTGTCACGACCCAATTAGTCACTTTACGAAAGTCATTCTTTGATGTAAAAAGGTCCTTCTGTAGATGTGTTGCTTTTACTGGTTAACGAATAAAGAAGCTGCTTTGGCCTGTGATAGGGCAGAGTAGATCTAGGTGGGAAAACTAAATTAAATGCTGGAAGAAAGAAGGCAGAGTCAGTGAGGCACCATGTAGCCGTGGCCGGAGACAGACGCACCAGAACCTTGCCAGTAAAACACGAGCCTCGTGGTAAAATATAAAATAATAGAAATGGGTTAATTTAAGATGTAAGAGTGAGCTAGGAATATGCTTAAGCTATTGGCCAAACAGTATTGCAATTAATACAGATTTCTGTGTGATTATTGCAGAACCGAGCAGGACAGAAACCTCCACCAACATGATGTTCTTCTAATGTTGTTAATTTTATTATTGTTTGTATTTATTTGTGTGTATATTTGTTTAAATTGTATATCACATGTTCAACTACCATGTGTTTACTGCTCTAGATGGTGGTGTGAACCTGGGAGGGTGGGGCCTAAGACTGAGGTGGGCTAAAGCCTTGTGCAATAAACAGCTTTATTCAGAACATCAGACAGTTTATACCCTGGAAGTGAAGAAGAGCCACCTGAGTAAACTCCTCAGTCACAAGGACAAGCCATACATGGCAAAACATGTTTTTCCATAGAGACACGTAAACAAATAACAATAGCCATTTGTAATGAATAATCTGAATTTAGCTCATTCCTATCTACTACACCTGGGAGGAGCACAAAAATACATTCCAAGGACATTCTGTTTTTTGAAGAAAATGAAGTCACAAGACTCTTGTTTTGGAGTTTTCTCGCTGACTCCACCTACTCTTTGTCTGTCTGTCTCTCTCTGTCTCTCTCTCCCTCTCTCATATATATAGAGAGTATATGTATATATATATATATATTTTTTTTTTTTTTCAGCCTGGCTATATTCTGTTAAGCCATTGGCTGAAAGCAGCTTTTTTTTTTTTTTAGTTTTTAGAGACAGGGTTTCTCTGTGGTTTTGGAGCATGTCCTGGAACTAGCTCTTGTAGACCAGGCTGGCCTAAAACTCACAGAGATCCGCCTGTCTCTGCCTCCCGAGTGCTGGGATTAAAGGTGTGCGCCACCACCGCCCGGCAAGCAGCTTCTTTATTAACCAATAATATCAACACATATACAAAAGGATTTCCCAAAACAATTCTTCTTCTTCCTCCTCCTTTCCTTTTTCCTCTTCTATTTTCTGAGACAGGGTCTCTCTGTGTAGCCCTGGCTGTCTTGTAACTCACTATGTAGACAAGGCTGGCCTTAGACTCACAGAGATCTGCCTGCCTCTGCCTTCCAAGTGCTGAAATTAAAGATGTGTACCACCATACCTTGCTTCTTATTTTTCTTTTTTAATTTAAAAAATATTAGAATTTCATATATGAGTATAATATTTATACATCCACCCTTCCTTTCCCCCTCCAGCTTCTTCTGTGTCCCCTCTCATCTTTAAAGATTAGTGTGAAGTGTATGTACATACATACACCCACCAAGTCCATACATACTACTTGCTTGTATGTACATGTGTTTGGGGCTGACCACTTGGAACTGGATAGCCTGCCGGGGGCTCGCCCCTTGAGAAAACTGATGCTCCCTCTCTCAGCAGTCACCTGTAGCTCTTCATCTAGGGATGAGGACTTAGGAAATTTTCTCCCATCCTTATTGTCATGCTGACTCGTGTTGTTAATGATACAGGTCTTGTTTGGGCAACCCTATGGCTGCGATTTCATTTCTCTGTCATTTCCCAAAGACACTGCTTCACAGGAGGCATCATGGTTCTCTGGGTCTTTAATCACCAAGCAGACACTTGGCTTCTACTCCCTCTAAGCTTTATCTTCATTTTGACCCATAATGTTGCCTTCCAGCTTCCTTTTCCGTGGCTCAGAGGACAAAGTTACATGGAGACCTGTCAGGTGATCCGGTGAGTCAGCCCTACTGACTCGGGTCTTTGTTACTTAGATCCAGGTGGCTCCGATTTCCTCGTTGACTAAGCAAAGATACTTTGACCTCTATGAATACCTGTAGGATGCCCAGGAACATGGACTCTAACCTGGGCTGAGAACATGTGAAACGCTGATGGAGAAGGAGGTGCCTCCCTGAGCGACTGAGACAGTGCTGTCGGACAAAGGGGCCGAGAAACATCTGCTTGCAAGTGCCAATCACTCCTGGGAAATGAAGCTAATGACACAGGGAAGAAGATAAGTGCAAGCCCTATATAGCAAACAGAGACGAGGATTTCACAAGCTGAGGACTGGCGTTCAGTAAACACTGAGTGAAATATGAGCGAAAGCTATACGAGGACAGATTCGAGAACCCACATTGCTGTAGAGGTGGAAGACCCCACTCCTGAAGAAGTGGTGGTTGCTGAAGTGCAGACAGGAGGACAAGGGCTCCAGTCACGAGGGAGCTGCCTTATGCTCAAACAGCATCAGACTCGGAGATCTGGGTCCTCCCCAGGGTTTCTGGTGACTTTCATCATTTTCCCTGGGCATTTTTTTTCTCGGTGTTTGTCCTTCATTCATTACTCCTGGGGGGGAAAAATTCAAGGCAGATAAATTCAAACCAACATCATTCATTTTGAAAAGCCAGTCATGTCACATGGACATCTCCAAGGAAGAGTTGATGAAAACCCAGTTCTCGGGAAGCTACTCCAGCGCCCAGTGTGGGGGTGAGCATGACGACGGTGACACACAGACAATTGCTCCACTTTGGAGAGGGTAAACTGAGGTAGGACTCACCTAGGAGGCAGAAGGGGACTGGAATTGGCAGGTGGTACCTGAGGGACTGTTTGCAAGGACAGCTTTCACCTGTGAGCCCCAAGCCCAGTCCCACGTGAGCTATGCTACACCCTCACCGTCTCTTCTGGAAGACACACACAGGGATTGGGAAATCGGCCTCTTGAAAGGCACTTCAATTGTAAGGGCAGGAGGTAAAGAACCCCACTTCTCCCCTTTCCTGAACTCTTCCCTTTTTTTTTTTTGGAAGCTCACGTGACACAAGGAGACTTTTGAAATAACTCTTATTTTCTCCTAGAGTTAGACTCTGTGAGAGGAGGAAGTGTCTCTTCTCATCTCCAAGACCCTCCCCAGTGCTTATAACAGTCCTGTCTGCACCGCAGAGATGGAATGAACATTTAATAATAAAGATGATGACGATTCGATTCCCCTTATCTGGAAGGCTGAGGGCCTGAACCAAGCTCACTCTCTGCTGATAACCAGTGAATGAATGGCGAAGGTGTTTGTCACATGACCACTAACGACCTGCCAAGATAGTATTTGAAGTCTAGTTCCAGTTCTCCTGATCTTTGGAAGAAGCTCAGGCAACCCTGTATGGAAAGCCCCCATCCGAGTGTTCATCTCCCCCCATGTCTACGGTAGTGACGCACAACAAGAGGCCCTCCTCGCTTTGGCAGGAAGAAAGCTGCTATTGTCTATTCCCAGGCAGACGGGGTCAAGTGAGGACAGGGCTCCCTGGGAGCTTCCCGAACTGGTTCTGAGGCCTCACACAATTGTAAGCCCAGCTGTTCTTGTGGAATTGACCTGTGAGTGGTCGGGACAGATAATAATGGTGAAGGTTTGCCCTGAGGTCCCAAGCCACCTCTTAGCATTCACAACAGGGAGGAGACAGATAATAATGGTGAAGGTTTGCCCTGAGGTCCCAAGCCACCTCTTAGCATTCACAACAGGGAGGAGACAGATAATAATGGTGAAGGTTTGCCCTGAGGTCCCAAGCCAAGTCTTAGCATTCACATCAGGGAGGAGTGTCTACTGAGCTGTCTGAATCAATTATCCTTTTGTGGAGGGGGGGGGGGGGATGACGACGACTTCATTGGTCCCACCAGCTGTAGAGTTAACCCTGTAAGGATCTTGCCGTGACACGTTAGGTTAACCTGCTACAGAGTGCCTCCTTCTCCCCACAAGCATCTATTCACCGTTCTTCCTCAGTAAGAGCTTCCTGATATCTACCTGGCACACAGAAACCAGAAGCCTTTTCCAGCCCCCCATTGCTGGTGGTTCCCTGTGCGGTGCCATCAGGGAGAGTGGTGTGTGCACGAAGAAGCACACCCTACCCCAGGGAGAAGAGGGATGTATATGCCCAATGTGGAGGATGCTGAGAGAGTAAGATAGAATGATACCGCACTGTTGACAGCTTCAGAAAACCTCCATCCAGATTCTGTCTACGAGAAGAAAATAGATTCTATCTTGTTTAAATCGTTTGTAGGTGGAGGGAGGGGGGAGTCATTAAGAACTGAATCTAATTCCCACTGGAGCCTGGGCAGGACATGAAGTTACTTGTCCAACAGGAGTCCACTGTAACCTGAAGACTTGAAGACCTGTTCAAATAGAACACTGGATCCATGACTTGTGGACCTCGAATCTAGATGGCCAAAGCCACAGTCACACTGCAAGAGCATGTTTGGGGGTGGGGGGCGGGAGGCGGGGACCCAAACAAGGAAAGAATTCTTAGGCATGTATTCCGCTATGGGCTGGCTTGTTTTAGTCAACTTGACACAGGCTAAAGTCATCTGAGAGGAGGGAACCTCGGTCAAGAAAATAAAGCCCGTAAGTCATTCTCTTCATTAATGATTGATGGGAAGGGACCAGCCCACTATGGGTGGGGCCATCCCTGGACTGGTGGTCCTGGATTCTATAAGAAAGCAGGCTGAGCAAGCCAGTAAGCAGCACCCCTCTGCATCAGCTCCTACCTGTGGGTTCCTACCCTGCTTCCTTTGATGATGACTAGGTCACCCATGGAGTCTCTCTTTTCTGCTGATAGCGTGGCGGAGATGGATACCATGGTTATAACAAGGGTGTGGTGGGGACATAGTATAACATTTTATTCACAGACCCCTGTGCTGGAAGTGCGAGGCACCTCTGACTTCAGTAGTCCGGCAGGTGCTCTCCCAATGCTGCTCTCTTCTAACAGCTCTGCTAGCCTCACACCGTGGGAAGGTGGCATCATCAGCCTTAGGGTCACACTGGAACAGGTTAGCCCCTCTCTTCTAGCAGCTACAACAAATATCCAGGGGCTGGCCACTGTTTGTCTGACGTGGGCGCACATCTAGCCTTGAATGTATTGTTGCTGACTAGGCCCGGGTTTATGTCAGTTCCGAGGCTAGGAGAATCAGCTTCATCACAACTAGGAGTGTATGATAGTTTGAGTGTAATTGGCCTCCATGATGTCATAGGAAGTGGCACTATTAGGAGGTGTGCATGTAAGGAGAAGAAGGATGATGTGCAGAGAAAAAAGGGGAAAAATGCTGGGCAGTCAAAACAAAGGTTTTTAAATATTTTTAAAAAAATATTTATATTTACATGAATGTGTCTGCATATTTGTACATGTGTGTAGGCACCTAGGGAGAGCAGAAGCGGGCATAAGTTCCCTGGAAGTGGAGCTGTGGGTCACTGGGAGACACCTGATATAGGTACTGGGAATGGGATCTGGGCCTTCCTCAAGAGCTTCAAGCGCTTTTAGCAGTGGGCCATCTCTTCAGCAGCGCCCCCTCCCCTCTCCGCCCTCCATTCCAACTAGAGACACCTGGAGTTTTAAAATCTGGCCTTGTAGTAATAGGAGCCGTGGGCTGTGTCCCGCCACCCAGTTAGCTTTACCCGAAATAATTACACGGACACTGTATTCTTTTAAACACCGCTTGGCCCATTATATCTAGCCTCTTCTCGGCTAACTCTCGCACCTGGACTAGCCCATTTCTTATAATCTGTGTAGCACAGCTGGGTGCGCTTACCAGGAAGATTCTAG
Source organism: Microtus ochrogaster (assembly GCF_000317375.1). NCBI lineage: Eukaryota > Metazoa > Chordata > Mammalia > Rodentia > Cricetidae > Microtus > Microtus ochrogaster. Next base: position 7,729,331 of record NC_022009.1, on the reverse strand, counting down.
CCTACATCCATCCTGGGTCGGAGCTTCATCGCGTGTGCCTCAGAGAGCAGAGCTCTCGCCTCTGCCCGCAGGAGTGGAGCATCACGTGTCTCTCTCCCAGGCATCTGCCTGGGAGCCCGGAGCTGTCGAGTCTCTGACCTCACTTCCTCTTCCGCCCAGCATTCTGCTCCTCCCACTTACGTTCTAACCTATCAGGTCAAGCAGCTTCTTTATTAAATCAACCAATGACCTTCCTCCATCATGGCCTAGAAGGTAAACCTGGCTCACTAATTTCAGTATCATGATTAGATATATAAATACACCTGAGACAGAGGAAGGGCAACTGGGAAGGGAGAGAAGACGCAGTCTCTAAAAGTAGGAATACTCCTCATCCCAGCTGGGTGCTAATAGGATCTGGGTAGCAAGGGAGATGCTAAGGCTGTGGTCCCTTGCCACAGACCTGTGTGGAGCCTCAGAAAAAGCCTTGTTTGATTAAGTATCTTATACAATAATACTGTTATTCCAATATTAATCAGAAATAGAGGAAATTCATTTGAGTATTGTTTCTTTCTTGAAATCTTGAAAAAAAAACTTTCCATGTCACAGGGCTGGGTATAAAAAAAAACCTGCTAGAGAGGGTATGTGAGCTGGTACCTGGAGAATTCAAAGGGAAACCTGGCCCCCAAGACCAAGCGGACCCTCATCTGCTCAGCCTCATGGGGTGTGTGGCGGTTATTAGTGACTATCAATTTAGCAAGATTTAGAATCATATAGGAGACATATGTCTGGGCAGGTCTGTAAGAGATTTTCTAGTTTAGGTTAAAAGGAGTGGGAACACCTGTTAACATTCAGGCATTATGCTGGCCTGCCCTTTGGGGACCTGGCAGGATGCACTCAGGTAGGACCCCGGCCAGGGTCCTATGGCTGCTCTGTCATTACGTAGTCTGTGCTACACCCCCCCTTTAAGAGACAAGCTCTGCCTGCCCCCCCTTTTACCCTCGCAGCTACTTTGAAGGGGCAGGCAGGCCTTTGTGCCTCAATCTCTCCCCCTCTTCCCATTCCCCTCCCCCAATAAACCCTCCACGCCAGTCCTGTCTCATGACGACGTCTCTCTATCGCATCTGCCATTTTTTAAATTATAACATTGGTTCCATGACCTTCGCGGGCTGCAATCCTATTCTGGCGCTTCCTCCTGCCTGCCAGCACTCTGAGGCATGCTGGGACCCTGTAATCTGGTCTACATGTGACCACATCACTTTTCCAACTAACCGATTGTTGGGCCAACTACACAGCACCGGCAGAATCAGTACGTTTCCCTTCTCCCGGCCGGTGTAAATGCTGGATCTGTGGGAGTGACCACTGAGCATCTGGCACCCCTCTGGTGTCCTTGGAAATGGAGGAACCCCCAACTACGGTCCTTAAGGCTACTGTTGACCCTCTTCGTTGACTCTCAACTCCGGCTACTTCCCACAAGTGAGGCCTGCTCTCTCAAGCATGGTTTCTTGCCTTTCAGCCCTGCCCTGTGGTTCCAAGCAACCACAGCTCTCTCTGGCTTGGAGCCCTTGGCCCCTATTCTCTGAGTGACAATTCACAGGACAGCCTGCGCCTACTTATCCAATCTTCTCTAAATTCCTAAGACGCTGAGACCCTTGGATCTTATTTCTCTACCTCACTTAATGGGAACTGTGTCTACCTTTGCAGTCAGATCTGGCCCAATATCCCTTAGATATCGATCAAAATGGCTGCTTTCCAGCATCTTATATTTCGATATTTTACAGGACCTCTGCAGGTTTCTGCCAGTAATCTAATAGTTAGAAAGGGTACCGTATTTTCAATCTTTATCTCCTCTTCACTCCAAGCCTTCTCTCTGTTCTTCCTAACTCTGCTTCTTTCATTAAAGAATTCCCATGTTAGTTTCCACAGCAACAGCTTGTGTTTGCCACCAAAGCAGTTACATGTCGCTAGGTCCCTCGCCGCCATCATCCGTGTGACAGGCGCACCCTTTAAAAGTGCCCGCCAGGCAGAGCTCATTCTCTTTGTCCGTCTCACTTCCTCTTGCACTAACGCTGTTGCATGTGGCATGTTTGCTTGATGGCACGATGTGGCGGGGCTCGCCAAAGGCACCCACATCATGCAAGGGTCTTGTTCTCCTGCTCCACCTGCGACAGATCCACTCTCCTCCAACAGTTCTGCTTTCTTGTTCACTGGTGGCTTCGCCTTCCATTCAGTACTGGCAATTAGGTCTCTGGCAGGGCTATCCGGCTCTGAGCATTCTCTTGGATGTGAGGCTTCCTTGCTCCAGCACAATCCTCTCCACACCTGGCTTTTTTCCAAGTCCTGGTGCCAGGCAACTGTGTCCCTCTCAGGCTCAGAGCCCTTGGTCTCCGTTCTTGTGTGACAACATACCACACAGCTTGTGCCCACTCAGTCTGATCCTCCCTGGATTCCTGGGGTGCCAGCACATTCAGGCCTTTGGATCCTCTTTCTCCGCCTCACTCACTCATTGTGCTCCTCAATCCTCCTCCGCCTCATCCTGGGGAGCTGTGTCCCAGACCACAGACCTCCTCACCCCATGGGGATATCTTTTGGAGACCCACTGACCCCCTGACCACTCCTTTCCAATCAAACCTGGCCTCAGTAGCCCTTGAACCACTCCAAGAATTCTTCACTTTCTTCATCTTTGCTCCCAAACCTGCTTGTGTCTGTCTGTTCCCCCTCTCTAAATGCCTGTCTAGGCTTGCTTCAATGCAGGAGTCGGAGATGGAGAAGCCAGTTTTACCTTGCTCACACACTCGCCGTTTTCCCGTTGTTTTAATTTAGTCAACGCCTGTTTAAGACGTGTGTGTGTGTGTACATATATGACTTGGGTTTAACTCTGTATGTCTGAATGTAAGCTAGCTTTAACCCTGTGTGTATGCAGATGTAACTTAGATTAAACTGTGCATATGTATGTATGTAACTATTGTTTAAAAAGACATGTTTTAAACAGCCACCACGTGGCTCTCCTCCATCTTGGCTGGTGATCTCATGATGAGGTAGGCAGCTGTGTGGCTAGCAGCCATCTTTGACTAAGGTGAAAGAGTATACTTAGTCCTAATGAGCTCTGTTCATTGTATCTCCTGCTAGATTAAGAAGCAACAAGTCTCAAACATTTTAGGTTGGTGTTTTGGACTTTAGGACAATGATAAAAAAATATGGTTAGAACTGTTACAACATATTGTATATGTGATTCAACTCTGATTTAAAATATATTCTAGCCGGGCGGTGGTGGTGCACGCCTTTAATCCCAGTACTTGGGAGGCAGAGGCAGGCGGATCTCTGTGAGTTCGAGACCAGCCTGGTCTACAAGAGCTAGTTCCAGGACAGG
>NC_022009.1:7719090-7725885 GCF_000317375.1 Microtus ochrogaster | reverse complement strand
TCTCTGTGAGTTCGAGACCAGCCTGGTCTACAAGAGCTAGTTCCAGGACAGGTTCCAAAACCACAGAGAAACCCTGTCTCGAAAAAACAAAAATGAAATAAAATAAAATATATTCTATATGGTGATTTAAAATATATTCTAAATTTAAGGTTAAGAAGATCTATTCAGATTAACAAAAGCTAACTTAGACATTTACACCTAAGTACTTAGGTCTTTACTAAGTGTTCAGCACGAATCTTCTAGTCTATGAAAGCTGCTAACATTTTGTAGATTGTTAAGAAATATAAGCAAATAGTCATTTTTATAAATGATCAAGTTCTTTAATTGAATTCACACTAAGTTCTGATATAATTAATTACAGGGATAATACTAGTATATGTTTTCAGAGTTAAGCTTAAAACAAGTAGAAACAAAGTTTATCTATTCAGATATACCTAATAGACAATCCTCAAATGCTCAGCAATCTGAGAATATGGCATTTAATTAAAAAGCTTTTGTAATAAAGAGACATGCCAGCTCCTGGCAACGCCCCCATTTCCTCCAACGAAGATGGGTGGGCACAGAAGAGCCTCCACCTGGAACTTGCTTCAGAAGGGCCAGTGCCAGTCACCCAGCAAAGGCTGTCTTTCACCTCAATTGCTGTCAGACCCTCTTCAGATCACGGACAACAGGACACTGGGAAATCGGCTGCCTCGAGTTGCCTAGACAACGATAGGATGGTCCCCCCACAACTCTGCTGGACCTGGCAGGCCTAGACCTTCCAGCCAAAAGCTGAGGTTGCCCTGAGACCTCTGCCCTCAACAACTATGGAGGACACTGGGGTGGCTGTCTAGGTAGCCAGCTAGTAAGTCTCTGTCATTTTAATCACTAACTCGGGTAAAATGCATCCTTCTCAGAACTCTGATGCCATCTGAGGGCTAGGCTAGAAGTAGCTTTGTCAGGTTAACAGCAGCAACCAAGGCTTCAGCTGCCTTCTCTGTTCGTGGTCACAGGCCTCGCTCTCCAGAGCTAATGCTAAGTCTGGACACAGTCTCAGAAAAGAGATAAAGTCACAGAACAGATTTCAGTGCAACTTCTTCCCATTGCTCTGTTTAAAGGGACTTGCTTTGCAGTGACTGCCCTCAGTAGCCAGCCACCTGTCTCCCTGGGGAATTAGACGGTGCTTTAAGATTGGGTTATGTGGAGACGGGAAAGCTTAGCTGGTGATAAGGAGAAAATGACCTGAGATGCGTGAAAGAATGAGGCACGCTCCCGATTCCTCTCTCGCGCTCCATTACCTTCCATAACTTCAACACTAACTGACAGAATTCTGGTAGGTTGTTAATCTAGCTCTGCCAGGGTACCACCATTCTGTTATACCACTATATTATCATCGCCACAGCTCAGGTTTTCAAATTCCCTTTGGCTGTTCTCTGTCGACTTAAAAGGTGCTTTTCATTGTGCAAAGAACATCTGTCACGATTTTCTGGATAGAAGAGAGAGTGCTCAAGCTTTCAACCAGAATCACTTCTGGTGTGAATGTACTGCCATTTCTAATGTGTCTAAAAACTTGCCTTTTAACAAATCCAAAACAATCTTGTAAGTTCCAGGGACCCCTCCCCCTGAAGAGGCAGATGCACTCCAGGTAAGCACCATCGCACCTTTCCCTCGTCTTGAGACCCCGTCCCTCAAATACCAGGACCTAAGAAAAAAATCTTTTTCCCAAAACTTAACCTTATCCTCTGCTCTGCCAGCATCTTGCCAGGTCCAAGAGGCACTGCACTGCACCACAGAGCCCGGAGAGCAGTGAAACAACCAGCTGTTCCTGGGCTTGGCCAGCACCCCAGCTTTCTCAGGTCCCCCCCAAGACTCCTATATCCCCAGGTCAACAGGAAGCAGTCTCGAGAAACTTGACACCCTCATCCCTGTCCTACCTGCTATTCCTCACCTTTAACTCCTCACCTTTTTATAATAAACAGAAAGGGAAAACTGTTAGCATTCAGGCAGTATGCCAGCCTGCTCCTTTGGGACCTGGCAGGATGCACTAAGGCAGTATCCTGGCCAGTCCGGGGTCCCATGGTTGCTCCATCATTATATGCTACACCTCCCCTTTAAGAGACAAGCTCCACCAGCTCCCCCTTCTCTTTCCTGCAGCTCTTCCAAAGAAGCAGGCAGGTCTTTGTGCCTCCTATGCCTTCCCAATAAACCCTCCACGTAAACCCTTTCGCATGATGGCATCTCTTGCACGCGCTGTTTTTAAATTATAACCACACCCACCCTAAATGTGGGTCATGCCAATTTTGTTATCTGGGATGCCTGGCTGTATAAAAAGGAAGAGGGTAAACAGGGGCCCCCTTTCCTCAATCCTCTCTCTTTGATACCTGACTGGATACTATGTGACCAGCCATGACTTCCTGAAGAACAAACCGTACCTTCAAACTGCGAGGCGAAATAAACTGTTTTTTCCTAAGGAGCCTCTTTGTCTGGAAGTCTATCACAGCAACAAAGAAAGTAATTCAAACAAGGAGGTCGAGGAGCTTATGGGTCAGCATGACCCTGCCTCAGCGTGTTTCAGAGATATGTCTGGATGACCCGTTCCCAGGAAAGCAATGATGCTACACAGCAAGGCTAACCCCGCTTGTATCTGGAGTGTGCCTGGTCTAAATGTACAGTTTGAGGACCTGGAGGACAATCTCTGCTCCCTGTAGAAAACCATAACCAAAACGACTTCTAGAAACATAACGGGCCCTTGCACACATAACATCCAGAAGCAGAAGTTGCTGGCCCTTGCACACACAACATCTGGAGTAGAAGTTGCCGTCATGTGCATTATAAAAGAAGCTGAAACCAGGAGTTACAGCATACACTTGTAATCCCAGCACTCTGGAGGCTGAGGCAGGAGGATTGCCTAGACTACACAGTAAGAATGATAATAAACAATAAGCAAAATAAATAATAAAACAGCAGAAGCTGAAACAGGCCTCACAAAAAAAAAAAAATCCCAGGAACTCTTCCTCACTATAGCAACTTAGAGCCCCACACCAAATAAAGGTGAGCAAATTTGGCATTCTCCCAGCAGCACTATGGGGATCCTCGAGGGAGAGAGAAACGGGCCAGCCTATCCATTGCTTCTGCAGAGCGCCACAGCCTAGAGGGCACAGCTGGATTAGTGCACACCCAGCCTGACTGCAGACGGTGGGATACCCGTCTCTAGATAAGGGTCCTTCTTCCCCAGAACCTTGCTACCCAGGGTGCCAGGACACTCGGGATTAGAAACACGGCGGAGAGGATGACAGTAAGGACTGGCGCTTTTCACTGCCTTACACTTTCTTAATGTGTCCTGAAACCAGTTAAGTCTACTGTGAGCATGTGGTATGGCGGTGGAATAGTGTGTGAGAGATGGGGACCAGGACTTTAAGGTCATCTTTGACTGCATAGCATCTGAAGCTAATCTAGGTTATATAAAATCTATCTTTTAAAAAAAAAGGCCATATAATTTACAGTCCTCTCCCATTAAAATCAAAGCTGAAAACCCTTTGAGACCAACCTAGAGGAGTGAAGCGCTGTTCTCATGGAAAGGGCCACAAATAATTCTCACTTTAAAAAACTGGAATCAGAAGTCTCTCAATGTTCAAATTTTACCGACTAATAGAATATACCATAGCGTTAAATATAACAACTTACATTAACAAATATTTAAAGCAAAAAAATAAAGGCATTACAACACCAAAAACATCAGACAGAGCACCAAATTTTGGCTGAAGCTGCCCTTCAATTACTCCAAGTTGAACATATGGCTTTGGTTACATGAGGTTCCTGGCCAGAGCTAAGAAAACCAGAGGAGAGAAGCTGGCAGCCAAAGCATGGAGTTCCTTCTCTCGCCACCAGCACAGCCCAGGATCACCCCACCGAGTGATGGACACAGCACCCATCCTCACACTTCGCCCCTGCACAGACCCCTCTCTCCTCTCACGCACTGGCAGAATTGAGAGCTCCTTAGCAGTTTAAACATGGTCTTATTTGTCTTAGAATCTGTGATATGCTTGTGGGGGAAAAAAATGAATGACCAAACGTGAATTGGTCTAACCAAAGAAGCGTGTTTCTTCCTAGAAAGTCCTTGAGGAAGGGCTTGGAATGTGTCTCGGTGAGTAGAGTGTTTACTTGGCACGCATGAGCCCTGGGCTTGGTCCCCAGCACCGTATCATCAGGTGTGATCAGTCCAGTCTAGTCTGTGATCCCAAGACTTAGGAGAATCAGGAGTTTGAGGTCAGCCTCTGCTACACAGTGGGTTTCAGGCCACCCTGGACTACATGAGACCCTGCCTTAAGATAATCATGCTAGACAGACACTTAAAGAAATGTTAAACATCCTTAGCCATCAGAGAAATGCAAATCAAAACAACTCTGAGATTCCATCTTACACCTGTAACAATGGCCAAGATCAAAAACACTGATGACAACTTATGCTAGAGAGGTTGTGAGGAAAAGGGAACACTTCTGCATTGCTGGTGGGAATGCAAGCTGGTACAGCCCCTTTGGATATCAGTGTGGTGATTTCTCAGAAAATTAGGAAACAACCTTCCTCAAGACCCAGTAATACCACTTTTGGATATATATCCAAAGGATGCTCAATCATGCCACAAGGACTTGTGCTCAACTATGTTCATAGCAGCATTGTTTGTCATAGCCAGAACCTGGAAACAGCCTAAATGCCCCTCGACCGAAGAATGGATAAGGAAAATGTGGTACATTTACACAATGGAGTACTACACAGCAGAGAAAAATAATGACATCTTGAAATTTGCAGGCAAATGGATGGAACTAGAAAACACCATATTGAGTGGGGTAACCCAGACCCAGAAAGACAACTATCATATGTACTCACTCATAAGTGTTTTTTAAACATAAAGCAAAGAAAACCAGCCTACAAATCACAATCCTAGACAACAATGAGGACCCTAAGAGAGACATACATGGATCTAATCTACATGGGAAGTAGAAAAAGACAAGATCTCCTGAGTAAATTGGAAGCATAGGGACCATGGGAGAGGGTTGAAGGGAAGGGGAAAGGCAGGGAGGGGAGCAGAGAAAAATGTACAGCTCAATAAAATCAATTTAAAAAAGAAAAAAAATCATCCTATCTATTTTGAAGTATTTAATTAATTGTATTTAACCATAGTTAACTGCTCTATTCTAGAATGTTAGAAGTAATTATCCACTGCTCCCCACCCTTCCTTCCCTCTGCACCCCTTCCCTCCCCATCTTTCCCTCTCCCTGCACCCTCCCCTCCCCATCCTTCCTTCTCCCCCTGCATCCTCCTCTCCCCACCCTTCCTCCTCTGTATCTCTCCCCTCCCCACCCTTCTTCCCCCCCACACCTCTCCCCTCCCTATCCTTCCTTTCCCCTGCACCCCTCCCAGACTCTTGTAGGCCTTGTCTACTCTCTACTGCTTAGACAGTTTTTTTTTTAAGCATCCAGCTGTAATGAGAACATGCTTTGGTCTTTCTGCACCTTATTCCCTTACCATCATGTTCCCATACTCCCTCCCATGTCTCAGCTGTGTGTCAAGGACATATAAGTAAAGAAAATGAAGATGAATAAAAAAAAATAACAGGACAGAAACCACAGAAAGTATCAGGACAGTATTCCAGTGACTGAAATCCTGAAATCACCCACATTTATTTTTCCACAGCTTTTATACCCAACATAAATGGGGGGGGGGTAGCAAAAGACTTTATTAACACGATACAAAAGATAACTCACACAGTCAATGGCTTTATCACTCTGAGGCATCAAATCATTAGCCTTCTGTTGTCCAGGTAGCTAAGGTGCTCTAGATCACACATCTCAAGGCCAGGCCGCTCTTCCCTAGGTGACCTCATAGGTACAAAAGGAGCAGAAGTACATCTGCATATCCTGACCACCTGTCAGGATGGCATGGAGCTACCTTAAGGTCAAAAGAACCAAGCAATCACATCCTGAGTTGAGGCCTGCAACTACGCTTGCCTGTCGATAATTTGAGCAACTTCCAAACTCTCTGACCAACACACAAGGTGGAAATGGGCCCACATTTCTCGGGCTCCACTCATATGACAAAATTCCATTTTGGCTGAGGAGTAAATAGACAGACAGATCACATTTTCTCCATTTTTCCTGGTCTGTGGTCCTGGGGATTGAACTCTGGTCCTGAAGCGTGGTTACACAAGTGTTCTACCACTGAGCCACACCCCAGATCCACCTTCCTTAAGCATTCACCTGTCAGTGGTCACCTATGTTAGTCCCACACTTCTTCAGTGTCCACGGGAGTGTAGCTGTGCCTTTCCACACAAGATACACATCCATGAGTGGTGTGGCTGGATCATATGGTCTTCATAGTTGTAGACTTTGGAAGAACCTGTATATTGTTTCCCATAATGACTATAACAATTTATAGTCCTGTCAACAATGTGACATACTTCTATTTATATAATGATTAAATTATTATTACTTAACTATTAAGTTATTAGAAAAGGTAAGAGGGTGAGAGTCAAGAGCTTTTGATTGGAAGAAGTAGATGCATGCAAATAGTTCTCAGGAACTGTGTGGTCCCTTTGAGACCACATTTGGGCAATAAAGGAAGAGCCAGCCGTATATCAACGTGGCAATCAGGGAAAGAGCTACACAGGGTGACCAGTGGGGAGCAACAGGAGCTTGTGGCCTGATAGCCTGGAATGTGGCTCTGGAGCCCAGAGTCTATGAGATCAAATAGAGTCCTGAAAATCAACTGCTGGGTGTGTGATAGCACCAGAGCACTGTCTGTGTGTGCAAGGGGGTGTGA
>NC_022009.1:7700751-7718560 GCF_000317375.1 Microtus ochrogaster | reverse complement strand
TGTCTGTGTGTGCAAGGGGGTGTGATAGCACCGGAGTGCTGTCTGTTTGTGCAAGGGGGTGTGATAGCACATGCTGTCTGTTTGTGCAAGGCCCTGAATTGAATTCCCAGCCCATAAAATAAACAGCTGAGTCAGCTGTGCTGGCATGTGTCTGTGATTCCAGCATCCAGGGAGCTAAAGCGGAAGAATTCCCCAGGGTACAAGTAAGACCCTGTCTAAATAAATAAATGCAGCCACCTTGCCTCCTGACCAGCCCGGCAGGCCCTCTGAGCCCCAGCACAGGCTCCTTGGCTGTTGTATTCTGACTATTTATCTGTCTGTTGGCCCCTGAGCACCAATGCTCCACCTCTCTCTTATGCTCACTGAGTCTTGTGCTTGAGTCTCCCTGTTACATTGGCCAAGGCAGGGCTCTCGGTGGGCTGGTTAGGCTGAGCCTTCCTCTGTGTGCTCTCCAACTAGGAACAGCCAGCTACATCATCACAGCTCGTTCAGCCTAGGGGTGATGTGTATGGGGTTGGGGAGCAGAGGCTCCTAGTAGAGCTGAGGGCATGGCAGGTATTCTGAGGGCCAAGACCCCGATCTCAGACCATGGATATGATATTAATAAAATATGCAGGAGAGAGAGAGATTACTTGGAGAGGGATGCTGACTTTTCATACCTGACGGTTCTAGCTTATTTCTGAGGTGGAGAGATCCTTTACACTGCAAAGGTGGGGCATAAATCTTCCTAGGTCCTTCTGCTGCCGTGACTATGCTCTGGAGGGACTCATTGGTATCAGAGAGCCAACAGCAGGTGGTTAGTGTGCTTTCCTGCTGTAGTAGAGGGCTGGGGTCCATGGGGAGGAGGAATATATAGGTCTTGACAAGAGGTGGTGACTATGTCAATGATTCATTCTCATTTACTAGAGAATCTGTGGGTGACAAGCATGGGACAAAATGCAAGAAGGCATACATATGCACTCAGAGAACAAACAGAAGGGCTGCAGGACGTTGCAAAGTTAAAAATTTAAATATGATTAAAGTCCTATGGGGCTCCAAAACTGTTAACCTTTGGGGTTATATATTTGGGGAGGTCTTTTTTTTCTTTTCTTTTTTTTTTTTCATATTTGACAAACATGGTTTGCATTTCTTTTGCACAGAAAAGTCATTTACATTTTAAACTTCTGATACAGACAGGGGGTCTGGAAATGGTACAGTCCGGGGGGGGGCAATGGTACAGTCAGTCCGGAGGGGGGAATGGTACAGTCCGGGGGCGGGCAATGGTAGAGTCTGGGGTCTCAGTCAGGTTTGTTTCTCAGCCAGTTGAAGGATTAAAAAGCAGGTGAGCTCTATGGCCCACCAGGCTGCAGCAGAGAAATCTTAACCACCGCAGCCAAAGTCAGCAGTTGAAACAAGGCATTTATTGGGGTGAGGAGGCAACAGTGCATACACACAAGAAAGTTCCTCTGGAAAACCAGATGGAGGACTCGGGGAAGGTGGGAATCCCAGTCTCTTCCTGAGGTCTGGGGGTTTTGAAGCCTTTAAAGTGTCTTATTCCCCTAATTTAGGGCTGGTCAGTTTGAAGAGATGGTTGATTGTCCTGATTGGTCTTGAACCTGCCGAGCCAGTCCACCAGCCGGGGGCCAGCTGGTAGGAGACAGAAGCCGCCAGGCTTGAGGTTGAGGAAGAAACGGGCAATCTCGGAAATTCGCCACCTTTATAACCTAGCCATGGCCCCTCTCCTTGTCTGTCTGCACCAGGGAGTGAGTCTAACTCCTCGTCTCATGCAGGGTCATCTAATTTTGTAGATAAACGTGTAGGCTTTAGTTCATAAGAGAGTGATTTAAAGTTACCGTCTATGGAGAGCCAGGCAAACTGTCAGACGCTCTTGATGGGCGGTAACGCTCAATACCGAGAGCGCCTTTTCCACTTTCCCTAAGTATTTACAATTCTTGTGGCTTTTTGTTTTGGTTGTTTTTAATAGTGTGTCTCTGTGTACTCCAGTGTAGCCTCGGACTCATGTCAAGACCGACCTGCTTCAGTCTCCCACGTGATGGGACTACAGGTGTGCCCCACCGGGACCAGCTATAACTTAACATGGGGAAAAAAAGTTTTTAAATGTGATTCAGTAGGGAACTTATAAAGGGGAAAGAGTGGTGACTGTGAGACCTCAGGCCCAAACAGCGGAGGCAGCAGAAGCAGCAGGCCTCCTGGTCTGGCAACTAGCCAAGATAACTAAAAAACCTTTCTCTAGGAGCTCGGTGTCTGGGTTTGCGAAATCGGGCTATTGCACGCCACACTTGGTAGAACGTTGCCCTAAAGATCGCTTTCAAAAATTTTCAAAGGCCTTCGCTCCCCTTGACCTGTTAGGGAAGGAAGCAAAGAGAGGCAAGAGTCCAAACAATCCACGAGCCAACATCCCTGGGCTGCCCTCCTGCTCTGAGCTCCGTGGCAGTCGACTTCTTCCGTCGAAAGCAGGAACCCAGACGCAGGCAGGTCGACTGCGCACCTCCTCCCAGGCATCCTGCTCCAGGGTCCAAAGCCAGACTGCACCTGTGGCCCACGGGCGCCCCGCGGGGACACTGCAGCTGCTAGGCTCCTTGAACAGCCTGGCTGTGCTAGGGCTCGGGGCAGCCAGCGAGCTTCGCGGGCTCCAGGCCTGAGGTCCGCCCCCAGCCCCGGGCCGCTGGCCCGGGAGCCACCCCTTTGTTTTCATAAAACACACGCTGCCTCTCTGGGCACATTCGCCAGTTGCCATGGGCCTTCTCTGTTTTGACCCGAGTTAAGTGATTCTGAGCTGCAAACTCGATGTGTTGGGGGCCTCCCCGCTGCTGTTGCCTTACTCTGGGAAGATGGGGAAGTCCACTCTGTTCTCACGGTTCTCCTCCAGTCTCCCGACCTTGGCGAGGTACCAGGTGCTTTCTCTAAGGCTAGAGCCACGGATTCTTCCTTTCCACTCTGAGAGGCTAATGTTGTTTTTTAAAATAATAAAGTAGCGTCCCCAGTCTTCCCCAGGGACCAATTGAACCGCACCCTTTTTTTTTTCCTCCACCAGAATAGATGAAGCCACAGACCGAAGCCCTTTGGTTGCTTCTGCCAACTCCAAATGGGCTCGGACCCACAAAAACCCAAGTTGGACCCTCTCCAGGAACTGGAGAATGGAGGGTGGGGGTGGAACAGGACTCAAAGGTCCTTGCCAGCACCTAACAAAAAGCGAGGAGGGGGTCCCAGAGGACAGCAAGGGGTGTCGGAATCACAGAGACCTTCAAAACATTGTACTAAGTACACATCTAATCCTGCTCCCCAGTGTACCACGGAATGAAGTGGCATTTGGGGCTTGGCTTAACATCAGGTTGCCCTGCAGGAAGTTTATTATTGCTGCTCCCTGCGCGTGTACACACACACACACACACACACACACACACACACACACAAAACGCCAATAGCACTTCATAAGATTTGTGACAACCCAAAATGCTATTATGTCCTAACACTCTTAAAGCATCAGGGGCCTCCTAGGTTTGAAAACTACTGCTAAATAATTTCCTAAAATACAGTCCAAAAGACATTAACTTGGTCTTTGAGGTTATAAATAGGTATTAAGTGAAAAGCGTTGTGGTCAGAATCATGCCGGGCTTCAAAAGGAGAAGAACGGGAATAAGCCCTTCAGAACCTTTAGTATATAAATCATAAAGAGTGAGATAAATAGACAGGGTCATACATTTAATTGCTGATGGAATTCTTTGTTGTTGATGGGTTTTGGTTGGTTGGTTTTTCGGTGGGGGAGGTTGGACTGCTGTTAGGTGGAATTCACCTTCAATGACTTAAGCACACTGTCTCCTCCAGAGTACTCTTGGGGACCTGTGTGTCCAGTGCAATGTGACACCCAGGACCCAGCAGTCAAAAAGTCCTATGCAGGGTTGTTTTCCTGTTGCTTTTGTTTGTTTAATTGATTGGGTGTTTTTTTTTTTCCACAACAGAATCTCCCAATGAAGGCCAAACTAGCCCGACTGCTGTCTCCAAGCGCATGTACCATCAGGCCCAGCTTGCGCCACCAGGCCCAGCTTGCTCCTGCATCTTGTTTGAACTGAAACATCTTAAGAACCCAGGTGAACAGAATGTGAAGACAACAGGAAGTTGGCTGGAGCTTCAGGAAGTCACCGCTAAGGTGGCCTCAGAGAGAAACCAGTGTGGTGAGCTCCTGACATGCGCAGGTGGTGAGCCGCTTCTCAGAAGGAAAAGCCTGGCCGATGCCTCTGGTTTGCACCGGTCATGGAAACCAAAATAGTACAGGTAGCCCGGAGCCTTGTGTGTGCAGGAAAGTATTCAGATGCTGACAGATGGAGGTCTTCTCTCCTGCTAGCCCGGCAGCCTTGGCGTCCACAGTGTTGCCCGGGAGCTGGGTCACAGCAGCTACAGCGAAATGGTGGAAATGAAAGCCCAGACAGATATAACAGCAGTGAACCAAGAGCCATCAGGTGCTCAGGAGGGAAGCTGAAGCCAGGAGACTGAGCAGAGCTGCGCCAGCCCCGGAGCAGGCGCCCCTGTTGTGAAAAGCCAAAGGGGTGGAGTATTCCAGTCTGGAGGATCAGGTTTCTCGGCCAGCGCACTGGGCTCAGGCTTTGCTCCAAGGTCGGGGGCACAAAACCCTGCTGATCTCTACCCTAGACGGTGCCAGCGGGTCGCACTCATTCCTCCCCAGGCATTGACAGGGCTTCAGGGGCCATGGAGACTCTGTTGCTTCTTGAGTAAAACTGGGTGAGCAATCAATCTGAGGGCAATCAGGGTCCCAGCCCCCCACCCAAACCATCCTCCTTCAGGGCTTGAAAATCTGGATTCTGCCTTCAGAGGCTCTGTGCTCTGAAGTCTTTGCCTGAGCAGTTTATAAACAATTGGCTCTTAAATTTTTCCAGCTTAACTGGATGGGCTAGTGCCTGGGGTCCTGCGCTCCAGACTACAAAGATAAAAAAGATAGGCCATCCAGGGTCCCTAACCCACCCCTGTTCAGGTCTGGTGGCCTTAGAGGATCCTACCTCGGGCTGTAGCCCGTGGTGGCAAAACACAAATAAACGTGGGTAATTCTTTTTCCTCTCACAGGCCACAGTCCAGCTTATTAAAGTTGGATGATGGTAAACCAATGACTAACTGGGTAATTAAAACCACAAGGCTAGGATCTCTGGGGCCTGTTCTCTAGGCCAGCGCCCTCGCCCTCGTCTTCCCCTCAGCAGAAAAGCCTTTGTGAGTTTGAAACCCTCCATGGTGACCCCCAACTCCTGCTCATCCATGACCTCATCCCCACTCCCCCCTAGCCTGCTGTAAGGGTGGAGGGAATCTAACCCTGGGCTGAAGCACAGCTCATACTTCCTCTTGCCCTGCCCTCAGAGGAACACTGACAGGTTTCCAACCAACCAAAGCGACTCAGCCTAGCTTCCTGCCAGGAGCTGCTTGGCTCTTTCTGTTCCATGGAACTTTGGCTTCAACCACTAGGAGCCTCCCAGTTTCCTCAGGAGGGTAAGTTAGAAACTTCAAAGTGACAGGCCACAGCCAAGAAGCCCGAGTTAACTTCAAAGACTATTTTTCCAGCCTGAGTTGTCTGGAAGAATATTTCTTCCTCACCTCTGAAACAACATAAACAGTGAAGTTTACAATGTTCTCCGAGGCTCTTATAGTTTCTACCTTTAATGTAGGCTTAGGTTCTTCAACAGGAGTCCCCACCTGCCTTGGGCATGCTGCGGTGTCTCCCCATACCCAAGCCTTAGTCTCTGGCTTCCCTACTTTCTTCTTTCCTTCCAGACATCCTGCTCCCTCACGAGGGTGGTGAAGGGCTATACTAGGGATAGAAACGGTGCTGTGGTTGAAACTCGCCCCCAGCATCCACGTACTGGGAACTTAATGCCTAGTGAACAGTCCAGGGAGTCATCAGAACTGAAACCCCAGCCCTCAGGAGGCTGGAGCAGGAAGATTCTGAGTTCAAGGCCAAGCTGGGTGACTTAGTAAGTCTAAGTCCAGCCCGGGCTACAGAGTGATACCCTATCTCAAAAAATAAAACAAACAAAAAAGGAGGTATTAAAAGGATTTTTGCAAAGGACCTTTACAAGACCTTTTAACAAGCCCACTCCCATGATCGTGGTTGTAGTAGGTTGGCTCTCGCACGTCATGAGGCCTTCAGCCATGTTACGATGCTGTAGGGAGACCCTAAACAGCTACAGCCTGGGCTGCCTGCACATCCCAGACTCCAGAGCCAGGAGCCAAATGAATTCTTTAAAAAAATATCATTATTAATTATTGTGTGTATGCATATTGTCTATATGTAGCGTACACACAGAGGTTCGAGGACAACTCTGTGGAGCCGGCTCTCTCCCTCTGTCTTTAAGAAGGTTCTGGGAATCCTGCCAAATGATTTTTGCTCTTTGTAAGTAACCCAGTCTATGATATTCTGTTATATCAGCCAAAAATGGACTAAGGCTGGTGCGCTACATAATTTTTATGTATTATCCTAGAATAGGTGTGTGAATGTTTTAATTTTTAAAAATAGGAACTGAGGCTTAGTGGGTAGAAGTGTTTGTGCTCACACAAATGAGTGTAAAAAATTAAGGAGAAAAATTAAAGTCACTGTACTCAAGATGGCCTGTGTATATGATTAGGCTGAATACATGCTGAGAAACTGTATACATATGCTCAATATCTCAGGTCACCAGACACTAATGGCTTTTATTTCTGTGACTCTTACCTTCCTCCTCACAGTCTAAGTTATGGCAAACCTGATGAACCCTCGGGAGACCTGCAGGCTGATAAAAGTGTTTGTGACAAATTCTAAACCAAACTCTAAAGTACACAGATGGTCAGCCTATGAAGTGGTCCCAAACTGTAGAGCTGTACCAAGTGTCCCTACCGTCTAGGGGACCGCTGAAGAGGCCAGCTTGGAACCTCTTTGCCATAGCTGTGTTTTCCCGGCTGGGCGTGAGAAAGGCAGAGTAAGCCTGCTCTTCAGAAGATGTAGGGCAGTGACATCCAGCAGCCACTTGGGGCCATCTCCTCTGCAGAGGTGGTTTTTCTCACCCACTTTCATCCAAATGCATACACCAATTTAAAAAAAAATGTTAAAATTAATCTTATTTAAAATGTTTAATTAAAAATCATGGAAAATTAAATGAAAACAGTTCTGAAGGTTGGTCTATATTGTACGTCAGAGTCTCTTGTTCCCAGGAAGAAATGTAAGCTGTAAGTTACAAGTTACCATTACACCAGTCAAAGAAAGAAGTTGCTGTCCAACCATCCATTAACAGCGACTTTAAGCAAGCACAGTGTGAGCGACTGCCAGCTGCTGATGACAGCGTCCAGAACAGAATGATATGCCTACAGGCACTGACTGAGTATGATGAGAGCAGCCAATGGAGAGAAGGGCCAGTGGCTAGTTGGCTTACTTATTTTAAAATTGAAACCCACTAATCACTTACTTGAAGTAGCGGCAAATGGCAGCATTGTGGTTTCAGAAAGATTTCTGCCACATCCTGGCTAGTGATGAGCAGTTCGTGTGTTTCTCATTGTGTTCTACTTTTCTTAAGTTTGGATGTCACTGAGAAGCAAGCTCTAAGTTTAGGGGTACAGTTCTGGGGAGCTGCTTCTCGGCACCTCTACAGCTTGCTACTCCTACGAGGCCCTCTAGGCTATTGTCTTAGTTACTGTTCTGCTTCTGTGGATAGACACTGTGATCCAGACAGCTTATAAAAGGAAACATTTATTTGGGAGTCTGCTTACAATTTCAGAGCGTATGTCCAAGACGGTCCTGGCGAGAAGCACGGCGGCAAGCAGGCAGGCATGGCGCTGGGGCAGTTCTATAATAACTGCAGTTTCCCTTAGGAGAGGAGGGAGGTGATGATGCACATATATGTGGAGACTGCTTTGTGACTCAGTTTACCTCATTTAGAACAGGGGTAATGTCCTCTCTGTGGCTCTGCAGGTGGTGTAAATGACCACAGAAAGAAAACTTGTGAAACCCCAAGACAGGGAAACCTTTTCGTCTCCATACAGATACCCTTAGAGTCCGGTTGCCATTGCTGGTATTTGAATAATCCTAGCATCAGAATACCTTTATGGAACCTCTCCTTGCTTCCTCTCTCTTGGACAAAGGGCTGTCCATCTTCTCTTGTGGTTCTGAAGAGCTGGTGGAATACCTCCTGAGGGTGACTTCACACAGAATCCCAATTTTGCAGAACTGAATGAGGTTAAAAAAACAAAAAACAAAAACTTCCCCTCCTCCACTTTCACTAACTTTGACTTGTCATGGTACCAGAATTGTGCCAAACATCTTACCTGTATTGTCACATTTATTTAATCCTCATCACAGACATAGCAACATAAACATACATAAAAAATTTAAATGCCAGTTTAAACAACATGTTTGTTATGAGTCCATTTCACAGATGTAGAAAACGAGGTTTGGAAAATGTTAACCCCCTAAGGTCATCACATCTGCTCAACGACAGAGCTCTCCATGTCGCGGTACTTCTAGGGACACAGCTGGAATAAAGGGGCTGATGATGGACACTGTCAATAAGTGTTTCCTCTTTCACTGTGAGATCTTCTTAATGGGCGTCTGGGGCAACTGAGGCAGATGGCAGAACCGGTGTGGCGGCGGTGACCACACTGCTGGGAAGCTGGCAGCTCAGCTGGGCCTGACCAAGCCTGGTGCCATGCTGTGAACTATTTGAGTTATAGGCCTCTTGAAGGGGACTAGCCCACTCAAATATGTACCTCTGGCCAAAGCCAGCCACCAAGGTCTAGACCCTTATTTGGCCACTTCCTCCTCCTGAGGCTGACCACCAAGATCTAGCAATCAAAAAGCCCCCCTTGGCTCACCTAATTAACATACCCAGTTAAAATTAAACACCTCATCCTAACATGGAGCTTCCCATTTTACCTTTATAAACCGCCATTTGCCCATGTACCACATCTGTCCCCTCTCAATCCAGAGGTCAGTCCTTTGTCTCCCTGAGACAACTACACCTGTCCCCTTTTCCCTGGCCCCTATTTCCTGTGCTACCACCTCGTAGCCCATTCTAACACGCCTACCCTCTTCTCTTAAAAATTGCACCTGCAAGGTCATTTGCTGTTTTTCTGCCTAAGTCAGACAGCAGCCACTTAGCTTTTCTTCCCCGCTTAATAAAGGATCTCTCTGTGGAAACAGGTGTTCGGGTGTGGTTTGTGCCTAATCCAGGGTCTGGGAGGGAGCCCCCTCTGTTCTGGAGTCCCCTTTACCAGCCATATTTTGATCATCGATAAAAGCAGTCTGGGAACAAACTCTGGAACCACAATAGACTGAAAGACAGAAACCAGGTGCAAATGATCGCAGGACTCTGGAGGCTGAGGCGGGAAGATGAGAACTGTGACACGGAAGTTAGCCCAGGCTACGCTGTGAAATCCTGTCTCAAATGAGGCTGGGAAGGAGTAGAGGAGAGGCAGCTCAGCTGGTGATGGACACACAGGCACGCAAGCATGCACGCACACATGCACGAGATGAATCCTCGTTGGTTTGTTCAGGCCCTATCTCCAGCCTGTGGATCTCTCAGAATATGTGAAAGGGCAGAGCTCCTTTTTGCTTTTTGTTTAAGCCCAATACATACAGGATACCATAGTACACAATTACATACAGAATACCATAGTATACAATGCTTCCTTTTTACGCTTTGACTCAGGGATTACGCTTGGCCATTTAAACTCGTCTTTACCTTTCAGCTTATTTCTCTTCAACAACTAATCACGGCCTTGCACTCCTTAAAGTTTCCCCCAAGATTCCTAGCTCTGTGGCGCCCAGTAAGTGAGGACATAACCGTGGATCAACAGAAAGCCGTGGCTCCCTCAGGGAGGCAAAGCTTGCTACCTTCTCCAGGGAGGGCTGGTGTCTGCCTGGTTTGGGACCTCCAGTGTCCCCAAGGCTGCAGGCTGCTTCTGTCTTTTCTCCAACCTCCTTCATGTGTGACTTCCTACTTCAAGACAATTTCATGGCACAGCATGGCAGCTAGACTCACAGATATTAAGTAAGTTAAGTGACCTGTCCCAGGAAGAAAGGGGGAGCAGGGGTGTGTCCGCAGTCTATCCCTTCTTATACAGTCCCTTCAGACGATTCACCCCAAAATAGTTGCTTCACACCTTACTGGTTTAGTGCCTAAACTGCCAGCGTGGCTGTCAAATCTTTTAGCTGAGCACACTGCCACATCAAAATCTGGTTCTGTCAAGGGGAAAGGAGAGAATGGATCTTGGTAAGCAACCAGCAGCCTCTGCTTCGCCCTGCTGAACAAGCAAGCCTGGCCTCTGCATTCAGACCTCCAGCTTGGATCTCCAAAGAGACCCAATTCTAGCAGTGATTGCCTGTGACATCAAAAGCTGGGCTCCCTTCAACAAGGGTCCCCAACCAGTATCTTCTAATCCTTCTGCTTATGACCACTCACTGAGCATCTGCCCTCTTTAACTAGACCCCTTTAGCCTTCATGAGACTCCCCACTTCTAAGCCAGATGTAGTAGCATCACTGGCAATCCCTGGGCTACCCAGTGGGCCTGAGAATCAACTCACAGCACACTTCAGCCTGCCCAACCTGCCCCAGCCAGAGCCCTCACACATCCCCTATCTCTGTTCGCATCCTTCCCGAGAACTGTGTTTTTCCAGGTACCGATCATTCTTCTGTACCTAGCTTCTGACTGTGGTTATTAACCTTCTCAGTCCCCTGGGCTGGGCCTAAAGTCTGTGGTCAGCATCAGGAGCTGAGGAGAGGTTTGTCTCCAGTCATCAAGGGTGTCAAGATATGCTTTTGTTGGGGACAGTGGGAGCTGGGGGGATGGGTTCCTCTGTACTTCTGTCAAGGCCTCCAGGCTCCTCGCTGTACATTTGGGGGTACCACAGACAGCCTTGCAATCATGATGAGACGCACAAATAAGGCAGGCAGACGATGATGAAGGGAATTACTGTCTCACTAGAGTCAATGCACCTGTTCCTCCACCTCACCTGGGTGAAAGCCAAATAATCAAAGAAGAAAACAATGTCTGCCAGCAAAGCCTGTTACCTTGGGTCCTCCTGTAGGGAATATCTTCTCCAAGTAGGCGCCTTTCATTGACTTGAATTTTCCTGTCTCAATTTTCATGACAAACTGAAAGCTATTGTAACCCATAATTTCACATTGTCCTTTCAAGTAGAAGCCTCGCCAAGCAGATGTGAACAATTATCCCCAATTGTGATGTTTCCTTTTCATTACATCTTCAGAGGAATAGCTAACCTGTGTGCTCAAACATTGGTTAAACCAAACCTTAGAGATTTCATACTGTGGGTTCATCCAATGGGGCTTGATATTGGGTTTTTTTTAACCATGTTAATTAATCTACTTATCTATTTTATTAGAGGTGCCCATGTATTTTTAAAATCAAAACATTGTCATACTGTGCTGGGGGTGGGGTGGGAGACTTTGTCTTAGCTTTAATAACCAGAGGATTAATACTGACAAGGTTGAAGTTGTTCCAATGAAGGGCAGGTAAAGAAACTCTAAAGAAAGGTGTCAGCCTGAGCTTTCTAACTCCCAACACCAGACAATCATATCCCAGTTCCACACTCACTGTCTGGATTAAACAGAGCTCCATTCCCGGGGGACAGCAGGCAGCATAAACTCGGGGTGCATTTTGCTGATAAGATACTTGGTATTCAGACATCGCCCACTGTTAGCCCAAAAAGAACACTGGAATGGATTCTGCCCCTCCCCTCTCCCACCCCCAGGACCAGAATGCAAGGGCACTGGGGAACTGGATGCTTATCAGAAGATGAGTCCTTTTGGAGCCTGAGAGGATTTGAAGAGAAGCACAGACATCCAGACAGCCAGGACTCACCTCGGAAAGTCATCTGAAGGAGAACCTATCTAGAAATGGTTCTCTCTTCTGCCTTGTTGGCACAAGAGAAAACCAGCCAGGCTTTGGACAGCCTGCAGCCTGGGCTTCTCTCTGTGGCTGCAGCCACCCCAGTAAGCAGGAGACAAGTGAGCTTGGCAGCAAAGAAACCCTGGCTAGATCTCTGTGGGGCGGATGCTGTCCACACATCTCTGATGAGAAGGTGCGCTGTCTTTGCCTTAAGAGCCTCGGCCTTTCCCTGCAGTCTGCCACAGTCTGATTTTCTCCTTTATGCTATAGCATTCTGCTCCGACACTCCTGAGCCACAAAACTAGAGTGGCCCTGTGTGTCATTTTTACACTGTAACCTTAGCTGTGTGGTATTGTACAAGTCACCTAACTCCTGTTTTAGCTGTCACATTCACCTTCTTGGAGAGGGAGGATGAGCACCCAGTCAAATCTTACCTGGGAAGACCGAGAGAACCAACAGTGCCTAACTGGTTGGTGACCGGAGCACCACAAAGGTCGGCTATGGGGATGAATGAAGGATTTTCTCCAACTGTATTGTCTCCTAGATCTGCACTTCACAAAAACACATTCACCTCTGCAAACACGGGACAAGGATAAGAAGATAGTTCTGGAATCCCTTTATTCTGCTCAGGAGATTGGGTGGTCTGTGTGCAGATTCTCCTAATTCCACACTCTGTGCTGACTTAGTTAAGTTTAAAAGGAACGGGAAGAATCCTGCCTCACTATCAGCTCCTGTGATTCAGAGACTCGTGGATGGAACGCAAGTAAACTCTCTCTTGGTTCCAGTTCCTTTCCAGTGACCGATTGTTGCCCAGTGAAGCTTCGCGGGGCTTTTGTTTGTTTTCTTGGTTACGGGCAAGAGCCTCCAGATTGTCTCACATGGAGCTGATAGATGGATGCCAAATTCACTCCGCAGAGGCCTCCCTTTGGCTTCTCTCGGCTGCTCAGAATGTAATTTCATGCACACTGCAGACGGTCCATTAGCTCTTGGCAAGGAAAATTAAGTTTTCAAAGTTGCTCCCTCTAACAAACCTCTCCCCACCCCCACTCCTGCCCCCTCCCTCCCTCTCCCTCTCTCTGTCTCTCTCTGTGTGTGTCTCTCTCTCTCTGTCTGTCTCTCTCCCTCCCCCCCCCTCTCTCACACACACACACACACACACACACCTTGCTGAAAGCAATGCTCTCTCCCCATTAGGGCAGAGAGACCAAACCTCTCTGCTCTAGTCCTGCCCACTATTCCCATGATGCCCCTTGACTCAGATTTGAATCAACCAAGTTGCGTGGCCCTGATTCAGAAGTTTCCCTCCCTTTCTTGAGAGGAGCATTTATATTTCAAAATCATGTAGCAAAGGCTTTGAAAAGTCATTTGCAAACTTCCAGGCCTCTGGGAAAGGCATGCTCACTCCCAGCCTGCCCCGCCCCTTCCATGTTGGCACAGGACAGCTTCCGAGCTCACCGTGCTGCTGAAAAGGAAACAAAGACATTTTGGTGGGGGAAGTGAACCATAGCCTGTAGGCTGAGTCAGATTCCCCCTGGGGTCCTCCTCACCCACCCACTCCCAGTACCAGATCCATAGAGGGTTTCCTTGCAGCTCTGGGCATGGCCCGTGTCCTAACATGAAGAAGCCCTTTTACATGGGAAGCCAACGCTGTAATCAAAGGTGTTGAGACATTGAAAGATTGATATTTACCAGCAATTAGTGGGGTTCTTTTGTTTTGTTTTTTCTTTCTTTTTTCTTCTGAGAACGTGGTTACCATGGAAACGTTGTCAGCCTCAAGTGACTGTCATGGGGTGAAAAAAAAAATACTCTTAAAATAAATGATACCAGAAAAGGCATATTTATAAATCTCTTTCCAACCACCTATCTGTTCTCAAGGTAGTGTGTGTGTGTGTATGTGTGTGTGTGTTTAACTATAGATAATCCAAAAATTGGAGGACCTTTTGTGACAGAGTTTTTCTTGATTACAAAGACTGAGCCAAGTGGGATAGTAGGTACAGGCCTGTAACCTCAGCTCAGGTGCGTGAGGGAGAAGACAGGGAGGGTGTCAAGGCCTGCCTGGGCTACGTGGGGAGAGAGGGAGATCTTGTTTCAAAAACACCAAAAATAGATCATTTTCAAGACCACCACGTGACTTGCGTTCCCCCTACCACCACCAAGGACTGAACCCCGGGCTTGCCCATGCTAGGCAAGCACTCTGCCCCTGTGAGCTCTATAGGTAGACCTTACTCAGCTGGCCTTGAAACTGTGTACTGCACTTCCGTGCAGTCAAATAACTTGTTCAAAACCAATAAAAGAGTACTTGCTTGGGACTACAGGTACAAATTTTATGTCTGAGTTGTGCAAGTTACTTCTGGACAAATCGATAAGCTGTGGTTTTATTTTATTTTGTATCATGGGAAAAGGTCGCACAGATGAAAACCACTCGGGCACAGAGCTTTCGTTGCTCCAAGGATGTGCCAGTCTCACCAACCTCTTTGCAGACAGAAGCATGATTTTACTGCAGCATCGATTTGCCCAGATCACTCAATTTCATGCCCCCTCTTTTGACTAGAGGGTAGACATGTGACATAGCCCTGACCAAAACATATACTGAAGTCCCTGAAAAGGAGACTCCTGGAGGTAATTCTGCACACTCCCACATCTCTGTAACTTGTGACCAGAGATACTGACCATCTTTCCAAGTATGCGTGGGTGACACACAGCCTTGGAAGATAAATTTACCAAATCTCTAAAGCAAGAGGAGGCCTCACTCGGAACCTTGAAAGACAGCATTTTCCTCCAGAGCAAAGGACAGGTCTGTCTGCAGCCCCTTGGGTAAGATGTGGGGTTCAGTAGCTCAGGGTTCATTTCTTCTGAAGTAGCCACTGCTTAGGCCAGCACTTCTGCAGGTCCACCTACAGCCCTGTAGTTGTCAGGCCTCGAAGGACTGTCTCAGACATGCTGTGTGTGGGTGGGTGTGCATGCATGCTGTATATGTATGTGGCATATGTGTTGTATATACATGTGTGTGCATTGTATATATGTGTGTGTGCATATGTGTCTGTGGTGTATATGTGTCTGTGGTGTATATGTGTCTGTGGTGTATGTATATGTGTGTGTGCATGCATGCTGTATATGTGTGTATGTGGTGTATGTGTATATGTGGTGTATATACATGTGTGTGCATTGTATATATGTGTGCGTGCATATGTGTGTGGTGTATATGTGTGTGGTGTATGTATATACGTGTTGTATATGTGTGTGTAGTGTATGTGTTGTATATACATGTGTGCATTGTATATATGTATATGTGTGTATGTGTGTGGTATATGTATGTATGTGTTGTATATGTGTGGGGGTATATATTTGTGTGTGGTATGTGTGTATGTGTTATATATGTATGTGAGTGTGTGGTGTATGTGTGAATGTGTTTTGTATGTGTGTGCGTGTGTGAGTGTGATATATGTGTGAGCATCAGGTATCCTCTTTATCACCCTCTGCCCCATTCCTTTGAGGCAGAGTTTTGTCATTGGACTTGGAGCTCCTATTTATTTTTCTGGCGGGTAACTAATGAGTTCCGGTGATCCTCCTGCCTGAGCCCTTTAGACTAAGGTTATGGCTGTATATGCACCTAGATTTTCTGGTCCTATTGCCTATGCAGCAAGCACTTGTAATCCATGAGTCATCACTCCAGCATCGCCACCCCACACACAAAGTAATCCAATTCAAAGGGGTATAAACTAGAGCTCAGGGACAAGAAAAAAGTGAGTTATTGCTTGTTGTACAGTTCCTGTGTAGGTAAAGAAAAAGTTCTAAAAATCATGATGATCATGCAGGAATGTGTTTAATGCCAATGAATTGCACACTTAAGAATGATAAAAAAAATGAAGATGGGCGGTCATGGCGCACGCCTTTAATCCCAGCACTCGGGAGGCAGAAGCAGGAGGATCTCTGTGAGTTTGAGGCCAGCCTGGTTCTACAAGAGCTAGTTCCAGGACAACCAGTCTTGAAAAAAAAATTGAATGATAAAAATTGCTAGGCATAGTGGTGCACAGCTTTATCCCCAAAGATAAAGCTTTGGGGGACAAAGGCAATTGGAGCGCTGTGTGGGTTCAAAGCCATCTTGCTCTACATAACAAATTCTAGGCCAGCCTAGAAACCTTGTCTAAAAACAACAAAAGAATGGTTCAGATGATAATATATTTATTATTGTACATATATTTATCACGAAAAGTTCTAGGGCTGGGGAGATAGCTCATAAAGTGTTTGCTGTGTATGCATAAGGGCCTGTGTTTGGTCCCCTAAATCCAAATTTAAATTAGAAGCAAAGCAACAAAGGGTGTGATGATAAATGTTTGCAATTCCAGCCTGCAAGGTGGACACAGGAAGGATTCCTGGGACTTGTGAACCATCCATCCTAAGCCTCTGCCAGAGAGAAGGCCTACAAGATAGCTGGCTTCTGTGGAACAACAGCCAAGATTGACCTCTGGTTTCCACATGTATGCACATCCATGTGCACCAGATAAATATGTACCCACTACACACATACAAACAAACACACATGCATGAAGTCAGTCAATCTCGAAGAGGAAGGCTCGGTAGGTTTTGTTTCTATGAGGGAGGGGGAAATGAAGTCGATTTTTAAGTCTTTATTTTGAGTTTATTTTGGGGTCTTCTTGCTTTGCTGCACACCTGTCTGCTGGTGGAGCAGAGCAGCCAAGACACAGACCGCGGATGCTCTTAGGTGAGGGTCAAGTGATCCCCAGCGGCATCTACCTCTTCTGGGACTTTTCTTACCTATCCACTTCACTTCAACCTTCTGCTCTTAGGAGTAATGTTGGAGCATCCTCCGGTCCCCTGAGGGTGTGTTAAGCCAGAATTGGTGGATGGAAATATTATAGGGTTCTTTCCATCCCTATCATCTGTTTATTTTCCTTCCTGTGTATTTCATAACGTGGTGTAGAGATTTCTGATTCAGTGGTTAAAATAGCCTGTGTGTTAGTTATCACTTCCCCATGACCCACTTTAGACCCAATTACTCATTCTGGCGTTTGGGGTTCGAGTTTCAAAAAGATTGTACTCTGCAACTGAAGTTTGTCTGGGGGAGAAGGGGGGCTGGAGAGGACAGCGACAGAGCGTCTGTTCTGTCTCGTTCTCCTGCGAAAGCTCTCACGCTCTACCCTCTCCAGCTACCCCACAGCTGACGCTCAATGTTTCTCCATTCCCACTCTCATTTCTCTCCCGGGTGCTCAGCTGGGAACCCACTGAGACAGGTCCCTGCTCCTGGGAGACTCACACCAGGGAGCTTTCTCTCCTACTGGAGAGTCCAGCAAGAGTCTGGAGCAGGAATTCCAATCCAGTAGGCCGGCACTTGCAGACGCTCCCCGGATAATTCTGAGCTGGACACTATGCTCCACGGAAGAAACCGCGAAGACTGAAGGAGCCCAGAAAAAGGAGAGATTGGGGTGGTCTGAGAGATGAGGGGAGAGGACTCTGGGCAGATGCGGAGGCACAGTGCATTCTGTGGCATGTGGCCTCTCCTCACAGAATGTAAGGCTAAGACTTTGGGGTCCTGCTCTTCTCACTGACAGCCTTGCAACACGAGGGATACTAGCCTCTGTGAGGGTTCAGGAGAGTGGTGTAGATCTCCTGGTAGCAGAGGTCCTAACAAGGCCTTGCTCCACCAGTCCTGGGTGATGATAATATTATCTGCTCCCAGGGATAAGTCAACATACACACTCAGTACACACTCACTGTCCAATACATGATGGCTAGTGTTATTTTGTTATTCTAGAGCTTTTAGATTCCTCAAAATGGGGTTGCTGGGATAAAGAATCTTGTAAGAATTACTGAATGTTGCTTGTAGAAATTGAGTGTTATAGGGTGGTGGAGGTGGTGGTGGTAGAGGTGGTGGTGGTGGAGGTGGAGGTGATGGAGGTGGTAGTGGAGGTGGAGG
>NC_022009.1:7696519-7697235 GCF_000317375.1 Microtus ochrogaster | reverse complement strand
GAGTCCCCCTCAGATCCACTTCCCCTGGAGTCCCCCTCAGATCCACTTCCCCTAGAGCCACTGACAACCAACACTGCTCAGAGCAGCTTGAGCATGCTGCTGAGACTGCCAACAAACCCGCCCAAAGGAAATCATGTCATTTATTAATAATGTCATATTCCTTTTCAACAGAGGAGGCCGGGGAGGAAGAAACACCAGTGTGATGCCAGCTATTTGAAGATGTGAAGTTTCCAAAGACCTCAGTGTTGGGACATTCAACTCTGGGGCCCTGCAACGGGGCTGCCAGGATAAATAGGAAAAAGGCAATGGGTTCAGAAATGCCTGATACCAACCAGAAGGTGAGCACCGAGTGTCCTCACTGTGAGGACACAGAAGCCACAGTACCCAAAGAGACTTTGTGGGGAGGGTGTGTGTGTTTTATCTCAGTGAGTTCAGGGCCTTAGTAACGGGGTTTCTGCAAGATTGAAAACAGCCAGTGCCTCCTCCCTGAATCCCGACTTGTCCTGGTTCTCTCTTCTGCTTTCATACCAGTCCTCCCTTAGTGCTCCTCACCTGCTTCTGCTTCCGATCGCTCCAAGACTACTCAACGCTTCTCTTCTGTAGCCTGGACCTCTGCATCCGTCTGTAGCCTGGACCTCTGCATCCTTCTGTAGCCTGGACCTCTGCATCCTTCTGTAGCCTGGACCTCTGCATCCTTCTGTAGCCTGGACCTCTGC
>NC_022009.1:7694750-7695850 GCF_000317375.1 Microtus ochrogaster | reverse complement strand
GAGAGAGAGAGAGAGAGAGAGAGAGAGAGAGAGAGAGAGAGAGAGAGAGAGAGGATTTTCCTTTGAGTTGCTTTAGTGTCTTAGTTTGACCATGGTAGATAAGGATAGCCGTGAACATGTGATCCTGGGTGCCTGGGAGAACGGCAGCCACTGTTTTCCTCCTCATTTTCCTCTTCCTATTACTCCAACTTCCTCTGCCTTACTGTTATCTCCCCCCACCACACACACATACACACATGCACGTGCGCGCGCGCACACACACACACACACCTGGAAATTCCTTTAAAATGACATCTCTTCTCCGGAAAGCGGATTACAATGCAGTTTCCTGAAAATGCGCCTGGGCCTTCCACTCAGCCCTCCCCCCAGCTCATTCATCCAATAACACCTGGCCCAGAGGCAAGAGAGTTAGCAGACCCGGGTGGGGCAGCCATCACAGAGCCACAAGCCCAGCGTCAGAGGGGTGGCTGGAGGGGTCAGGATACCTAGAAACCACATCGGGAGAGGTCAGATACTTGGGACGAGAGAAGCGAACCGTCAGGTCTCCAGCTGAGCCTTCCAGCCCAACCGGCTCTCCTGGAAGGCAGCTGCGGAGGGATGGGCTGAGAGCCTTATGGGATTTGCCTCAGTTGCATGAATGCCCGTTGCCAGGCAGAGAGAAACAGACTGCGGACTGCCCCTCTGCTGTGCCTGCCTACCTTGGCTTGTGTCTGGCACCAGAAGGCTGCCGTTTAGGCTGGTGAGTGCCAAGCTGGTGAGTGAGCCACCCTCTAAGATCTCAGTTTGGAGTGAATCATTGAAGTGTTTGCGACATGAAAACTTTCTTTCCTTGATTAGCGTATTACACCGCAGCTTCGCTCTTGACAGCCGGGCTGTTTTTAAACAAGGGCCCCCCGCCCCCACCACCCCTAGCATTCCCACCATCCATGTTCCTACTGTAACTGAAATCTACTGTTTTGGAAAAATGCTATGAGAAATTCCCTGTTCCTGAAATGCTGCTTTGTGGCTTTGGCTTTCCCTAAATTCCTCAATTCCAATTTATGGCAGACACCTCACCCCTCCCACCTCACCCCTCCAACCCACCTCACCCCTCCCACCTC
>NC_022009.1:7651977-7692379 GCF_000317375.1 Microtus ochrogaster | reverse complement strand
CCTGGACCTCTGCATCCTTCTGTAGCCTGGACCTCTGCATCCTTCTGTAGCCTGGACCTCTGCATCCTTCTGTAGCCTGGACCTCTGCATCCTTCCTTAGCCGTGTCATCCCTGGCATCTCACAGCCACCTCAGAACCCAAGCTGCCTGCTGACTGAACCCTGCTTTCTACCTAAAGACACCTCTGCCTGGATGTTCTTACCTCAGTCAGCAGGGCTAGGGACCTTCCACTCATTCCATCACCTACAAGCCTTGTCCACACTCCACGGTTTGGAAATTACTAGTCCTCTCAGCTTGACTGCCAAGCTACCAGCCATTACGACCCATCTGTCCTTTTAGTCTCTCTGGCTGGGTAAATATTAGCACATGAAGAGACCACTGAAATCATTCTCTTCGGCCCCTCGGGAGTGATTTTAGCCTCTTGGGTATATGTTCAGCCTCTTCAGGAGTGTTAGAAACCCCTCACCAGTATTCACCAGCCCTCCTTGCTCTCATCCACCTCAGGAGTATTCTCAGCCCTTCTGGAGTGTTCTCGGCCCCTCGAGAATGTTCTCTGCTCCTCCAGAGTGTCTTCAGCCCCTGACGTGTGTTTTTAGCGCCTCCCCAGAACAGCTCTTCAAGGATGCTCTTAGCCCCACTAACAGTTTGTCGGCCTCCTTGGGCACGTTCTCAGCCTATTGGGAGTATTCTCAGCCCTTCAGGTGTTTCCAGCTCCCCCAGGTTGTCTGTGCTGCACCTTCCACCTCTAGAAGGTGACAGCTGGCTATTTCTCAGGTGGGAGGGGTGCACTCCCTTGTGTCTTTACAGGTGAGAGTTGCAGAGTTGGGGGCCTGCAGCTGATGCTAGCTTGTCTCTGGTTTCCTGCCCCTCTAGCCCTCAAGGGTGTCTTTCTTCTTTGTGGTTAGCTCAGGACTACCACGTGGGTTCTTCGTTGCTAGCCTCACACCCACATCCCAGACCGGAAGAAACAACTGCCAGCATCCGTGTCTAGAAAGCATCTCTTTTCCAGAAATCCTCAGATTTCCCTTAATCTCACCAACCAGAGCTATGTCACAGGACATCCACAGCTAAGGTTAGTCCAGAGCGAACACCTAGGAGAGTCTCAACTTTGACCTGGAAACACTCACTCCCCAGAAGTGTCTGCCTGTGGGGACCAAGAAGAAAAGAGATTGGTAGTGATTGTGTCCTCCTCATGCTCCATCTAAAATGGGGTTAGAATTTACCTTGGTGAGTCGTTGGATTTCAGAGAGACCGTGGGCAAACCTTCATAGTACCCAAGGCATAGCAGCCCTCAGGGAAAGCCATCATATTCTTACATTTTCAGAAGTGGCCTTTAGCCAGGAGTTTTCCTGACAAAGCAGAAAATGTGTTATAGAGACATGGTCCTGACTCTGTGCCGTTCTTTTACGTTGAACTTGCTTCTTGGTTAATAAGTCTTTTCTTGGTAGTCTCTCCAGCAGCTGATACATCCAGCCGGGTTGTCATTGTGACACTTCACTCCCATGTGACACATGAGAAACAAGACTTGGAAAGACACAAAGGGCAAACTGGCAGGCTCGCTTGCTTTGTGGCTACAGGGCTGCATATTTCTTCTCTGATTCATGGAAAAACACGTAGCACATAGAAGTCGGCTAAGGATTGAAAATCTCTCGGTCCAGAGAGCTGAAGAATCAGGTCTCAGGGTCTTAGTTGCTGAGGGCTAAAAAGCTCATTTAGAAGGTGACCAGTGGAAGACTTTGGGAGCCCACTCTGTATTTCCGGCTCCTCCTACCACAGTTTCTTTTGAAAGCAAATGAATAAAGACTTTTGTAGGATTGTTTGCTTTGCTAGGACAAGCACAAAATGACTTAAAAAGTGAATATTTTGGCTCCAATTACTAAAACGTTCAAGGGTAGAGTTTCCCTTCCAACTGGATCCAACTGCTCAAATGAAGCATTGACGGACATTTCTACCCCTAGAAATGTGGACGGGTCCCCTGAAGCTTCAGAATGAGAGTCCCTCAGTTTGGGATCCAAGCAGAAAGAAGAGACCTTGTCCCTGATAATTTAAGAAAAACAAAACAAAAAACAAAAAAAAACTCCCAAACTAGTCCAGTCTGAAACACAAGCCCGCCCCATAATCAATCACCAATCACAGTGCTAAGGAAATAGTTTCTTATTGACCAGACAGAGTCACCGCCTACCTAAAGCCCAGACAAAGCCAATCCCCCCTTAAGCCACTTAAATTGAGAGTAGGTGAGAGCTGGCCCACGGAAAGACAGTCATGTCAGCAAGAGAGCCAGCCTAGACCAGTTCTGTAAAAGTGCCAGGACATGGTTAATTATAGATGCAACCGGCATTACAAACACCACAGAAATAGGCAGGGTAGGGAGACGACGGTTCAGTTGGTAAACCATTTGCTATAAAAGCAGAAGGACCTCCATGCTGATCCCCAGCACCCAGGTAAAAGCTGGTCACTTTAGTGCTACCCCAACAGTGAAGGAGCAGAGACAGGCAGTTCCTTGGAGACTGAAAAACACCAGTCTATCCAAATCACTGTGCCCTATGTTCAATGAGAGACCTTGTTTCAAAAATAAAGTAATCCCAAAGACAGGAGGAGAAAGACTACTGACCCAAATCATCATGGCCAAATTAATTAAAGCAAGCTGTTTTATCCACATGCAGCTGCCTCTCCCTAAGGTGGGGTTCAAGAGGTCAGCATTGGATGTGAGAAAGACAAGGGTGTTCTAGCTCAGGGTAGGGGGTTTCCAAATGGGGGGATTGGAAGGCAAAACAGCCAGGATTACAGGAGCAGAACATAAGCATAGCAAGTTAGTCCTGATGACCTGCTGAAACAAAGGCAGGGTTGCAAGGTGGGCGCAACAAGGTAGTCATGACAACAGGTAGTCATAACAAGGTAGTCCTAGAACCTTTTGAAACAGGTAGGGTTGCAAGATGATTATGAACAACTTTTTGAAACAAAGGCATGATTGCCATTCCTGGATCAGACAATCAGAGCCATTTCTAGTTAAGATTACAGATGGAGCATAGCCTAATCCCTGAGAAACAGAGGTTTAACCATAAACAGGGGTGCACCTATTTTGTCTTTACTAAGATGGCTTTGAAGTTTAAAATGGAGGCAAGATGGTTCTTCAAGTGACTGAGGAAGAACCTGGCATTGACCTCTCATCTCCACCTGTGTGTGCACACATGTACCTAGCCCCACACACAAATAATATAGACATACTAGCGACAGATACCCTCTTTTTAATCATGGTTAATCACCTCCTGTTTCCGGTTCATTCTGAATGTCAGCACAGATAAATCTCGCTCAGAAGATCAATTTTCCACCAGGGCTTTTTTGTTTGTTTGTTTTTCCCTCATGGTGTATATCACATCTTCCTACGCATTTTTGGTGAGTCACACAACCCCTCACTGATTTTTCACCTCCCTGGCTTGCAAAGGGTTTAACATAGCATTGAGCCCACCTCCAATTCACCACCGCAGCTTGAGGATGAAGGCACAGAGACTGGATTTGAGAAAACAAGCTGACTTTTTCTTTTAAATCTTAAGTCATAGTGAACTCTTTCTTTAGTCTGTGAAACCTGAAATAGAGTTGATAATAGACTCAAACCCTAAGATGGAGGAAGTTTACAAATGTCATATTCTAAAAAGGATGGAGGTAGGGTAGGATATGCCCACACCCCTTTAACAAACAAAGTGAAAATCTGGGGACACCTTTTACACCTTCCCTAGAGTGGGAACCTTATTGATAAGTTCAGAGCCTTCCTGTGCTGTTCATGTGTTTTACAAGTTGTCTGTCTCCTCTTACCCTCGTGGCTCCAATCCAGGGACACTCCCCTCAGGGGGAAAAAGAGGGGATCAACATACCAAGATGTTCCTACTTCAGCCTTGCTTGCAAGCACCTGCAGATGTCCGCTGAATGTTTCTTGTTCAACTCAACAGGTTCTAATTACGTGAACTAATATTTGCTTACTACTAAACCACGTTCATTCTCGTAAAAGGCAAACTTTCAAAGGCTGGGGTTAAGCAAACCCCAGAAAAGTCTCGATATTTATGCCAATGCACGCCTGCTTCCTGCCACTTAGAGTTTCTCATTGCCCCATCATTACAGACTTTTGCCTTTTCGTCATTTACCCCGATTCTTCTCATTATGAAGGACAAACAGTCTCTCTTTCGGTCTCTGACACGCCTGGTAGAGTAGGGCTAGGCTCTGCCTCAGCTCTTGCTATGCGGAAATGGCCACTGTTGGCTCCTTAGTAAAGACTAGCTGCCAGAGCTCTCTCTGAGTTGAGGGGTGCTTCCCCTTCTGTGGCTTCTGAGTCATGTTTCTGAACCAGAAGTTGAGAACCGTCTGAGGAAAAACTGAGGTGTGTTGTTTCTCTATTCCTGTCAAGCCTATCATACAGTGCACATCACTGCCAAGTTTCTCCCTCACAGTTCTGTCATATTTGTCCCCAAACACGTTCACTTCCCATAACAGAAAGAGCTAGAGGGGAAGAAAATGTCGGAATTTGAGTGCTGTCAAGATGGACGCTGGCGACTGAAGACATTATCTAATATGATAGATAATCAGGGATTCTTAACCCCGTGTTGTGGGTGCTTGCTAGAGTCCTACATCCTGATTTTGAATTTGATAATAATTCCACTCCCCAACGCGCGCGCGCGCACACATACACACACACACACGTGTGCACACACAGACACACATGCACACACATACACACACACATACATACACACACACCCCAGACTGCTCACATTGTGGATCATGTTGGGAAAATTAGAAGAAAATAGAATGGAGTCTCAGTGGATCAACTAACTGGAAGTGAACCGTTTTATCCACAGAGCAGGCTGAAGGAGGAAGATGTGGTCACCCTTCTAAGAGCATACAGTCTCGAACAGATTACCCGAAATTCACACCACACTAGACGTTTTTAGTGCAGCTGATGTTCAACAAGACAAGCTACGCCCTTCCTCTTCTCTGAACTGGTTCCGTGATGATGGTAGAATGAAAGCTTGGGCTCTCGAGATACATCACATGGATATAAATAACAAC
Source organism: Microtus ochrogaster (assembly GCF_000317375.1). NCBI lineage: Eukaryota > Metazoa > Chordata > Mammalia > Rodentia > Cricetidae > Microtus > Microtus ochrogaster. Next base: position 7,687,322 of record NC_022009.1, on the reverse strand, counting down.
TGTCTCCACTAACTTCACCCCTGACTTCCTCAAAACTCCAAGACATCACTTCCCCCGCCGATGTGTGGAAAAATACACCTGTTCCTCTGAAAAGGGGTACACTGGCTCCGCCTGAGCTCATCTCCCTCTGATCCCGCTAAAACAGAGTCCTGAAGAAAGCCAAAGCGACTGGCCTCAACAGGACGGTTGCGCTTTGCTCTGAGCATCTACATCACCGTAAAACATACCAATGCAGAAAATTGTGCATACACACACATGTACACACACGTACCACACCGCCCCCACCCAGAGTTGGTGTTGTGAGGAGCAAAAGCAAAAGACCCCATTGCTTCCAGAAAAGCACCAGCAAACCCCTAGACTGGGAAACTATAAGGCAAGCAGCAGAACTTGTCATTTCAGGCCACTTGAATGACACCGCTGGAGCTCAGCCAACAGAGCGATCCCCAAAGTCCAGCCGTCAGCTCCACAGCCTTGAGCAAGCTCTTTGTCATGGGCAGAGGGATGTCTCCATTCCCCACCCTACACATAATCCTGCAACCTGTTAACTAAGCTTACAAGACATCAGTCTTCGCCACCAGCGTGTAGGGCCAGGGAGGGGCCAGTGGGATGCGGAGCAGTTCACCCAGAGAGTCTGCACACAGCCAGCACAGGCCAGCCATGTGTGACCCATTTCAGATTTCAGGGGAGAATGGAGAAGCTTCAAAGACACTCTTTCCTCTTAAGATCCCTCAGACAGCCAAGACCGTGGTTTCCTCTGGTCAGCTTTGCCTGAGGAAGTCATTACAGGAAGTTGGGGGGTTGTAAACTCAAGCTAGTTTTCTCTGCCGAGGATGGGAGCTGAGGACATACACAATCAGAGACTTCTGCTCAGATTAAGGGGAACTAGAGGCTTGGGAAGGTGTGGACTTCCTATCCTCTGTGTATTCAGGCTACTGGGAGGTTCCAGGATGCTGTCTTTCTTCTGCTAGGCACACAGATTCATGAGACCACATTCCAAGTTCTGTAAGAATAGGGTAGACAGTGGCTGAACGCTCTCTCCAACGCAGCTTGTGCAGCCACCACCATTTAACGTTTGCCTCACTGAGGCAATAAGGAGAGTCACTTAAGGGAGACCTCTGGAGTGGAAAAAAAAATGAGCTTTAAAAAAAATTTTTTTATACTTTCTTATCTCTTTGATGTTATCCTCTATTTTGAGATGGTAAAAATAGATATTAAAAGGTCTAAGCAATAAATGGTTTAATTTTATTCATCCCCAGAGTGCAAGATAATTAATTAGTCTCTACTTCTCACCCTCAAAAATAAAATCTAGACTGATTAGAAAGCCTAATGCAAAACTGAAATAAAAGGGCTCTTTGAAGGGAACAAGCGAGGATTATTATAATTTGAGATAGAGAAGTGCTTTCAAGCAAAATATAAAATGCAGAAAACATAAAGAAAACCAACTACAGATTTTACTATATGTAAGCGTTAGACTCTGTGAAATAAAAAGTACTATAAACAAAGACTAGGAGAAACGTTTTGCAGAAATAGCACAGAATTCAAACACAGAGCAAACGGGTCACATGCAGATCAATAGTGAGGCTCAAGACACCCAACAGTAAATGCACAAGTAGTCATAGGGAAGTCACAGACAAATCGATCGAGTTGATTAGAGCTTGTTTCTCATCCTGGAGTTTCGTGCCTTCCATACATACAAGAACAGAAGTGTGTGCACACGTACACCGAAAGACATACACACACAGGTATGCTCGTGGCTAAAAGCTGGAAACTACCCAACTGCCCCTCAGTAAATAAATGTGATGTGCTCACATAATGGAATATAGTGAGCAATGTAAATAAATACCTCACAGCTCTACCCAAGTACATGAGTAGCTCACATGTGATGTTGAATAAAGGACATGCTTCCAGTTATCTAAAGGGAGAAATGGACGTGACTAGTCTATAGGAGCCAAATGTCAGGACACTGGTCATTTTCAGCATGCGGAACATCTGATACTATTCTGTTCCTTTACCTGCTTATGAGGAAGAAGTCACCTCGGGGAAAATTCAGCAGTACACTGTATTTTATACATTTTTTTATAAATTTTTATAATTCAAGAAAAATGTGACCAAAAAAATTGCAAGTAGTCGATACTGATATGCTAGAATGGAGAGCCCAGCTGGTACATCAGGGCAATGACATTTAAAACGACGCTGGTTGTTCCTGCACATGATGACAACGTATAATCCTTAAAGATTAGAGCATCAACTCTGTGGTTGGTATCAGTGGCTGCTCTTCCAGAAGGCCTGGGTCTGTTTCCCAGCTACCGCCATACAGCCTGGAAGGAGTGTGTCTATTGTAGGAAATCAGAGAAAATTCTATCCAGTAATGCAGAAAGAACTCTAGAATGCGGTGTTTGTTTGTTTTGTTTTTTAAACCCATTCTGCCAGGCAGTGGCTGTGTACTTCTTCAATCCTAACACTGGAGGTAGAGGCAAGCAGATCTCTGAGTTGACTCCAGCGTGGCAAAGTGGTCTACAAAGTGAGTTCCAGGACAGCCAATGCTACACAGAGGAAAAAAAAAAATCCATCCAAGAACAGAACATATTCTATGATCTTGTTTCCATATAAATTATTTGAATGTAAACATTAAAAATAATAAAAGAAATTAACACGAGAAAATTAAAAATTAATTTTGCTGTGGCTTATTTATCAAAGACCTTACAATTCATTTATCTAAGACCTCCCACTGAGTTGTAAACGTACAAGCTCTCATGGACTTGCGTAGCATGAAGCCATGGGTTCATAAATAAAGCTGACCGCACATAAATGGGGCACAGGGGGTCGACAAGATGGCTCATGAGCTTTCCTCCAAGCCTAATAACAGCGTTCAGGTCCCAAGACCTACATGGTAGGAGAGGAGGAGCAACTCTTCACAAGTTCTCTGGTCTCCGCGAAAGCATTGTAGCATGCACCCCCCTATGACCATGCACACAAATTAATGCCCTAAAATAAGGCATTGTGGTGGATGTCTGTAACCCCAGCCCTTTGAGACTCGGAAGCAGGAGGATCAAGAGTTTAAGGTCATCCTTGATTGCATATCTAGTGTGAGGCCAACCTGAGCTACAAGCGACTTTGTTCTCAGATTTATAAACTTACTAAACAAAAAGACCTCACAAACCGGAACACAAAATATATTTAACGTTTCTCTCTGTAACAGGCAGGATACAGGAATTCTCTGCAAGGGATTGGACCCAATTCGCATGCCTGACCAGTGGAAGGCAGTTTGTCCTGCAGCTTCCTTGAGGAGCTCTTGTGACCCCTCAGAAATGTCAACTCCCACACAGCCAGTGAATAAGTTCCTGGGTGTGCTTCTGTAGCACTTTTCAATAATTAACTAAACTGCCCAAGGGCGGGGCAGACCAGCGCTCCCACGGATTTAGCGCTCCCTCCAGCTGCCCACCTTTGGAATGTGAAAACGTCCCCAGCACACGGCTACCCCCCCACAAGGCCAAACTCCCTGGAGAAAGAGAAGATTCCACACAAGGGGACAGAGTCCTCTCTCAGGATGTTCCCAAAGAAGTTAGACCAGTTTCTGCCTTAATTCTGCTTCCTCCTGTTTCCTCCCTCATCTTCCTCCGCAGGCTCCCACCTCATCCCTGCTGCAGCAGCCTCTCAGCTCTTCTCAGGATGGGGCCCCGGACTGCGCAGCGTTAAAACAGATATATTGTGGCAAAATATACAGGATGGAATTTACCACTGTGATGCTTTCCCGGTCTTGACTATAATAATTTTAGATGTACATCTCAATGGCGTTGAGCAGATTCACGATGTTGCGTATTTATTACAACTCTCCTGTCTATCTGGTCCACAGCACTTGTCTTGTCTTACTTTCTATTCCTGAGATAAAACACCACAACCAAAACAATGGAAGAGGAATGGGTTTATTTGTTCACTCATTGGATCGCAGTCCACCACGAAGAGAAGTCAGGGCAGGAACCTGGAGGCAGAAACTGAAGCGGAGGCCACAGAGGAGAGCTGTTCACTGACTTGCTCTCTGTGACCTGCCCAACTCGCCTTTTTTTTTTTTCTTTATACAACCCAGAACTATGTGCCCCATAGGTGGCACTGCCCATAGTGGGCTGGACCCGCCCAAATCAACTTTAATCAAGAAAATGCCCCCAAAACTTGCCTATAGGTCAATCTAATGGTGGCATTTTCTCAACTGAGATTCCATCTTTCTAGCCGACTTCAGCTTTTAGCAAAGTGACAAAAAACAAAAAACAAAAAAACAAACAAACAAAAAAGAAAAACTGATCAGGACAAGACCTTATAGCAGGGCACCTTCCCACATCTGTCCCTTGGAGTCTGGTGTGTTTCACCCGGCATGGTGCTGTCAACGTTGCCCATTTTCATAGCATGCTTCGGAATTTCCTTCCTTCTTGTGACTGCTCGCTAGTCCCTCGTATATTCCCTTACACCAATCCTCAAACCGCCTTGACCGCGGCTTCTAACTTCCAGCCGTTCTTAACAACACCGCTGTGGGCACGGTCGCACAGTATCATTTCAGTTCTTACTTTCAAGGTTTTTTCATATACTTAGGAATTATGGATTAAAGTTAGATTATAGAGTATTTTACTTTGCCTTTTGCAGAAACTGCCAAGATGTTTTCGCCATATGATACTACAACTGATTTCTAAAGTAGCTGCACCATTTTGCATTCCCAGCAATAATCCACAAACATTTCATTCTGTCTACAACAGCGCTTGCTTTCTGGCTTTGTTTTTGATGCTGTTTTCATGGCTACATAGTAAGATTTTATTTTATTTTATTTATTTATTTTTTTTGGTTTTTCGAGACATAGTAAGATTTTTGACTTTATTGTTTTTCAAGATTATTTTGGCTATTTGGGATTTTTTTTTGAGATTCTGTATAAATTTTAAAATAGGTTTTTTAGTTTTTTGTTTTGTTTTGTTTATCTCTGTACTAAAAATGCCACCGAGACAATAAGAATTGCATAAAGTATGTATATGATTTGGGGTACCATTTTCATCTTAAGAATACTGAATTTTCCGTCCACAAACAGAGTGTCTTCCTCTGTGCTTCTGTCATCTTTAATTTCTTACAGCAACGGCCCATTGTTTTCAGTGCAGAAGTCATAGGCCATGCTGGTTAAGATGACTCAGTCAGGCAGGTTCCACTTTGTGATACCATTGGAAGTGGAATTCTTTTCTAAATTTTCATGCAAGTATGCTGAATTCATGTTTCAGTTTAGTTGGGTTTTTGTTGGTGGTGCTGATGCTGGTATTAATGGCAGTGTGGTTTTGTGTGTGTGTGTTTGTTTGAAAAAGTCTCAAGTAGCCCAAACTGGCCTCAAACTTATTATGTAATCAAGAATGACTTTGAACTGCTGATCATCCCACCTCCACCTCCCAAGTGCTGAATCCCATATGCTCACCACCACTGGTTCACTACCTGTGGTGCTGAGAACGAACCCAGAGTTCCATGCATGCTAGCAAGTGTCCTGGGCGACATCCCTAGCCCCCTGCTTTATTTTTTTTTTTTTATGAGTGGAATCTTTAAAATGTCCTACAGATAAGAACCCACCATCTGCAAACAGATTGTTTTATTTATTTTTCCAATTTCTGTGTCTCTTGTGTCCTTTAATTACCTGCTTGAGCTACTTCAGACATTATGTTATAATAATCATGATGGTGTGGAACTGTACTCGGTATTCACTAGGAGACGGCAGCTCTTGTTCCTGATTGAAGGAGAAACACTCTCAGCCCCTCCTCCCCATCTAAGTAATGTTGCTCAGATTTTCCACGTGGTCTTCATCACGTGAAGACGTTCCCTTCTGTTGCTCGTTTACTGGGTGTTTTATAACATGAAAGGGTGTCAGATTAGGACAGGCGTGTTTTCCGAATCAGTTCAGAGGGTTACCTGAATCATTTCTTCCATTTTATTAATCTGTTAGTTTACACTGGTTAATTTTTATTTGTAATGCCCACTTGGTCATGGTGTGCAGCCCTCTGAATACGTTGCTGGATTTTATTCATTAGAGGTCTTTCAAACCTATATTTCCCCAGAGACTGGCGGGTAGCTTGATTCTCTTGCGGTATCCTTTTCAGACTTCAGATTCAGGTTGAGGCTGGGCTCTCGGAATGAATTAAGAAGCACGCATTCTTCAACTTTTCTTTTTGGGAAAACTGAAGACACATTGCTGTTAATTCTCCTTTAAATGTTGGGGGGCACCATCTGATCCCAAACAGTATTTTTTTAGGTATTTCTCCCGTTAGTCCTGTAGGTCGAGTTAGGCTTAAAGCCAAGTACACAGAATGCCTAATCTAAACGCCTTCAGGTGTAGCTCTTGATAGACTAGTAACCCTAAGAGGAAGAAGTGGGGAGTGAGGAAGGGTGCTTTCAGTAAGAAATACAACAAGCTACCCACTCTAGAAATATCTTGTGGGAGTATCAGGTGTGATGTCTCACACCTGTAATCCTAGGCTTTGTAATCCTAGCATGTGGGTGGTTGAGGCAGGAGGAACGCCAGGAGCCCAGCGTGTCCCTGACCAGCCTATGGGAGGTAATAGAACCCAGTAATTGAGCCTGCAAACCAAAAGAAGCCTCCGGGATAGCAGGATGCACCAGAGTGTGGCTTCTAGCATTCACTATCCCATTGGGCACCCACCCAACTCCCCATCCCCACCTCCACCCCTACTTCAGACTCGATGCCCAGGTTGCAGTCAGCAGGGTCCTGGGCAAGTCCTTGGCCTGAAAGAGGGTGGCAATCGGAGGTAGTAGTGTAAAATGCAATGGCTGAGTTAGATGGCCCCTCTGAGCCACACTAGACCAAGCAGGTCACTGAGTCGGGGAAGACAAGTCTCAGTGGCACTAATAGCTTCATTTGTGGATATTTTCATTCAGATTTCCTTGTTCTGTTTGTGCACAAAGGCACCACGATCCTGGACAAAGGAAACATCACCAAACAGACAGAAAAGTTTCCGTTTCCTTTGTCCTGTCAGCTCTGCCTCCCTCCTCCCGTCCCTCTTTTTTCTCGGGCTCCTGTTTTTCTAGTAAAAACTTGTTGGGTCACTGAGAGAGGACTTAATTTAATATTTAAATACTCATCTCACTGGTTCTCTTTAGGAACAAGCACCCATGTCAGTATCCAAAAGAGAACGAGAAGAACAAGATGGCGGAGGCCAAACTTAGAAGTCCTCATTCATGCTGTAACACCCAGAGACATCATCTCTCCCTGTGAGTCATGGCCTTCCACGCCCAGCAGGGTGAAGAAACTCCTGACCCAAGCCTGAACAGAATATGAACCAGTATGAACCAGTCAGGCAGGTAAAACACTCCCTGGCTGTTAATTTGATTTGAAAAAAAAAAAAAATTCAACCCTGCTTCAAGATAAAAGACAGAAAGGTTCAGCCCTATAGCAAGCCTTTGTGTCCCTGGGAAGCGAGGGTTGCCACAGGTAGGAGCAGACTCTCTGCTCGTAACGTAACCTCCCTGGAAGTCCTCCTCACCTTTGTCGTGTGTGAAGCACTGACCCAGAAGTGGGCAAATCCAAATGCTGATCACTGCTTGCATTGTCCCCATCTGAGCGGGACGCCTCGGTGAAGTTCTGTCTGCCTGGTTTACAAACCATCACCGGTTTCCCTGAAAACCCAGAGAAGTGGCACTGTGTCACCAGGACTTAAATGTCCACCTCACCCGTCACCTCAGTTTGCATCAATTCTTTGCTGTGTGTGGAAGGAGAGTAAATATCCCAGCACCTCAATCTAACCTCAGCGACTTGCTCAGCTTGTTAGAGCAGATGCTTGGACGGACTTGGTTAGTGTTGAGTTTTTAACCCTCTTGTTTTTAAACCTGGCCTCAGTCTACAGTAGCTTGGATGGTGAACAAGAACAGAGCAGCTAATTGACTGCTCTGGGAAAATCACAATCTCCAGTTCCATATTTCTTTCTTTCTCCTTTTTTAAAAAAAGATTTTATTTGTGTGTGTGTGTGTGTGTGTGTGTGTGTGTGCGCGTCACATTTATGTAGGTACCAGTGGAGGCCAGAAGAGATGCCAGCTTTCCCGCAGCTGGGCCTGCAGGTGGTTGTGTGCTGCTCTCTGTGGGTACTGAAAGAGCAGCAAGTGCCTTAACCACGGAGCCATCCCTCCAGCTCCCAGTTCTGTTTAGAGCACTTCCGATTAAACCAAGGGTCTTGGGCACACTAGAAAAACACTAAGCCACTGAGCTCCCTCCCCCAGACTTTCAGGGGTGCTCTTCTACCCCACAATGTACGCGCTTGTGTTTTCACCAAGACCAGCACGGGGTTTTCGGGGCAGAAAGCTAACAGAAAGGCGGCATTCGGCAGTTACCTTCAGAGCAAACCATCAGCCTCAGCCAGCTCTCTTTACCCCTCATTTCTTCAAGTGAGACAAACCTTAGGTACACTTCCTAATGCCCGCGGCGGTTCAGCGATCACACCGTGCTTTGTCTTGTACGGAGGTGGTTTCTGGACAGACCGTGAGCAGTGTTTTACTCCCTGCATAAGTCAGAGGCACCCATAGCACTCCAACTTCCAAGCAGACTCTCAGAAGTTTCCTTTGTAAAAACAAGAAAATAAACGGCTAGGTGCAGCACACAGAACTGAAATCCAAGAGAAGCTAAGTGTGGGTCAAAAGATCTTGACGTACAGCCCAAAAAGTGAATGTGACATCATGTATTCGATCTACTTCAAAAGTGGGTTACCAGCAGTGCGGGCATACCCCTCTAATCCTGGCCCTTGGGATGCAGGAAGACACCAAGTTCCAGGCCAGCCTGGGCTTCACAGTGAGAACCTATCTAGAAAAAAAAGCGGGGGAGGGGAAGCCGGGCAGTGGTGGCGCACGCCTTTAATCCTAGCACTTGGGAGGCAGAAACAGGCAGATCTTTGTGAGTTCGAGGCCAGCCTGGTCTACAAGAGCTAGTTCCAGGACAGGCACCAAAGCTACAGAGAAACCCTGTCTTGAAAAAACAAAACAAAACAACAACAACAACAAAAAAAAACCCTCTGGAAAAAAAGGGAAAGAAGAGGAGGAAGGTAGAGGAGAAAGAAGAGAGGAAAAGGAGGAGGAGGAGGAGGAAGAGGAGGAGGAAGAAGAAAGGGACGAGGAGAAAGGATGGTGAGGAAACCGACAGGCAAGTCACCTGTACTGAGTATTCCCTGGTGCGGTGTTTTGTTTGTCTTCAAGAGCCTCACCCTGGGGAAAGCTCTCAAAGAGTTTATATAATGTGCCCTGAAGAAATTGCTGCACTCACCACTAATCCTCTCTCTTTAAAAAAAAAACATGTTTCTAGTAGCCCAGTGTCAGAAGAGAAAATCCTCAGCCTCCTCTCACTCCCAGAAGGAGTGCTAGAGAAAACCCAACCAGCCGGTAGAGCAGTTAAGGAGTGGGTACAGCCACAGGGGAGGAGGACAAGATAGTAAGCAGAGCTCGTGGGCGGGGTCGGGCTCCAGTGGGCGGAGTTGGGCTCCAGAACTACCAACTGTGCCTCAAGCATTGGTAATGATGCCAAGGAACATTCTACTCCTCTGTACAAGGTCTGTTCACTTACAAAACTCTGGGTTGGAGCTGGAGGGATGGTTCAGTGGTTAAGAGCATTTGATGCCCTTCCAGGGGATCTGAGTTTGATTCCTAACTCCTGTAACAGGGCCCCAGACCTTAGTAGGCCTCTAGACTTTAGCTCAACTGATTCCATGATGACCATTTAGGCTGTAAAACTCAGCATGTAGACAGCACTACCAGCCAAAACTAAAACAAGGGCCTAATCCATCAAAGCCCAGTTATGGGAAAGTCTCTAAATGTACTAACTTTGTCTTTTGGCTGACTGGTCTTGTTAACTGAAGTATGTCAACCCAGGACATGTATTTTGTGCTCAAAAGTTCACCCTGAGAAAGTCTTGGGGCTACACTGGAATCCCAAACACCCAGTGTAGTTGCCAGCAGACTAATAAAGACTTTGTATTGCCTTAAACCCGTGTTCGAGCGTCTACTCTGGTGAATACCATACAACACAACCACGTGGCTGCTCTCAACCATCTCTAACTCTAGTTCCAGGGGACCAACACCCTCTTCTTTCCTCTTCAGGGACCAGCACACATGGGTGCAGACATACATGAAGGCAAACTACTCATACATGTAAAATAAAAATAAACCTGAAAAAATTGGAATTTTTCTTCTCAAAGGTTATATTATTCTGAAAAGTGTTAGAATTCTCACTAAAACACTTGGTGGAAGAAAGTGTTTTATTTGCACAGTGTCTTCATCAACCATGTTCATGCTCATCTTTATATGACACCGGTTGTTTGGATAATTATTTTTATGAAATTGGAGATACTTGTCCAAATATTGGGGGAACTTGCCATAAAGAAAGAAAAGCCTTTAAACTGTGGTGAAGGTGGCTGGTATGATGGCAAAGCTCCACGTGATGCCAGCCTCTATGAAACACCCTTTGTGCCAACCAATCACCTCACTAGAGGATTCTGGAAACTCAGGAAGGCCCAGTGATGACTGGTGTTCACCCTCAAGGTATTCATGGTTTAATCGGAAAAGGCGGTGCTAAAGAAGACACGGACATAAACCAGCAGCCATGGGCTTGGGTAGACGTGGACCGTCAAAAGTACGACACTGGAGAGTATGGCCTGGCTCGAAACCCTGCTCCCATCGAGGCTGAGATGGGAATAAGGCACTTGCCTCAGGCACAACATTTGAGGAGGTTTCAAAAAGCTCATGATCCAAGAAAAATAATATCTTAACACAATATTTTTAATAGCCAAGATTAATATACCCAAATCTATGATGTACAAAATTAGCTATGTAAAGATAGCTGTGCCAAGCCACATGTGAGCCAGAAGCAAGCAAAAATGTACACTGCTTTCTATTATATTAGCGGGGTTTTCATCATATTTCTCCAGAATGTTAATATTGCCGAAAAGTATGTATATGAATAGTTATGGTTCTATTTAAAGTCAAATATTTTATTTTGACGCCACACAGAATTTGAAACAAAATTATATTCTTGGTTTTAATGGAAGTAAACGTATTATGAACTTTGTAGCCCTGGGTGAGTTTTTTATAACCATCTGTGCCTTAATTCTCTCCTGTATGAAAAAAAAAAAGGAAGGAGGATCTCTTAGTAGGTGGAATGCTCACCTAGTATGCACAAGACCCTGGGTTAAATCCCTAACACCAAGATCTGGGCGGTGGTGGCGCACACCTTTAATCCCAGTGCTTGGGAGGCAGAGGCAGGTGGATCTCTGGGAGTTCAAAACCAGCCTTGTCTACAGAGCAATTTCCAGGACAGTCAGGGCTACACAGAGAAACCCTGTCTCCAGCCCCCCTCCCCCCACCTCCCAAAAGAATCCCTAACATCACATAAACTGGGTATGGAAGAGAAGGAAGAAGGGAAATCAGCCAGACGAGGATCACCATGAGCTTGTCTCAATGGAGGGGAGAGAAAGCCAGGAGTGTGAGGACCCAGGCTCGTTCCCACACTGCACGGCAAGATGAAGCTGTCCTGTGCTAGGCCCCTGGGACAGCAGCTGCACCCAGCACATTCCCTTCCAGGCACATTATTGTCACGTTATTGTCAGTCTGTCTTTACCCAGACAGTCAGAGTTCTGGACGTCGGAGGTTCAGGAGGTCCGTCTCCACTGTCATGAGTGCCTTCCTAGCACCCACCCCCCTGAACGGATGCTTTGTGGGACAGAGGACTCGGCAGCTCGCTCCCCTCATGCCCTCTGGCCAAGGCCAAGTCCCATGACATCTACTCAGGAAATATTTACTTTTTTTTTTCTTGCCTGAAAAGTAATCAGAAAGCACTTCGCTGAGAAGATGAGAATCACATTCATGCGAGAGCCGTTTATTCATATTGAATAAATATTAGGACTAAAAGTAAGAGAGGAGTGGGATGGTGAAGAGGGGAGGATGCACTAACTTTAAGTGTTTCTAGCAATGCACCCAGCCGGAAATATCCACACAGAGTGTGGAAATTTGAGATCAACATCTGAAAGAGGGACAGGACAAAATGCCAACTCTGGCATCATTTTCATGGTTGTGATAGGGACACCATGGGAGCAGGGGCCTCCCTAAAGGAGAGGAGATGTTCTGTGAAGAATAAGGAACCGAGGACAATCGGTGTCAGCAGTGACGGGATGGACACGTGGAAAAGGAAAGACACCTGAGACCCAGGGTGATTCTCAACAACCAGGACCCTCCGCATCACATGGTAGCCCCTGATTTCTCCATCAGCTGTGAAAAGAAGTAAAAATGATACAGGCAGAGCTGTCATGCTGGCTTTTATCTGTAATCCCCGTATTCAGGAGGCAGAATGGTCCCAAGTTTGAGGCCAACATGAGCTACAGAGCAAGATTCTTAGTGAAGAGAGAGAGAGAGAAAATAAAAAGGCTCAAATGAAACATTCCAAGAGAGTAGAATATTTAACATTATGTTTTAACATCTGGTGTTGTAACTAACGCCCCCGAAGTGATGCTTTTGATAAAATTAGTTGTGACATTATCAAGAAATGCCTTCTAAAGCTCCAGAGTACAAATGCCACCTGATGCTTTCCTTTTATTATGGAGTGCTTCACACCAACCTTTAACCGTAGATTCATGATTAGCCAAAATTTATTTTTTCAGTCAATGATTTGGAAACATCAGAAATGTGGCTTGGGCTCAGTCTACCTTGCACGTGCGTTGCCCCTGCAGTGCCCCAAATGAATCCAAAGTTCTCCCTTCTCTACGTATAGCCCTGCTTGGTAATGACCTCAGCCTTGGGCAGCTTCCTGTCTGCGTCTGCCTGTATTCTGAATAAAGTCCTTGAGGACAGAAGTCATGTGTTAATGTCTTCATACCCTCAGCTCACGTTCAGGTTGACGTATACTAGATACTTAGGAAATACGTGTTCATCTGGGCATGGTGGCAGGAGCCTATCATCCTAGCACTTGAGAGGTAACGGCAGGAAAATCAGGGGTTCAAGGCTAGTGTTGCCTACATAGAGAGTTCAAATCCAGCCTGGGCTACATGAGATTCTATTAAGGCGGGGCACACTAGAGAGATGGCTTAGCAGTTAAGAGCACTTACAACTCTCGCAGAGAGCCTAGATTTGGTTCCCAGCATCCACATGGTGGCTCACAACTACCTATAATTCCAGTTCCATGGGATCCTATCCTCTCTCTGGCCTCTGCGGGTTTTCACACACATATGGTGCGTATAAACTCAAGCATATGAACATCAATAAAAAACAAATAAGTATTTTATTTTTAACCCTCTCCAGATAAAATTTAAGAACCACAAAAGAATGAATGAGTAGGTGGTGTCCTGATCTCCCAGTCATGTTCAAAGAAACAGGATTCTCTCAAGTTTTAAATAGAGGGCACTGGAAACACGAAGTGGGCGCAGCTGATGGGGTGTGGGTTAAAGAGAAGACACCTGTGGTGGTGAGACAGTCCCCTCGAGTTCAGGGACTCTACAGTGTGACTTATGAATGGAGACAAGCTGACATGACACACAGCACCGAATGGCTGCTAACTCCTTTTCTTCCTTCCGTGTAAAGAAGCTGTCTCCCCGAGACCCTGTGTTCTGAAAAGGTCATCTTAATGTCAAGCCTTCGGGGGATCTCCATTCAGCCAGCAAGCAGAGCCTGCACTGGGAAGAATTCTTAGGCTGTTCAAAAAAAAAAAGAAAATAGGCCTGAAGAAACGACTCCTTTCCTCTGGTACAGGACATCTGATTGTCATAGACATGGAGAGCAGCACAGAAGGTGATAGGTACAAAAATGGGCAGGATCTAAGACTTTCCCCTGAGCACACCAATCCTAGAACCAACCCACCACTGTCCCTGTGAAATGGAACAATGAACTGTTTTCTGCTGTGGAAGTATTTGAATCAGATTCCCTGTGACTCAAGTCTCCAGAGTGGTAGAGGATCTCTGAAGACATGACGGCTTCAGTTGTACCAGCATCTTCCTTCATAGTGCTGTGTAGCAGTTTCTTCCCAGATTAAACCTTCCAGTTTGGAGGGGACCTATTCGACAGGATCTTAGAGAAGAGGTGAGACAATAGGGCTTTTTAAGGGGAGGTGAAGCCTTCCAGCCTGCCAGGAAGCTTTTTAAGGAAGCACACAACTAAGCGTAGGAAGTAAACAACTCAAAGTCTTCAGGAAGTCCCAGAAAATGAGCAGATACACTAGATCTCTCCTTCCGCAACCATGTGTGAGCTATGAGGATTGCTAAAAGACTCTCAGACCAGCTGAGCTGCCTAGAAAAAGCAGACAACAGCCAAGCCATCTGGAAAAGTCTCAGACCACTTGTCACCTAAAACAGACACTCTGCAGTCTCTTGAGCTGCTGGCAAGTTATGCCTTGTGCTCCAGGTTCCCAGCTGCTGGGAGCTGTCATCCATGCAGGGGTGGACTTTGGTGACACAGGTCTCTTTGGGTCGTTTCTGTTCCTGTAAGTGACCTAAATCAAACTCACTGGTTGACCAAGTTGGACTTTAGAGGTATCTGTGCTTTGGTCTGTCATTAGTTCTCTATCAGGAGTGACTAGCAGCATGTCTGTGTCTCCCCAGAAATGGTAACATATATACATATGTATGAAGTGACCTGGGATGTAAATTCCAAAAATGTGAATTCTTTGGCTTCTTGGAATCAACATTTATGACAAATGTTTAAGAAATAGTATAAGCTTTTTAAAAACGATCTCAATGAATTATGGGGCTCACCTGCCAGAAGGGATCCCTCACCCAAGCGGCTTTGCTGCCTAGGTCTACAGCAGGTTAAGTTCCATTCATAGAAGCGGCCGCATCACGAGACCCATGAGGAGGTAGACTCTATTATAAAATGAGCCATTTCATTTGTAACACAAATATTTGCTTTCAGCTGGAATACGGACTCCATCCTAATTAGAGATAGACTTGCTGGCTTGATTTACAGAGTGTGGAGAGAAACACTCCTCATCCCTAACTCTAAAGGCTATGGTGAGTGACAGTCATGGCAGGGTAGCTTAGGAGCCATTCAGCCTTTCTCAGGAAGCTCTGAACTCCCAGGCGATGGTGACAGCAGCTGCAAAGCCAATTAACTCCTTGGTTTGAGCTGACACCATTTAGAATTTCTAGATTTCTTCTCATCACCTTTAAATATTATTGACAAAACTTTTTAAAATCTATTAATTTTTAAAAAAAATTATCCTCCCACCCCCTAGAAGGACCCTCCCCCTCCTTCTCTGTGAGCAAAGAACAGAAGCAGCTCAGCACATCTGACCCAGATGGAGGTTCGTGGTGAGGCAGGACACACACCCCGCAACCCTCACTTTAGCAGGTCTTACAACCCAGGCTACAAGCTCACAGGAGTCCTCCTGCCTCAGTGCTGGGAATAGATGTATGCCAGCACACCTGGCTCACATTCTCCTTCGAAAATTCTATTCTCAAAGTTCAAGTTGTTGATTTTATTAGATGGTGCCGAGGGTCCTATAAAGGGAATAAAAATAAAGTGGAATGTTTATCAGATTAAAAGCATCCTGGAAACAGGAAGGGGGAGTCAGGGTTCCTCCAGTGTCAGCGATTTGAACCCTTCCCTTGGGAGTGCCCTAGGGAGGCTATCAAATCTTCAAATCTTAGCTTTGTGGGAGACTAGGGAACACAGAAATCTAGGCAATGCCCTTGTCAAAGGTCCTCATGCTTAAAGGTTACCACAGAAAAAGAGGAGAAGGAGGTCGTCACCACTGGCCAGGACAGTGGTGGTCTCGACCTTCACCAGTGCAGTCTGGGGACTGAGAACCACCCCTGGGTGCCACATCATCACACTGAGCCTCCAAAGGACTCTTGAGAATTAAAACACTGTCACAACATGAAACAAAAAAAACCCAAATGACCCTTGAGGCCCTGGGAATCTGGAGATATCTAGAAGGTATGAAGAGGGTCTGACTAGCTGAGCCTGGCTTAGGCCCCCCGCCCTGCATGTTTTGGGCAGGGAGAAGACACATACATACACATACACACACACACACATTCACACCATATACACCATACACACTCACACACACAGGCCACATTCACACTCCTTAGGGAGAACAAAGGGCATTAAAGCTTTACGAGCTTTAGCTCTCCTTTCTATATCTTGGAAGTATGGCCCTTTGTTTCCTGGAATGCTGCTTCTGCAAAAGCTCTACTCAGCTCAGAACTTTGCTGGCAGACAGAATCTAACCCCTGACCCTGACTCCTGCCGTGCACTTGGCCCTCCCTGCTCCTTGGCTCTGCATCGCTTCCTGTTCAATTCACATTACTGTAGTAATTCCCCAGGTAGGGATTAAACGATTTGCCAGGTACCTAAATTCAGAATGACCTCCTGCACTTCACCTCTTACCCCTAACTCCACCCTCAGGAGCTCGGGTCCTGCTGGCTTCTTGGCAAAGTTAAGAAGGAAGGTGAACTCAAGGACCACAGATCAGAAAGCTATTTTCTTCTCCTTGTTTGTGCACAGAACGGCTCAGGAAAAATAGAAACAGGTCTATATTTAATCTCTTCAAGAAGCAAGAAAATACTAATTATGATCTATACAGCAGTAAATAAGACACAAGCTATGTTAGAAGGTTTAGCAGAAAACTACAGTTCACAAAAAATAAGGGACAAAAAAGATGTTCCAGATCCAAGTGCACAGAGAGAATGGTGACAGTGGCCAGCACCGCCGCTTCCCACAGTGGTCCCTCCTCACGGCTCATTCAGCACTGCGTTTGAGCATGGACAGACGGAGCCTGCAGCCCAGGACCAGGTGGGAAAGGATACTGTCATGGATCTGGAAGCGTCAGGAGGAACAGCCTCAAAATGTGTCTAGCAAGAGCATCTTCTTAGAGAGCTTGGTGAGGATCCAGGACTCCAGAGAGGGGGCAAATGTTCTGGTAAGGATGTGCCAAGTGGGGCCTGAGGGTCCTTTCAAAGCTGCCAGTCACCTGAGCACTCTTTGCTTGCTCTAAAGAGTACCCAGAAGGCATAAGCAACCAATAAACTGTAATAAATGTTTACTGCCTAGTTTTCTTTTTAAAGGAGAAAAGGTCTAGCTAGATAGCTCAGTGGGTAAAGGCACCTTGCTCCCAGACCTGGAAACTGGAGTCTGATGCCCAGGACCTACTGCATGGAAGGAGAAACGGACTCCTGCAAGGGCAGTTTGTCCTCTGACCTCTGTCTGTGTGGTGTGGTGACACACTAAATACAGTGCAATATAAGAATTGAAAAGGAAAGAGTTGAGTCAGGCATGGTGGCACATGTCTGCGATCCCAGCCCTCAGAGGCAGGAGGATTGTAAAAATTCAAATCCAGCCTGGGTGATAAATCAAGATGAAGGGGGTAGGATTACATTGGGAAATTTTAAGTAGAGCCAAGATATTTTTTTAAGTATCTCATCTTGAATTTTCCTTTATTTTCTGCGGTATACTTAAAGGTCTTGCTAGTTTAGCTAAAGAAAGATCAATGTCCCTCTGGGAGGTGCCTCTCTGGACTCCCCAGCTCTGTGTCTCTGAACATGCCAATTAACAGGATCTTGAGAACCACAGCACCAGGGGCCTCCAACTTGGCCACTAGTCAACAGCAAACAGGTTCTGACTGGTCGTCCATCAGGTTTGAAGAGCTGCTTGGGGCCCAGCCCTGAGGTGTGGTGAACAGCTTGAGCAGGCACAGGCAAGCTTCTGCTAAACTCCGTAGCAGAATGGGTGAGCCTGCCCCCTGGGAGTACCCCAACGTCTGAGGCAGAAACCTGGGACCAACAGGGGGAGGGGGTAATTTCTGAGGAAGCTGAGAAGCAGAAACCTGTGCTGTTCCTGTCGCTTCCCTCAGGACTGACCCCTCTACCCGTGAGGAAGTTTCTATCTCACGTCGTAGCAAGTGTTAAACAGAGCCGGAAGGACAAGTGCGCGGCTTCGTCTCCACTGGAGCTTCGGCAGGAAGCTCCAGTCCGCAGCAGCAAGAGCTACCACACTGAGTACACCAGCCCTCTCCCGGGAATGATTGACAATGGCCGAAGGACATGAAATGAGGATTTTGTATGACTCACGTTTCTTTCTTTCCGTTTCTCAGCTGCCACACCTACCCCATAATAAAAGGCTTTCTAGTCTCTTATTTCATCAGGAACAGTACAATTTCTCAGGGGGACCTCCCTACCCTAAGGAGTTTTCCACTTCTCGCCAATGAAGATCTCCACATTCTCATAGTGCTCGCTGATTCATCGGGTTAGCAAAGCACAGATTGCTCAGCCATCAATCTCTTTGTCAATACAATTCGCCCAGGGCTGGAGAGAGTTGCCACAGTAAGCCGGGTGCGCACCACAATCAGGCCTTCGGCTGGTCAGAATTTCCCATGATGAGTTCTACGGGGCGACCTTAGTATTTGTGACCTTCGACATAAGCTTTTGTCTCTTAAGCTTAACCTTTGGGGTTGAGAAGAAAGTGAATCACGTATTAGAAAGGTCTAGAAAAACTAAGGGAACCGAATGTTCTTTGCATTTATTTATTGTTTGTTTTGTGGGGGTGGGTGGGGCTAGCAGTGTGGCATCAGAGGACGGCCCTGGGCCTTTTTTTCTTTTTTCTTTTTTTTTTTTTTACTTTTGAGTTGTTTCTTTCCATTCACCAAATGGGTCCTGGGGAGTGAACTTAAGAGTGACCAAACTGGGAGTGGTGACAAGTACCTTTACCCACTGAGCCATATTATATATACACACACACACACCTTTTTTAAAAAAAAATTTAAAGACCATCCAAGCTTGGATCACCCTGACATTCCAGCACTCAAAAGGCTGAAGCAGAAGGATTACTGCAAATTCAAAGTCAAATTGGGTTATATAGTTGCAGGCCAGCCTGACCTACAGTGTAAGACATTGTCTCAACAGCAAGACAAATGTAAACGCTTCCAAGCTGGGCCTGGTGGCTGAGTCCAGAGAATCCCAAGTTTGAGAACAGCGTGGGCCACATAATGAGACCATACATTAGAAAGGGGGGGTTGAGGGGTGGCACACACCTTTAATCCCAGCATTTAGGAGGCAGAGTCAGTTCCAGGACAACCAAGGCTACACAGAGAAACCCTACTCAGAAAAGGGAGCTAGAAGGATGGATCGGTGGACAAAGTGCTTGCCGCACAACGATGAGAACCCGAGTTCGAATCCTCGGCATCCATGTAAAAGCCAAACATGCAAATGCGTGTCCGTGACCACGGCTGAAGGGGTGACGACAGGCAGATCACTGGAGCGCACTGACTGGCTGATCTCACCTGAGAGAAAAAGTTCCAGATGCGATGAGAGAACCGGTCTTTCAAAATAAGATGGAAACTGGTCTACATGCGGAGACTAGGAAGTATCATCAGAGCAGTCAGCCCTAAAAGAGATATCTAGACCACGCCCCCTCCCCTGGAGCCTCAAGGATCCAGCAGAAGAGCAGAGGCAAAGATTATAAGAGCCGGGGGTGCCAATGGCTTCAACAGCGCTTTCCAGGCACTGTCAGGCAGCTCGGATGACTTCTCAGCGGTTGTGACAGCGCACACAGACCTCCAAAAACTCAATCCCAGCCCTAATGGAGGGGCTGTTGGCATCTGACTGCTGCTGGAAAACGGAAGGACGGTTTTCCTTTGTGTGACAGCCGGTATACAGACCACATTCCATGGGCAGGCTCCGTGCCCAGGAGTAGGTGGCCGACACAGACTGGACTCAAAGGGATGATGCTTGGTTGGTTTTTAATTTTTAAGAGAGAGAGGGAAAACATGAAGGTGGGTGTGTAGGGAGGTAGAGAAGGACAATGGAGGAAATGGGGGAAGGGTGGTAAAAAAAATGACCAAAATACATTGTATGAAAGTCTCAAAGAATTAATAAAAAATATTACTTTTTCAACTAAAAAAATAAAGTGGAGTGTGATAGAGGAAGATTCCCAATATCCACCTCTGGCGGCCACTCATGCACACATAAGCGAGTGTACCTGAACACACGTGCCCACACATACAACACACACTCAGATTCTTTCCAGTTCAGCACATGACCCAGCTCCCTGCTGCAATCAGAAGGGCAGACCACCAAGACTGAAGACCCCTCCCTTCGGTCCCTCTAACTTTTCACTGGCCTCCTTCCTTCCTGCTGGAGGGCCTTCCTATGTCCTGAGAACACCATGGCTTCCTACCGTGTCTTCATTCTCTCTCTCTTGCTCTTACTCCCCTCTCTGTGTTCCTCTCCAAGAGACACAGTCAACATTCTGTCCTGCAAGACCTCCATTCTGCTCAGCTTCTGTGGCCAGGCTGGGCTTGAACTCACATGGTCCTCCCACCTCAGCCTTCTGAATACTGGGATTGTAGGCACGCAGCATCTCGCCTTGCTTTGCCCTCAACTTTGGCAGATAAGGGTTCCCTCCCAAATCTGCTTCTCTGTCTGCTGGGTCATCTTTCTCTGCCCAGCCTACAATGCTAGCCCCTTTAAGACCTACGCCTTCTCTGGGTAGGGCTTTGGGGCTTTACCGATTGCTCACAAGCGGATAATCCCAGAGATCTATGCCTATGCCTGAACTCTCTTCGGAGACCATTCTGCAGACCATTTATGTTCTGTGGCTGTCTCCACCTTCGTAGGACGCTGAACAAGTCTAAACCCACACTCGGCCGCTGACTCTTTTCTTGTCTACCCTTGGGAAATGCCTAGAATTTTAACAACCTAGCGGCCTCTTCAAATGTCTGAAATTGTATTAAATTTTATTGTCAAGGAAAGGCTACTGTTGTAGTCAATTATTCCAAAGATCTAGGGTAATATGAGAGACACCTGCGACACTGAAGGAAAACAACAAGAGCCAGCCCTGGGAAATGACCTACAAGATTATTAAATACGGAAATTCCAGGAGGATATAGGAAAGACCAGACATGCCTAGAGTTAAGACTCAGTTAACTGGTGTTTCTCGCATAGATTTAAGTTATTTGGGCTTCACTATTTCCAATGGAAAAGATCAAAGGACTTTAGTATTTACTGTTGGCTTGGTGGATCTGCCCAGCAGGGCAGGAAAGCCTTCTTCCCAGAGAGAAGCTTGTGACTCACTGCTTTCCCTATGCTCTCTACAGAAGGGCTCTGCCTAGGGCAGACGCCACAAAAAGCCAGTGCTGGAGGACCAAGGGAAAATGCACAAAGGAAAGACCCATATTCGGAGGCTTTGGTGAGGACATAGCACAGTCAGTGGAGTGCTTGCGTGGCATTAGTGAAGCCATGGGTTCAATTCTCAGTCCCCACTTACCACACCACCAAAAAGGAAAAAAAATCCCACTTACAAACTTGACTCTGCCAGGTGTGGTGACATACCTATAATAAAGGTGCTTTGGAGGCCAAGGCAGGAGGATCACAAGTTTGAGGTTAGCCTGGGCTACCTAGCAAGGCACTATTTCTAAATAAATAAACAAACCATGCGACATCAGACTCAAACTCAAAACCAACCCAAGTGTTGGAAATTCCTTGTCTTATCAGCTGGCTTATAAAATGCTCGAACGCAACTTTCCACTTGCAAAAAAGATCGAACGATGCTAGCTGGTGTCTCTAAAAAATGTCAGATGAAGCAATCTGAAAAACCCTCAGGCTGTGCAGAAGCCCCGCATTTAAAACAATAAATGCTCCATTTCCCCCTGGAACTGGAGTTCAGCTGGATTCATCTTTTATGAGACGAGAGAGTGTAAACATGCCGAGCCTTCCCTGCTGGCTTTCCGCTGTAGTCAACAACCTCCAAAGTAACATGAGCCCCAGATGCTGGGCTCCACCGCTGGCACATTCCCAGGAACCACCCCTAAATTTCATTAGCCTCTTACCTGAAACAGTCAGGGCTCTCGGAAGCATTCTAGTGCTCCTCCGTGGTTCTCAGTACCGAACCAGTCCCAACCCCACAGACCTCCTCACAGCAGCATGCGCAGGTCAGTGCTAGAGAGCCCGGCTTTCCAAGGGAGAGGTTGAAGCAGGCACGTGTGTTGTTTACTACAAACAAACACTCCTCTGAAAGACTGTCAGAGGGCTGGGAATGTCGCTTGGGTGGTAGAGTGTTTACCTAGCATGGACGAAGCCCTGGATTTGAACCCCAGCACCACATAAAAGTAGGCCTGATGGTGCACACCGATAATCCAAATTCTAGGGTAGAGGCAGAAGAAGGAGAGGTTTCTGGATCATCCTTGACTGCCATTGAGTTTGAAGGCTACCCTGGCTTGGTGAGATTCTGTCTCAAAAATAAAAAGCTAAAATTGTCCTCAGAATCTTCTGTGGTGTTTTTTTTTATTTTTTTTTTAATTTTTTTTATTTTTCGAGACAGGGTTTCTCTGTAGCTTTGGAGCCTGTCCTGGAACTAGCTCTTGTAGACCAGGCTGGTCTCGAACTCACAGAGATCCTCCTGCCTCTGCCTCCCGAGTGCTGGGATTAAAGGCGTGCGCCACCACTGCCCGGCCTCAGAATCTTCTGAAGGCCACACGTGAGCTAGGTAAAGAGAGTGGGAATACAGCAGCATGCGCAGATCAGTGCTAGAGAGCCCGGCTTCAAGTGCTTTACTTCATAACGCACCTCAGCCTCAGCCGGCTGGATCCAGGTCACTCCAGTGGCTGCAGCGATCATCTGCACGTGAAGTACCCTGAACCCGGAAGGTCAATCTGCCATGTCTGGCAGAATCCCCAACTTTGTGGGCAGAACCCTTTCTTGGTGGTGATGAGCCAAGTCCGCGTGTCCTTCTCAACCGGGTTCCACCAAGGCCACAGGGACTGGGAGAAGGTTGGACCAGTGAGTTGAGCCAAAACAGAGATCTCCTTGAAACTGACTGGGGGTCCAGAAAGGGTTTTACGTGGTCGCTGGGGTGAAAGATGAGTTTCTTGCTTACAACTCGAAGACAGCCTGCCTGTGAGGTTGGGGAGGAACCTTCCATGGCTCTGCCATCTGAGCAAGCTGAACCTGGAGCCAAGTTTACAAAGGCTTTCCTTTCTGTGAGTTAGTCAGGTCTCGGCGTCTGTGAATTACTCGGGTCTCAGTTTTGCTTAAGCTACCCACCACGTGGCTTTTTCCCAAAAGTTTCCTCCCTAATCAATGTCCTCCCCAGGGCCTACCTAATTTATTCAAGCCACGCCCTTCCTTCCTCTCCTTGTCTCTGCAGCACCCCCTTCAATCATTCCTGACCCTTCCTGCCCTTTAAACTCTAGCTGACAGCTAACAGAAAGGGATTCCCCCTTGTTAACGCCACTGCCACAGCCCTCAGAGTATTCAGAATTGTGCCCATCCCATCCCATAATCATATCCTGAGTGCTATCCCATATGCTAACTCTGGTCTGTCCTTTAACCAAAATGTTTTAAACTTGCTGAAAAGTGTAGTAATATGAGTGGTGGGGCTGCGTCCCCAGCACCCCGCTGCCCGCACGGCTAGCTTATGCCCCGAAATAATTACACAGACACTGTATTCTTTTAAATACTGCTTGGCTCTTTAGCTTTAGCCCTTTTCCTCACATATTAATTTAGCCCATTTCTAATCATCTGTGTGTAGCACCCCAAGGTGCGCTTACCGGGAAGATTCTAGCCTACGTCCATCCTGGGTTGGAGCTTCATCGCGTGTGCCTCAGAGAGCAGAGCTCTCGCCTCTGCCCGCAAGAGTAGAGCATCGTGTCTCTCTGAGGCGTCTGCCTCTGAGAGGAGAGCTGTGGAGTCTCTGAGCTCACTTCCTCTTCCTCCCAGCGTCTGCTCCTCCCACCTATGTTCTAACCTATCAGGTCAAGCAGCTTCTTTATTTAATCAACCAATGACCTTCCTCCATCAGAAAAGAGAAAGAGAATTTTCGTTTAAAATGTCATATTGATTAAAAAAAAAAAAAGAGGGAGGCACTAGATGTGAGACAGTGTGTGCGTGTGTGTGTCTGCATGTGTGTGTCTCGCTGTGTGTGTATATGTATGTGTGTATGACTGTGTGTCTGCATGTGTGTGTCTCGCTGTGTATGTCTCACTGTGTGTGTATATGTATGTGTGTGTATGACTGTGTCTGCATGTATGTGTTTGTGTATGTCTCACTGTGTGTGTATATGTATGTGTGTATGACTGTGTGTCTGTTTCTCGCTGTGTGTGTATGTCTTGCTGTGTGTGTATGTGTGTGTATGACTGTGTGTCTGCATGTGTATGTGTTTGTGCATGTGTATGTCTTGCTGTGTTTGTGTTTGTATGTATGTATTTAGAGAAATATTTGAAGACTTACTGCGAGCCAGCAGTGTACTGACCACCTTGTACACATCAAGCCCCGCCCCCAAATCCTAAGAACAGTCTTGTGAGCTAGGTACTCTCAGCTCCCAGTTAAAGATGGCTCCAAGGTCACACCACTGGTGCGTGCACAAGGGTGCGTGCACAGGAGCTTTACTGTTTCCAGTCCAAAGGCCACTCTTGTTCCCTACCCCCGCCCATGCACTGGGGACCTGGTGAATGGCTTCTTGGAACGTCTATGTGGTGGTTTCTCTTGGGCTTATTCTGCCCAGTGACTCAGAACAGGCAGGTCATAGCATTAACAAGACTAACTCACAATTGTTCTGCCATCATCATCATCGATCCAGCCTGGGACACCTCCCATCTGAAGCCAAACCACAAACATCCCAACCAACTGTATTAATTAGATGCTATGGTAGTATTAATAGTGATAATGTCTGTTTTAGACTTTCAAGATTAAATATGTTGGTCTTTTAAATTCTAACCCACGGCTATCTTAAACAAATGAAAACTAAGGAACGAA
Organism: Microtus ochrogaster; assembly: GCF_000317375.1. Classification (NCBI taxonomy): domain Eukaryota; kingdom Metazoa; phylum Chordata; class Mammalia; order Rodentia; family Cricetidae; genus Microtus; species Microtus ochrogaster. Next base: position 7,662,589 of record NC_022009.1, on the reverse strand, counting down.
GACTAGGGGTATAGCTCAGCATTTGGTTCAGTCTCCAGCACTGCAGTGGTGATGATGATAGGAAATAATAGTTTGGGAGTGATTGCGAGGTGGGTCTGACCCCAGAGAATAGTGATAAAAGTCTCCAGCACTGCAGTAGTGATGATGATAGGAAATAATAGTTTGGGAGTGACTGCGAGGTGGGTCTGACCCCAGAGAGTAGTGATAAAAGACTGACAGAGTTAGGAGCCTGAGACTTTGATAACAGAAGACACTAGAACTCCAGACATGCCCAGCGTTCATACCAGGCCTCTTTGCTGTCTGGTTCAGAGTCCTCCCAGCAGGGAGGCCATCTGTGGATCCTCGGGAACAGCACTGTCGTGGAGGTGTACCCTCCAAACTGTTGGGGACGAGAAAGTAGGCAAACACCTTATAGATAGCTCAGTCCTCCTTCTAATGAACAGCCCACTTTACATGTGTATTGTGGTGGCATACATCAATATAATATCCTGAAAAGGCAAGGTCTAGCCTAGGCTGCAAATATCTACCTTCATATTGTCTCTTCCACAAATGGTAGCTCATAAATCCAAACACCAGAGCACATCTGCAAACCTGTTTGTAATGTTGCACACAGCCCTTGCTGCCTAAATACCTACTGCTCAGATAGCAAAATCCCAGTTCATCCTGTGAGGAACAGTTGGACATGTTTAAGCACTGACCAGCTGGTACATGCTTTGTTTGGGATATCATTACAGGAGAATTATCCCCTGAAGCTAAACAGTCTCATTCTTACAAGAGCCTGAGTCCGTCCAAAGCACAAATTCAGACTCAACAGGGGCTGAGAGACCTCCTTTAGGGGGGCAGGGTGACTGGGGCAGGAACTGGGGGAGAGAATGGAGGAAGATCACCAGTTTGCCAAAAGCAAGCACCTAAAAGCTAAAATAGTTACGTTAGCACCAAATGACCATCTCCACTCCTCCCGTGTGTTTGGTGTTTGCTATCAACCTTGTAGAGAGATAGAGCAGCCAAACAGAATGGTCCCTAAGATGACTCTCTCTGTGTGTTGGGGGGGGGGGGTTGGGAGGGTGTATGTAAGAGAGAGAGAGATTTGGTAGTACTAGGGACTGAGCCTAGGCCCTCATAGGTCATTGCTCTACCGCTGAACTATTTCTCCAGTCCTAAAGTAGTTCTGTTTTCTTGTTTATTTATTTGAGACAATGTCTCATGTAGACCAGGCTGGCCCCTAACTCAGGACGAAGCTAGCATAACCTTGAACTCCTGACCCTCCTGCCTGTACCTCTCAAGTGCTGAGATTACAGGAATACACTGTGGTTCCCAGCTGAAACAATTCTGGTGGAGTCACTCACAGCCTTGTGGAGTCTCCTCCCACAAGGAACAGACCTGACTTGTGTGACCAATCCCCCACTGTAGAAATTATGGAGTATGGATTTTGAGGTTGCTGCTTCTGAAGAAAGCCATCCCCCTGCGGTGAAGACATGCCCACCCCGTGGACAGGTCATGCACAGGAATAAGTAACACCAATTTACTGGACATGAGTGTAAACTGCTTAAAAATGGATCCCGCAGCCCAGGCAGGCCTTCAGGTGTCCACAGCTTGACCATAACATCAGAAAGAACCAAGAGACCTTAGGGCCACCCAAATAAATCCATCCCAAATTCTTGACCCACAGACTATGGTATTTATTTAATTTTTTTTTAAAAAACAGACTCTCACTTCATGGCCCAAGCTGTCCGGGAATTCAACAAATAGCCCTGGTTGCCTTCAAATTCACCATCCTCCTGCCTTAGCCTCCCAAAAGGTAAGACTATAGTCATGCATTAAAACACCCTGCTTACCAGTGTTTTTTAAAAACTGAATGCTAGCCTGCTAGTATAGTTGTGTACACCTTTGATCTCGGCACCCAGGAGGCATAGGCAGTCATAATTCTGTGAGTTTGGGGCTAACCTGGTCTAGTGAGTTCTAGGCCAGCCAGGGCTACATAGTGAGGCGTGCTTTATTTTATTTACTTATTTACTTACTTATTTTTGTTGTGTTTTTTTCAAGACAGGGTTTTCTGTGTAGCCTTGACTGTCCTGGAACTCATTTTTGTAGACTGGGCTGGCCTTGAACTCACAGAGCTACACCTGCCTCGGCCTCTGGGGTGCTGGGATTAAAGGTGTGTACCGCCAAGTCTTGCGCGACAGAGACTGTGTTTTAAAAACAAAACAAACAAACAAACAAATCCTGGAAGGGTAGACCTTAGGGTGATTTATTGACTCTCTATACTTCGGTAACTTGGATCCTCAGCACCCACATAAAAAGGGAGGTGCGGTGGCACATCTGTGACCTCAGCACTGTGGGAATGGGGCGATGACACAAGGATTTCTGGGGCTTTCTGGGTGTCAGCCTAGCTTTAGGTTCCGTGAGAGAAGAAGGAAGGAAGTGAAAGAAAGGGACACCTGATGGTCTGCTCTGGCCTCTGCACAGGCGTGAGTCCCAGTACATCTACATCCACAGACACAGACACATTGTGCACACACGTGCCCGCACACACCCATGCCATACAACACACAGAAAGACATAAACAAGGAGGGGGGCTCGATGAGATGGTTCGGCAGCTAAAGGCACTGCTGTCCGTGATGGCTGAGTTCAATCCCTGGGACCAACAGCTAAAGGAAGGCACTGATCCCCGTAAGTAATCTCACCTCTGCACACATCTGTGGCACTCCAGCGCCCCACCCACCCTCCCTCACACTGGACGTAAGTAATTAAAAATTTAAAGAAAAGATGTAAGTATGTTCAAAATTATTTTTCACAAGGTTTCTATAATCTTTAACCATATCACAAAACTGAAACTATGGAGACAGAGGGGATTTGTATGGCTCTAAGAAGCCAGGTGTGGTGCACAGGCCTTAATCCCAGCACTTGGGGGGCAGAGAGGAAAATTGAAAGTTTAAGGCCAGCCTGGGATATATAGTGATACTCTGTCCAAAAACAAAAACATGGTGGTGTTCACCTTTAATACCAACACTCAGGAGACAGAGGCGTGAGGATCTCTGGGAGTTCCAGGCCATCCTGGTGTATAGAGAGAGTCCCAGACCAGCTACATAATGAGTCTTTGTCTCAAAAACAAACAAAGAAAAAACCACTAGTGTGAATGTATACATAGATGCATTGGATACAAGAAAGGAACCTCCTCGGACCTTGTTCCAGAACACTCTCATTTATTCTGTTGGTCTTACGTTTATTGTTTAAGCTCAGCCTAGCCCAGTATGCACTTTAGAGTTTGGGTGTATGTTGGTATGTCTGTGCACACACATGAGTATATGTACACATGTCTATATATTACAGACACTTAGAAGTTAGGGTTTGTTATTTCTTTTCTGTGTATTTGCGTATGTCTGTGTATGGATATGAGCATGTGCGTACAGGCGCCTTCAAAAGTCAGTTATTGGATTGCTGCCTGGAGCATGGGTGCTTGAAATCAATCTTGAGTTCTCAGCAAGAGTGGTCTGCACGCTTAATCACTGAGCGTGATTAAATCTCCACCCCCAAGATTAGGATTTAAAAGTAACAAAAGCAACATGCTTATTAAGGAAAATTAAAAATAAATAGGAAAAATAAATGCATGCAAAAGAAAGCCTAAGTGGAAAAGACCAACAGAACCCCACTCACACTGTTAATCCCATCCGCATGCCCTCCCAGGTATGCGAAAGCAGGTTCTTGACAATGAGTGAGTCGGTGTCCAAACCGAACCGTGAAAACCCGAGTGAAACCTTCGCTTGACACCGATCCTTACAGAAATGGCCGTTATGAAAATGTATAAGTAAATATAAAAGTGTTTATCTAAAGATACAATAAGTGAGCTTTAGCAACATTTTAAACAGGCAGTTTTCAGCATTGTGGAGACCACACAGAAGCAGCTGTTTCCGGGAGCTCTAGAGAAGGTGATTCCAGAGTCTAAATCCCATCTCACGCTACTGTTCAGCTAATCCCGAAACACGTCTGTCTCTCTGTGTACCAATAGCTGTGTTCTTCCAGCCACGTTCTGAAACTGATGGCTTTCTCAGCCCTGACATCCTGCCTTCTCCTATGATGCAGTAAAAACTCCAGTTGCAGGATGTGTGCACAGATGTGTGCCTTCATGTTTCCAGTTACACTTCCCTACTGAAGAAACGAAACAGCATTGCGTAGAGAGACCCTGTCTGAAAACAGAACAAACAGAAGAATCAAGTCAGAGCCTCTGTCGTCAAGCTGTTACTACTTATATACTAGAGTTTTACGTAGACTGTATATAATCCTCACAGAAGCCTTAAGAGGTAATATCACCTCCAGTTCATGGATAAGGACAAGGTCCAAAGAAGCCTAGTCCCTCGCTAAGATCACCCGGTTCCTCGCCCCAGTGGAAGGTTTGTCTATAACTCACGCCATCCCACCCATGACACACGGATCTTACGTTGCACCTGATCCCCCAGGTCTCCCATTACCTTCCTGAAACTATCTGTACAGATCTCTGTACTCCAGGAGAAAAAAAAAGCCAAAAAAACTACAATGTCTCAGGAGTGTCAAGGGGAGGTCTGTGGGAATGAGTAGGAAATACAGAAATACAGAGGGACTGGCCCAGCTTGGCCACATGCCTGTACAGAGTTTGTGGGACTCCAACAGCTTGCCCCAGACTTTTGTAAAAATTCACAGTGTCTACCGGGTCGTAGTGGTGGCTCATGCCTTTAATCCCAGCACTCAGGAGGCAGAGGCAGGTGGATCTCTGTGAGTTCGAGGCCAGCCTGGTCCACAGAGTGAGTGTCATGCCAGAAAAGCTCCAAAGCCTCACAGAGAAACCTTGTCTTGGGAAAAAAAAATCATGATTTCTTCTAGGCATGATGACACAATCCTGTAAGCCCAGCATTTGGAATGTGGAGGCAGGAAGACCCCAGGTTCAAAGTCAGGCTGAGCTGCACAGCAAGACCAGTCTACCTTGTCTCAAAACAAACATTCTTCCTGAATGTCCTACTCCATGTTAAGATATACACAAAGCATACCACACAGAGTAACTTCTTTCTATTGCTTTATCTTGTTCTTGTCTCTGAGTGGTGAGTCCCTGGGCCGCCATCTTTCCATTATTTACAGGAGACACAATCTCTCCCTGTTATAAGGGCCTTCCATTCTGATGACCTCGCTCTTCCTTCTTAGCTGGAGTGAGTGTGTGAACATACTCACTCTTAAGTGAGCAATAGTCCTTCAGACCTGGCTGACAGCCACAGGGCGGCCGTGTCCCAGACACAGTGCTGGGAGATTTTGGGTGCTTTTTCTCTTGAGTAGAGTTTCCTAGCTGGTAGATACTGAATTTGCACACAAACTCCCCAGCCAGTGACTTATTCTAACAGTGGTTTCTCAGATCAGCTAAGGTCAGTAACTCCAGCTACTGATAAGCCAGCCTGCTGGTTTTGTCAAGAATCCAGGAAGTAAACGAAGTGACTAAGTAGTGCTTGTCACCACAGCTAAGGCTCACGCAGGGGCCACCGGAGTTCAAAGTGTTTTACAAACAGTGAGGTATTTTACAGTCAGATGCGGTGGTGCAAACCTGTGTGACCCAGCACTTGGAAAGCAGCAGCAGACAGATCTCTGTGAGTTTAAGGCTAGCCTTGTCTACATAACCAGCTCAGGCCAGCCTGTGCTACAGAGTGAGATTCTGTCTCAAACAAACAAACAATAACCATTGTGTACAGATGAAGAAACGGAGGCACAGGGAGCTTCCAGAACTTTTCCTAGGAGGCAGCGAGATGACTCAGGGGGTGAAAGCCACTGCCTTCAAACCTGGCCCCCAGAACCAACATGGCGGGAGAAGATAACTGACCACTGCAAGTTGTCCTCTGACCTCAACCACACATGCCTGGCACATGCTGGCATGCAAACATGCACATGCACATACACACGTAAATTAAATATTTTTTATTTTATTATGTATCTAATTTTTATTTTTATTTTAAAAAGAAAACAGGCTATCTTTCTCATTTTACATATCCAGTTCTCACTCCCTCCCCTCTTCCCATTCCCTCCACTCCACTCCCATCCACTCCTCAGAAAGGGTAAGGCATATTGCTTTGGAGAAGGTCCAAGGCCCTCCCTACTATATCTAGGCTGAGCAAGGTATTCATCCAAAAAGAATGGGTTCCAAAAAGTCAGTACAAGCAGTAGGAATAAATCCGGATGGCAGTCTGCCCCAACCATGCAACTGTCACCCACATTCAGAGGGTCTAGTTTGGTTCTATGTTGGTTCCTTCCCTGTCCAGCTGGAGTTGGTGAGCTCCCATTAGCTCAGGTAAACTGCTTCAGTGGGTGTCCACATCATGGTCTTGACCTCTTTGCTCATATTCTCACTTCTTCCACTCTTCAACTGGACTTTGGGAGTTCAGCCCAGTGCTCTGCTGCAGGTCTCTGCCTCTGCCTCCATCAGTTGCTGGATAAAGTTTCTATGGTAACATTTAAGATATTCATCAATCTGACTATAGGGCAAGGCCAATTCGGGCACCCTCTCCTCTATTGCTTAGAGTTTTAGCTGAGGTTATCCTTGTGGATTCCTGGGAATTTCTCTAGTGCCAGGTTTCTTGCTAGCCCCATAATGGCTTTCCCAATCAAAATATCTCTTTCCTTGCTCTCGTCTCTGTCATTCCTCCATCTGGACTATCCTGTTCCCTCAAGTTCTCCTCCCCCCTCTCCTCCCCTCCTCTTCCCCTTCTGCCCTTCCTTCTTTCCCCACCCCCATGCTCCCAATTTTGTCAGGTGATCATATCTATTTCCCCTAATTTTTTAATTATATCATTATTTATTTTTATTGTATGAATGGTTTGCCTTCAACTATAACTGTCTGCCATGTGTGCTTGGTCTCTGCAGAGGTCAGAAGAGGGCACAGACCTCCTGGAACAGGAGTGACAGGAGGTTGTAAGTTGTGCGGATGCTGGGAATTGAACCCAGGTCCTCTGCAAAACCAGCCAGTGCTCTTAACCACTGAGCCATCTCTCCAGCCCCCTATTTATTTGGTTTGGTTTGGTTTGGTTTGTTTTAGTACAGGATCTCACTATGTAGACATGGTTGTTTACCTTGAAACTTGCTATGTAGACCAGACTAGACTCAAATTCACAGACACTTGCCTGCCTCTGCCCCCCAACTGCTAGAATTAAAGGCATTTGCCACTACAACCAGCTAAATTTTTAGGCTTTGAAGAAAAATCTTGCCTGAGTTAATACAGGTATTAGAACCAGAATCTGATGTGAACCCTGGGCAGTCAAGCGCAAAATCTCACAGAAGTAAACAATGTCCTGTATTGAGTTCTCATGCTTAGCTTAACAGTGCCTAGGGATGTTCAACCAACAAATATTTTCCCCCCAAATGCTGACCCTGACCAAAATCATTTCTACAGTTGCATTTCCTTCTCACAGTCCTGAGCAAAGGAGCGGCTAAAGGAGATGCTTGACGTGCTGTGATGTTTGCCTCCTGAGAGCAATCAGATCCCCTGCTCAGCATCCACCGCTCAGTGAATGCATGCGCTGACCCTGAAGCTCAGAACCACAATGAGGGAGGCCAGACGGGCAGCAATTCAAAACTTACAGGCTTGGAGAGACTGCAAAAGTCAGACCTGCTAGTAGCCTTAATGGAATCAAGAATTTAGCCGAATAAAGTGGAAAGTATTACAAGAATAAATCTCTGTGAGTCAGCAGATTCTAGGAACGTTTCAGAGCGAAAAACCTTTGAGGCACTACTAAAGAAAGGATGGCTATTCTTGGAAATGAGTCCCTTAAACTGACAGAATAGATTTAGATTATTTTTTTAATGTCTATTTTTAGAAATGTCCTACTTGAGAGGGATGAGTAAGTGATCCGAGCCAAAAGTGCTAGCCCTATCAATAACCCTTTTGATACTATAGAGTGATAGGGATATGGTACACACATGCTATAGACTGACAAAATTAAGTGACCAACTTTCTGTCAGAAATCAAAACAATATATTGGCCTGGGAGTATAACCAGTAGTAAAGTATAAGGCCCTGGGTTTGAGGCCAATACCACTAGGAAAATTATTATTAAAATTAAAACAATATGATCATAATTATTATATGAAAGTAAATAAGACAGCTCATTTTGGTAGCTGTAATCTCAGCATCCAGGAGGCTGAAGCAGGAGGATTACCAGGAAGAGTTCAAGAATATCCTGGGCTACATAGTGAGTCAGAGGGCAGCCTTGGGCCACAGTGTAAGGCCCCATCTCTAAGAATAAATAAATAAACAATAGACCTCATGCCCATTAAGGTAGCTATTATTAAGTAGAATGATTCATCTGCTATTAAATAAAAACAACATGGAAGTTCCTCCCAAAATTAAAACAGAATTACCACATGATCCAGCAATTCCAGTTCTGGATACACATCGAAAAGCAAGATTCCAAAGAGGCAGGGCGCCTGGAGCACACCTTCAGCCCAGCACTCAGGGCAGGTCGGTCTCTGTGAGTTCGAGCTAAGTCTAGTCTTTAGAGTGAGTTCCAGGCCAGCCAGGACTACACAGCAAGACTCTGTGTCAAAAAAAAAAAAAAAAAAACCAACAACAACCCAAATCCCAAGGCGATATCTGTACACACATCAACACAGTTTCCGGAGCTCACGATGTAACCTAGCCTGGCCTGGAACTCACAGCAGTTCTCCTGCCTCACGCTCTTGGGTTATAGGATTACAGGCAGAAACCACCATGCTCAGCTTGTTTCTGGAGTATCTGTGAGGTTGTTTCTGGAAGGAATTGGCATTTGGGTTTCTTTGCTTCCTTTCTTGTCACTTTGTGTTGGAGATGGAACCCAGAGCCCTATCATCAAGATGAGTGCTCTACCACTGTCCGGACGCCCCACTCCTGAGGTCAGCATTTGAATCTACAGTCAGAATGAGACAGATTACTCTCAGTATGCAGTGGGCAGCGTCCAGTCTGTTGGGGGCCTGGATAGGACAAAACCGTAGAGGAATGGGGAATTCGCTCCTGGCTCGAGGAGGACACTGCCACATCCCCAGACAGCAGAGCTCGTGGTCCTCACTGGAGAACCCCCGGGGAGGATTTACACGTTCGGTCCTTCTGATTCCCAGGCCTTTGTGTTTAGATGCTACGCCAATAGCTGTCTGCCATTCTCGCTTGCAGGCGGTGGGTTGTGTGACTGTTCAGCTTTGTAATTGCAAGAGGCAATACCTCTTAGTAAATCTGTGTGTGTATACTATCACATCTGTTTCTGTTTGTGTCTCTACTTCTGTAGAGAACCAGGACAAACACACCTTTGTTCATGAAATAGTGTCCACAGTAGCCCATGAGGGAGAAGCGACTCAGGTGCATCAATACATACATGGATGAACAAACTGGGTCCCAGGCCCACCGTGGAGCATTATTTAACCTAATTGCATGCTTGTAACCCCAAGACTTGGGAAATTGAGGCGGGAGGATCTCAAGTTCCCAGCAAGCCTGGGCTACTTTGTGACTCTGTCTCAAAAACAAGGACAGTTAGGTATGGTGGGGCATGACTTTGGAAGGCAAAGGGCAGGCAGATGTCCGTGACTTTGAGGCCAGCCTGATCTATATAATGAGTTCCAGGACAGCCAGAGCTTCATAGTGAGACCTCTTTTTGTTGTGGGGGAGACTACACACACACATATAAATGCATACAAACATACATATATATATTCATATGACCATGTATATTCATTTACTATTTCATATTAAGAGTACATATGACTTATATGACTCTGCATGCTATGGATTGTGTGGCTACTTCATTGCAGTGATAATTGCCATGTGTGCTCGTCCATGTTCTGCACATCAACCAATTTATATGGCACCTTTACCTGGCAAAAGGAAAGAGATGTTTAGGAAACGGAAAAAAAAAACTTTAAAAGAATAGAAAAAATAAAAGCCAAATAATCATCACGATTAAAATGCCAGCACAGAGCAGATAAGAATTCAAACATTTTGTTGAAAAATAATTTAATTGAATTTTATTCACTTTGGTGTGTGTGTGTGTGTGTATGTGTGTTTGTGTGTGTGGTGTATGTGTGTTTGTGTGTGTGTGTGGTGTATGTGTGTTTGTGTGAGTCTGCACATGTGCCTGTACATACACTGTAGCATGGAAGTGGAGGTCAGAGCACGATTTGCAGAAGTTGGTTCTCCTTCCGCCACGTGGATCCTGGAGATGGAACTCAGGTCACCTGGCTGAAAGCAGGTGACCTGATGAGTCATCTCATCTGAAAAAAACTTAAAGTAGTGAAGTGAAGGGAAGGCGAGAGAGCCAAAGGTAAAGAACAGGGTGGCAGTGAGAAGAGAGGGAAAAGCAGACCTTGGCACACCGACACACACTGGGCGTCACACTCGAATACACACAGCTCTAGCAACTAAGTTTTCTAGAATTTAGGGGACTGGGGACATAGACTGGTGCTAAAACACTTCCTCGGCATACAGGTTCTCTCTGTTCAATTCCCAGCACAACACACACACACACAAATTACCTTTTTAAAAAAGAAGAGGGGGCCGGGCGGTGGTGGCGCACGCCTTTAATCCCAGCACTCGGGAGGCAGAGGCAGGCAGATCTCTGTGAGTTCGAGACCAGCCTGGTCTACAA
>NC_022009.1:7639417-7651877 GCF_000317375.1 Microtus ochrogaster | reverse complement strand
AAATAAATAAATAAAAAAGAAGAGGGGCTGGAGAGATGGCTCAGCGCTTAAGAGCACTGACTGTTTTTCCTGAGGACCCAGGTTCAATTCCCAGCATCCACATGGCAGCTCACAACTGTCTGTAACTCCAGGATTCAACACCCTCACACAGACCTACATGCAGGAAAAACACAAATGCATATAAAAATAAGAATAAATAAAATATAAAAAGAAAGCAATTTAATTAAACTACTTAAAGAAGATACAGAAACTAACCATAACAACCACAGAGAAGAACCTGGGATATGGCAAACACCCTACCACTTAAAAGCACACGTTCAAGTTCCTTCCAGATAGTCCAGCTAAACCAGCAGTTCTCAGCTCTGACTACATGTAACAATCACCTGAGAAGCTCTTTAAAAAAATCTCAAAATCCCACTCTGCCTCAGAGCCATAAATTCAGCATCTCTAGGGGTTCCCAACAGTCTCTAACCCCCTCCCAATAATTAATACATGATCAAGCTTGAGAACCACGATTCCCATTTGTTGAAGACATTTGCCACGCCAGTAGAGTGCTTGCCTTCATGAAAAAATTAGAAATTAATCATTTTTAAAGTAAATTCTTGCTTTGTGCTGTGGTTTGAATGTCTGCAGCCACTCCAAGTGTCTGTGTTGAGAACTAACCCATAGTGTGGTGGGTAGTTAAATAATGAGTCCGTAACCCTCAGAAATGGGCAGGGTCATGATAAGGCCTGAGGAGGCTGACCAGCCCTTCCCACCATGTTAGTGTACAGGAGCGAGTCCTACCCAACCATCCAGTCTGCCCGCACACGCTCTCGGACTCCCTAGATTTCAGAACTGTGAGCCGTTGCTTCAAAATTAGGCAGCCTTAGCAGCAGGTATAGACTTAGATACTTTGTAATATTACTGCCAATAATAGCACTTGGTATATTATTTCGCAATGTTACTTTAAAATATTATCAGTGAACTATAACACTGGCCAAAATAGGCCAGACAGTGGTGGTACAGGCCTTTAATCCCAGCACCCAGGAAGCAGAGGCAGGCGGATCTCTGTGAGTTTGAGATCAGCCTGGTCTACAAAGAGAGTTCCAGGACAGCCAAGGCTGTTACACAGAGAAACCCTGTCTTGAAAAACAAAACCAAACACTGGCCAGAACATGGCAAAGAGAGCACATACACAAAACAAGAAAGCTGTGGGCCAGAACCGCTAATGACTGTCAAGACCAACAAGCTGGGTTTTTTCTAAGAATGCAAGTTTAGATGTAATTTTAGAAACCTATTCATGGGTATAGTGGAGTTATAACATCCACCTATGATGGCACGGGTAAGGACAGTCTCCCCGGTCATCTGAATATGGCTTGGACACCCTACACTCCCAAAGTGTAGATCCCCACTCCTCCTCAGCCCACAGGAAGCAAGAGGGTGAGAAGCTGAGCCAGTATCTGCACACCAGGCATCTCTGACTTGTCTCTTGTCTGCTGAACTCTACTCAAGTTTAATCTGTCCTTTGATGGGATAATGAGGTGCTAAAGCCAATCTCAGGTACGCCTCTGTCTACCAGAAACAGTGGAGCACGTAAGCCACTGGGCTGTCAACATTTTCCAAACAGGTTCCACGTGCTGTCTGCTGAGACACCCAGGCAGAATGAGTGTGAAGGGTTACGGCTCATTATGCCCCTAACTGTGCAGGCTGTGGGCCACTCACCCTGAGCAACCCCCACCCCTTCCCAGACTGACTTCCCAGGCTGAGGATGATTAGAAAGGGGGTCCCACACAATCTCCTTAGAAAGGACATAGACTCCAGGAGTAGCCACGGCCTTTGTTCAGAACCTGATGTACCCAGTATCTTGCCGGTATCCACTTCCAGCTGAAATCTCAATGATGTTCCACACCAGTGTCCCCAAAAGTGCCTTATTTTGCCGATACCTCACAGGGCCTTCCACCATACTTTCATTAAAACATAAAACATTAGCCATGCATTGGTAGCACACACTTTTAATCCTAGCACTTGGGAGGCAGAGGCAGGCGGATCTCTGCATTCAGAGCTAGCCTGGTCTACAGAGCCAGTTCCAGACAGCCAGGGCTACACAGAGAAACCCTGTATTGAAAACAACAACAACAAAAACAAAAACTATTGGCGCCATGCCTGTCCTCCATTGAATGTGAGCTATGCTTCCCTATCTGAATCAAATGTCGGACCCCAGAAATCCTTATAACCTTGCAATGCCCCAGACTGGGCCCCAGGCTTTGCTAACTTGAGAATCTCAAGGCTCACCTGAGGAGCAGTCAGATTACCAGGAAGGCCCTCTCTTGTGTGGGCAGCCCACACCTACTATGCAATGCACAAAAACTCCAGACCTTCAAGTGGGCTTCCAGGAGCAGATGCCCAGTTTTCAGGCCTTCCCCCAGTACCACAAGTATGAAAAAGCTTATACTAAGGATTCCTACCACGTACGTCACCAACACAAACACATAAGTGAGAAGAGAAGCCCCACAAACGCTGCCGGGAAGATTACACGTAGTCTTTCCTCTGTCCTAACAAGCTTAGATTACGTAAGCAGATCCACACCAGCTATCAACCACGTAGATCTTTGAGATCCACTTCAGACAACACCAAAGGACTCAGCAGCAGACGCCAGGGTCCGCACAACCACAGGCCAACAGTAAACAGATAGGTGGTCCCCTTGCTCTTGGCCAGGATTCCCCAACCCAGGAGCCTGCTCCCTGTGGCTGGGTCATCTCTAGGGTAAGTAAAGTTTTAAATGAAGGCAGGAAAATAGAAAGTGGTGGTAAAGCTCTGAACCCCGTCATAGATTCCTCAAACCCCTAAAAAAATGCTCTCTACTTTCCTCTTTCGGGGACCACAAACTTCTGCCAATTAGCCACAGGAGAAAATGGAATATGGAGACAGAAGGCTTAGAAATCTCTTGTTCTAGGTCACTCCCATCTATAAACCCTTCAGTGGCTCTTGTCTGCCTGCTCCACAAAACCCATGGTCTCTACTTGTATCTTCCACAGTTTCCAGAGATAGACTGGGTTCAAATCCTGAAGTCACTGCTCCCTGGCAAATGGCCTTGGGACAGGTCTTTGAATATCAATTTTACCTTCTGGAGAATAAGAACGATTTCAGTGAGATGTGTCACCTGGACCACACTAGATTCTCTCCAGCACTGACTGTCCACGTGACCAGGGTTTCGGCCTCTTCTCACCAGACTTGGATGGAATGTCACACCACAGACATGGCATCAGGCATTATATTGAAGCCACAGTAACCAAGATGAGGGAGCTAAGCATCACTGAGGCAAGAGTGACTAGTGGGCAATGGAAGACAGGAGAAAGCCAGGCAGAGACATTCTGCCTTCTCTCCTTCTCATGAATTGCTGAATGGCACTGTTTCCTGCCCATAGCATGGTCTGTGGGGAAACCTCCCAAGCGACCCGTGAGCATGGCTTACCTCTTCAGGATTGGCTAAGAAGCGGTGCCCAGCGTGGAAACAGGTGGCCTGGCACCGATTCCCATTCTTCTCAACCCAGATTACATTTCCCACTCTCGTACCTTGGCTTTGAACCTCCCCAATGAAACATCAGTATTAGAAAAAAAAAGAAAGAAAATAAATTTATTCATGCTTATTATCTATAGAGAAAGGTCATCTGCATGATCATCTCTAGATTTGCTATGAAAGCATTTGCTATTTGGTATCACTTTTCCATTGAATTTAATTATTTGTGTGTGTCTGTGCATGCAAGCACCCCGGCACACACGTGGAAGTCAGAGGATGACCTGTAAGGGTCAGCTCTCTCCTTCCACCACACAGGCTCCTGAGACCAAACTCAGATCGTCAGGGTTGGCCGCAAATGTCTATTCCCACTGAGCCACTTACCGGACCCCGTATCACTTCTTGAAGGAAATCTCTCACTAAAATGTTAAGAAATAGATACTTCCTTAATACGATGTAAATGACCTCTTTCCCAACCCTGAGTACAGAATCTGAGAAAAGAGGGCACGCTGTTTCTGCACTACCTCATAGAGATTCCATGTCTCATGACCTCATTTAGCATTTCCTGTCAGCTCTCTCCAGGCCTGCCTTCTCCATGGTCTGGGCTCAGTGTACATGTCTTCTCCTCAGACAGCCGATGCAAACAGTTCACTCCTCCAAATCCACTTCCTTATCCTTACCAGCTGTTTAGACTGGAAACTTTGGAGGCGTAGAAGGCACCTTGCATCAGCACTGCCACCTTCCCAGTTCCTGTCTTGCAAAAGAAGGGTAATAGGACAAAGGGAGAGAGAGAGAGAGAGACAGAGAGAACTAAACCGCAGCATAGGCTCGTAGTGAACAATACAAATGCTTATTTGTAACACAAAACAAACAAAAGCAAAAAATTTAAAAAAGCGAAATACTGATTTGCCTTATTTAAATTTCAAATCAAATGAAGCGTCATCTACAACTTTCATGTCTCCATCATTCCATGGTCTTTGGTTGTTTGTTGCTTGCTTTGAAGCATGTGATTTCTGTAGCTACTTTTCTTCTTGGAAGTAGTCATAAAGGTAGCTTAGGTTTGATCTAGGGAAAAGTGTAGTCAGACTTTCCTTTCTGCCACCAGCCCCAACTAACAACACGGTGACTTATTATTAACTATAAAAACTTGACCTTAGCTTGGGCTTGACTCAACTGCTCTTATAACTTAAATTAACCCATTTATATTAATCTACGTTCTGTCATGTGGGGTTACCTCTTTCATCTTGGACTTCCTGTTTCCTCTCCATGTCTCCCGCGCCTCTGTTCTTCCTCCTCTTCCTTTCTCTCCCTCCTGCCTAGCTCTTGGCCATTCAGCTTTTTAATTAGGCCAATCACAGCAAATATATCTTCACACAGTGTACAAATATCCCACAACAGAAAAGTCTCTCTTGCCATAGGATCAGCTTCCCTTCCCCACCCTCCACTTCCTTCTAGACGCAGGCAATAGGCACCTCAGCAGTCTCACTGATGATGTTTTCTGTTTGCCAGTGTTGCCATGAGAGGGTCTATGTATCACATCAACACAAAGCCTTGGATAGGGAAATAACTAGCCTGGTCCTGGTGTAACACGGCTTGTCTGGGAGGGGGAATGTTTCTCCCACACTCTTGCTCTACTAGGCTGCTGAATCTCAAACTGGATAAGTGAAAAGAGGGCAAATATGACAGCAAAATATTCCGTGTTATTGATGTACAGTCTGCCGTCCCACTAACATGTCTAGAGCTATCCTCAATGTTTCTGAAAGCTTGCTAAGACATGCTCTCTATCTCTAGATCACGAGAGAGACAGAGGAGCCTGAGATCATGCATAGGCCCCACATCTTGTCCCTTGGCTAATACTTTTGAGACTGTTCCTCTACAGACATGCCATTAAAGCAAAAACATACCAAAATGCACCAATATTAAACCACCCCCTTTTTTAAATCTTTAGTGTTAGGACTCATCCAGGGTCTAGTCTTTGCTCCTGTGATGGTTTGAATGAGGTTTCCCCTGAGTCTTTTGAATATTTTGAATTTGAATATTTGGTCTCTGTTTGCTATTTGGGGAAGAGATGTGGCCTTGCTGGAGTGAGTGTGTCACTGGGGGTGTAGCATGGTAGAGTGCTTGCCCAGCCTGTGTGAGACCTTGGATTTTATCCCTAGCGAACAAACAAACACCTGTATAGTGAATACCTTTGTTGGTGTAGGAGGTTCTTATGTCTATGTGTTGCTTTCGTTGGTTAATAAAGAAACTGCTTTAGGCCTGTTGATAGGGCAGAACTTAGGTAGGTGGGGGAAATTAAACAGAATGCTAGGAGGAAGAAGGCAGAGTGAGAGAGACGCCATGGATCCACTACCAGAGATAGACATGCTGTACCTCTGCTGGTAGGCCACATCTTCGTGGTGATACACAGATTAATGGAGATGGGTTAAATTAATATATAAGAGTTAGCCAATAAGAAGTTAGACCTAATGGGCCAAGCAGTGTTTTAATTAATACAGTTTCTATGTGATTATTTTGGTTGTGAGAGGCTAGGACAAACAAGCAGCTCCTTTCTCCTCCAACACTTTGTGGCCATGCTCTAGAGCCAACCGTGACCCTTTTCCTGAAGCCTGTTGTGTTACACTAACCCTTCCTCTACCCTCATGTCTCCCTCAGAGTTTTGTACACTTACGGGAAAACCACAGGCATCATGCCCTTGTCCCTAAATGCGTCAGTCAGTGTTAATCTATGAAACAGACGTTTATCTTCTGTGGTGCTAGATGAGCAGTATATGAACGAGCATTTAATGATTGCTTATAGCCTTACAGGAATTTTACATACCATGATACACATAACTTAAGCATTTTTAACAAATGTACCCATAGAAGGCAAACCCCTGTCAAAATACAGAACATAATCATTCCCTCCAAACGTTCCCTCTGCTCGTTCCTAGTTAATCCACACGTTAATACTCTCACAGTACATGCTGTTACCCTCTGACATTTCACCACAAATCAGCTTTCCTTATCTGAGATTTCATATAAATGTAAACATAAAATATGTACTCTTGTGTAAAACTTTCTTTGTTAAATTGGACTTGAAATTATCCATGTTGTTTTACACGACAAGGATTTGTTATTTTTCATTGATGATGTGATCTGTTGAAAAAAAACAAAACAAAACAAAAACCAACAACAACAAAAACAGAACACAGTGTATTTATTGATTCTTTACTGGTGGATACATAGGTTGTTTTCTGATTGGGGCTTAGAAGTAAAGTTTCTGTGAGCATTTTGTAGAAGTGTTTTTGTTAGCATTTCTGCGTCACATGTTGTAATGTGCATGCTGGTCAACTGCTGTGTGCTGTTTGAGCTTGTTGAAAGGAAACTGTAGGAGTGAGGGGGCCCTACCGCCCCATACTCCAACTTGTTCATACCAAGTGTTCTCTCCAAAATGTTCTCCAAAGCATCTTTTCCTAGGGCGGGCTGTTGCTCCTAACTGCCACAGGGAGCAAAGAGAACAGCAAAACAACCCAAGAGTGAAAATATTGTGTCCTTGAGAACAGCTAGTCAGGAAACTGTTTCTCACAGACGTTACTACCGTTTGTCCCATAATATAAATATGCCTGTGGTGGGATGGAGGAGCCTAGGAACCCGTCTTCGGAAGGATGAAGAAGAGAAGACCTTCTGCCTGGAACTCCCAATAAAGAACTTTAGCTGAGGACAGGAGAGGTGGCTCAGAAGTAAAGAGCACTGGCCGCTCTTCCAGAGGACCCAGGTTCAATTCCCAGCACCCACATGGCAACTCAAATCATCTGCAACTCCAATTTTAAGAGATCTGATACCTTCTTCTGGCCTCCACAGGCACCAGGCATGCATACAGTGCACAAACAAATGTGTAGGCAAAACACCAATATACATAAAATAAAAATAAATAAATCTTTTTGAATTTTTATTTTTAAAAAAATCTTGAGCTGAGTGTGTCAGCTTTTCCAGTCAGTCTCTGCTGCATGTTTGTGGGTCGCCAACTTGATGAGGTTAAGAAACATTTCCTTGTTGTCTAGACTGGACCGTTCCAGTTGTCTGATGGACGCTTTGGGCCCCAATTTGCTGATGTTTTGTTATCTATCTGCAGCTTTTAGCTCCTACTCACTATTCTTTTACTTTCCCTTGCTATAGAACATGCCCACTAAACCAGAACCAAGAATGTGGCCACCGTTATCATTTTCTAGACTTATGAAAGAGTATGTTTCATTTGTGAGAAACTATCAAACTTTTCCCCACAAGTCAGAGGAATTTACATCCCTACCCTTCATACTTGTAGGTTCTGTTGCTCTGTTGTGTCCTCCACGGTTTGTGACTGTAATTTTTTTGTTTTAGTTTTGGTTATTTTGGTGAGCATGTGAGCAGCTTTATTTTTTTAATTAAAATATTCTTGATTCTAAAAAATGTCAACGAAAGACAATACATCTACCAAACGTGAAAAGCAATCACAAAAGTAAGTACAGAAAGAACAGGGTGCCCGTTTTTACAGAAAGCAGAATTCATAGCAGGGCATGGTGGTACGAGCCTATGACCCTTGCACTTGGGAGGTCAGGCAAGAGGACCATAAGGCCAAGGCCAGCCTGAGCTAGGTAACAAGAGTCTATCTCGAAAACAAAAATAGAACGTATGGCTATTTTTTTAAGTGAGAAAACCACTAAAACAAGTGTAAAACACCATATGTGTATTCCACCAGGTCCTAAATATAATACCCTCAGCAAACACTACTGTTTTGCATATTCAGTTATGTTTTTGGTCCTTCAACATGGCCCTTCATTATCTGTCTTTTAATAACACTTCAAACTTCCTCATTTGCTTACAAGAATGTATGATATGCAATGGACACCCATTCAGTATCAAATGCTGTAGGATGACCTCCTCACGAGGATGGCAAGAGCTCACTGGAGCACATACTGAGTGCCAACTGGCAAGCCTACCTTGCCAAGACCATTCCCGTCCCCGGCCTCTACTGAAGAAGGCGTCAGAGTTAGTGTCTTGATTCTCTAGATGCTTTGACGGCTCTCAGAGGTCATACGGCAGGTGCTTGTTTGACTGATGGGGTGCAGTGAATATATACTAGTACTGCTTCCTGCTTTTCTCCACCTTCCAGCTTATCCCTAAACACAACAGTCGCATATCCTAGGGCCATATTGCACACACAGAACAAAGGCTTTCAGTGTGTGCGGTGGTTTGAATAGGAATGGCCCCTATAGGTTCATATATTTAAATGCTTGGTCATTAGGGAGTGGCCCTACTTGACAAGGATTAGGAGGTGTGGCCTTGTTGGAGTAGGTGTGGCCTCACTGGAGGAAGTGTGTCACTGGGGGTGAGCTTTGGGGTTTTAGAAGCCTAAGCCAGTCCAGTGCCTGTCTCTTTCTCTTTCTGCTGCCTGTGGATCTGGATGTAGAACTCTAAAGCTACTTCTTCAACACCATGTCTGCCTGCACGCTGCCATGCTTTCTGCCATGGCGACCACAGACTAAACCTCTGGATGGTAAATAAGCCCCAATAAAATGCTTTCAAGAGTTGCCATGGTCATGGTGCCTTCTCACAGCAATAGAACAGTGGCTACCACCATAGGGATGGCAGGATGAAGAGGCTTAAGAGAGAGTCTAGGTTCAGAATGACTTAGACCTGAGTCTCCCCACCATAGAGCATTGTAACCAGCATCTGTGAGGGTCCGCAGGGACATAAGCTGTTGCTGCTCACATCTTTATTATCTCCAGCGGTGAATCAGGCCTGACCTGTGTGATAATGGAACGGCACTGAGGTAAATGTGGGTCTTTCTGGTTCTATGAGTCAGGTTCTCATATAACCCAGGCTGCCCTTTAACTTACAGCAATTCTCCTGCCTCAACCTCCTGAGTTGTGGCATTACAGGCCAGAGCCACCCTACCCTGATGCTGGCTTCAGCTTCTGCTTGGTTTGTCCGACCTGGGGAAAGCGAGCTGCCGTCCTGGGAGGACAATCAAGCAGCCACGTGAAGAGGCCCCCGTGGAGAGAAATTGAGGCTGCCTGTCAAAAGCAACGTCCACTTGCCAAGCATGAATCTGAGTCACCATGGCAGCGTGTCCTTCAGCCCTGCAAGCCCTCAGACGGTCATAGCTCCAGCAGCAGCCAGCAAACTCGCCAGAAATCCTGGCGTGGACTTGCCTAGCCAAGCTGCCTTGAATTATAGAGCCACAAAGAACATGGAAGGTAAGAAACTATCATTGTTCCATTCATGAAGTTTTGGGGATTAGTTATTATGGAACATTATATAAGAAATATCTTGGATTTTTCGTATGCAAATTGAGTTCACACAAGTGTTAATTGAGTAGGGTTTTTTTTTTGTTTTGTTTTGGTTTTACTTGCAGTTAAATATCCTAACTGATAAATTGTCCCTGAAAACTGAAGAGGAAAAGAAAGTCAACTATACAAATTTCCCAGTCTGGCAATGTATCCTGGAAACCTGTATTTGATGAGCTCAACGGCAGAGCGTATGCTTAAGTGCAGGGTCCTGAATTCAGTCCCCCATACGGCACACAAGACTCTATCCAGTTCCATGACTTGTTAAGAAACACAATAAGGAAATAAATCTAAACCCAGCCCAACCCCGTCACCGTTGTAACAATGGGAAGACAGCTCACAAAAGATCTTGATTTCTCTCCCATGTGATGATGAGGGGACCAGAGTAGACATATTCTATATTGTTCTTTAATGCTTAAGGTCTGATGCTATGCAGCGAAGGAGTTCGCTGGGGGTGTTTCAAGAACTCTGTTAACTAAGGAAAGAAAAACGGCAGTGGTATTTAATCAGCCTTCATGTCTGTCCCAGAGTTCAAGGCCAGCCTGGGCTATGGGGTGAGACCTTGACTCAAAACTTGGGGGAGAAAATAGCCCAATACTAGGAAAATACTAGGAAAATACAGTACTAGAAAATGCAAGGAGACCGGAACTCCTGCACTATCACTCAGGACATGCATTGGTTAAGTGGTCTTAGAAAGCAATTTGGTATTGTGCCAACATTCTTTTTTTTTTCTTTGCAACAAAAAATAATAGCATTGTAAACTTAAAGGTCAAACAAACATCTCAAAATCATGCTTATAGAGTTTGTAATGCAACGAAACACATCTTCAAGCTAAGAAAAGCATTTTAAATGATAGAAATAGTTTCCCATTGTTTTTGCATTTTCATAATTCTTCATAAGAATCACGACTCAGTTTTACGATTTCCAAGCTTTTGTAAGATTAGGGAAAGTAAATTCAAAGAAGAAAATTCAAGACATGAAAAGCTTTAAGAGAAGAAAATATCCAGAAGGCTGACTTTGGGCTAAATGAAGTCCAGGATCCACTGGGTCTTATGGGTTGATTAAAGGAGATGTCGGCAGAAGACAGGTTAGTGCAAGAAGAGGCGGCTGGAGAGCCCATTGCTTGGACACTTGGATTAGGAAATAGCCAAACAGATGGCACAGAACCAAGTGGAACAGAGGTCATAGCATCCTACCAGTCAAGGCCAATGGGAAGTAAAAACTGAAACGTGCAACAGAAAGTAAGAAAGTTGCTCATTGCCCAGGGAACAGGTGGAATGAACAGAGCAGCATAAAACCAGTTGTTCAATGTTGTCTGCTCAGCAGTTTCTAGTTGATCTGCCTTAAAGCCATGTACAATAGTCAAGGATTTCCTTTTCCCATTGCACAGAATGAAGTAAAAACTCAGGGCTATGCACAACTGGGAATGCACGTTTGGAGCGTGTTTTTCATGAGACTCTTGCCCTGCTGTTTCAAGGGCGAGCAAGCTTTAGCTGAGAAGTAGAATTGATCCTTACAGCAGGGTCCCCAGGTTTGTACTACTGGTTAGAACTAGTGCCGTTTCTACGAGCATAAGAGGGGACTGAACACCACAGCCAACTTTCACTCTCTCAGAGCCGAAGATAGACAGAAGACCAGTGGTGAGCAGGCACAACAGCATCCCCAGGAAGATTCCCAAACTGTGCCAATCTGGCAAAAGCTTAGGAATGAAAGTCTCCAAGGAACTCTAATACAGGCATTTTCCCTCTATCTTCTCACCCTGTTAAAAATCAATTTGTACTTCACCATGAAACTTTATGATTCAGTACCTTTAAGAAATGTAAAAGGCGGACTGGGGAGTTGGCTCAGTAGTCAAGAGCATTGACTGCTCTTCCAGAGGACCTGGGTTCAATTCCCAGTACCCACGTGGCAGCTCACAACTGTCTGTGACTCCAGTTCCAGTGGATCTAGCACTGTCACAAAGGCATCAAGTCATAAAAAAATAAATAAATAAATATGAGAGAAAGAGAGAGAGAGATGGCCAGGATGGAGAGATGGCTCAGAGGTTAAGCGCACTGGCTGCTCTTCCAGAGGACGCCAGTTCAATTCCCAGTACCCACGTGGCAGCTCACAACTGTCTGTGACTCCAGTTCCAGTGGATCTAGCACTGTCACAAAGGCATCAAGTCATAAAAAAATAAATAAATAAATATGAGAGAAAGAGAGAGAGAGATGGCCAGGATGGAGAGATGGCTCAGAGGTTAAGCGCACTGGCTGCTCTTCCAGAGGACGCCAGTTCAATTCCCAGTACCCACATGTCAGTTTATAATCTGGTGTAATTTTAGATCCAAAGGACTCAGCACCTTCTCCTGGCCTCCATAGACACTGTCCACATGTGGTGAACAGGCATATATGAAGGCACAATAAAACACATAATAAAACTCAAAAAAAAATTTAACTGGAATTGGGAATATCGTTAGCAGTGGTAGAATACTTCCATACACATGTCAGCACATGGTGCTTACACACACACACACACACACACACACACATACACACACACCATACACTCATACACACAATTTGGGGGGGGGGGGACGTTGGTTTTTCTTTTTGTTTTTTTGGTTTTTCGAGGCAGGGTTTCTCTGTGGCTTTGGAGCCTGTTCTGGAACTAGCTCTG
>NC_022009.1:7636163-7639317 GCF_000317375.1 Microtus ochrogaster | reverse complement strand
TGTAGACCAGGCTGGTCTCGAACTCACAGAGATCCGCCTGCCTCTGCCTCCCGAGTGCTGGGATTAAAGGCGTGCGCCACCATCGCCCAGCTGGGACGTTGGTTTTTCAAGACAGGATTTCTCTATGTAACAGTCCTGGCTGGCCTGGAACTCACTTTGTAGACCAGGCTGGCCTTGAACTCACTAAGATCCGCCTGCCTCTGCCTCCTAAGTGTTGGAATTAAAGTACACAAGGCAAGGAAAAGGATGAAAACTGTCTCTTAGATACTGAATTAGAATCACCCACTGTATCAAGCCTGAAATCCCAGCTCTTGAGAAGCTAAGGCACAAAAATTGAAAATTCAAGGCTATTCTGGGCTATAAGCCAGACTCCCTTCTCAAGGGGAAAAAAAAGAAGGCCACTGAGATAAGCAAAGGGTGGATGCCTGTTGAGTACAGAATATGAAGTATAGGGTTTACGAATGAACACGGTGTCTAATGCCATCACCAGAGGCAGCTTTACTGCTGCAAAGAAATAAGATTGCCCAGGGAGCATAAAATGAAAGATATGTAATTTTGTCTAGAAATTCATATTTTTCTCCAAAATTCAACCCTCAAAACACAATGTTTTCTAGCACCATCTACATACCAGGATATTCTACTGAACGTCATACTGCTGTCTCAAATGTGACTGACTCTAATTGTATTGTAGGTCACACCAGTTGATGTTGGCATGAGCTGTGCCTTAGCCACGTTCATTGGTATTTCACAGCTGTTCATGGTTTCCTCGCCTGCCTGTACATCTGTCTCCGTATAACCCGGATTGCTAAACAGTAGTTCTCACACCCTTCTTCATACCTCACTTCCCTTCTCCAAACCTTTCCTCACCGCCCCGTCGTTACAACCAGTCTAACCCCACCCTCCTTTCCGACACTTGACGTTCTCCACCTAAAAGGGTTGGGTTCTTTCGTGGCAGCTCTCCTCTCACAGCTAATCTGTGTAGGATAGCCAACAGTTAAGCATTTAACTTCTATTAAAGGAAGTTTCTAGGTGGATATGGAGGCACACACCTGTAATGCCAGCATTTGGGAGGCTAATCCAAGGAAATTGCCAAGAATCCAAGGCAGGCCTAGCTACATAGTATCAGGCAAGCCAAATATTTAACCAAACAAAGCAACATCAAAAAAAGTTTAAAAATCCAAAAAGCACAAAAAAGGTTCTAATTGTTCAACAGCAATATGCTTTGATTGTTATACGCCTTTTATTTTCCTTTGCTAAAACTAGAAAGGGGGCAGTGCTAAATTCCACATTTTTAGTTGGTTTATCTTGTGTTCTCCCTCTAAAAACAGGTGAGCAATTTAGGAGAATGGAGCACAGTAGAACCGTGTGTCCTGGTCTAGGCAGACAACCCTCTCCTGCAAGGTAAGCTTCCTCTAAAGCCCAGTGACCCATCTCATTATAGCTATGTCCTGCTAAATCCCATCGCAGCCAGTGGGTGGAATTAATTACCAGGTCATATTGGAACTCTGTGATACCACTCCAAGGAACTGCCAAACTTTTTTCCTAGACTGGCTACAACATTTTACAATCCAGATTAGCTACTCCTTATGTGCGGAATGATAACACAAATTATTTAGCCTGAGTTTCCCATCATTTTTCAAATGAGAGGGTTCCTAAAACAAAGATTAGCATTTATTGAGCACTTCCAAACGCCAGCATTGTTGGAGATACTTTGCATGATTTTGTTGATTGGATTCCCTGTGGTAAGCTCTAAGACAACAGAAAACTGTTAAATGTCAATTTCAGATATTTTTTTAAGTTAATATAGTAACGTCCCATGCAACTGTTGCCCAATCTCTTGGTATCAGGTGCTGCCATGTTCCAGGACTGAAATAAGGCCCTAGAGCTGCCGCTAATTTCAAGTACTTCAAGTAGTTCTTGCAATAATAAAGAAAAAACACATTGGACTTGATGATGCACACCTTTTATCCTAGCCATCAGGAAGAAAAGGCAAGTGGATCCCTGTGAGTTCAAAGCCAGCCTGCTCTACACGGTGAGTTCCAGGGCAACATGGTGAGAATAGTAGATGGGCCCTGTCTCAAAACAAAGAAACAAAAAACTCAGGAGGACATAGTACCCACGGGAGTGGTTAATAATAAATTCTCCCCCTCTTCAAGGTCACACCCCTCCTTGGCTTCTGCTTTCGCTCCTCACTCCCAGTGCCATCACCATTAGAACAGAACCATCCATCGTCTGTGATGCTCAGGGTGCTCTATTCATACACGCGTCCTGATATTCTGAGCTCCTAGTTAGGGCGATGGTTGTCCTTGCTGAGTGACCACAATTCCTGAATCGGAGCTTTAATAAAAGTTTATCTTTAATGAAAGGCTATTTGGACATTTATCTACTGTATCAGAATCTTTAGAGACAGTTTCAGGAAATAGACAATCCCTTTCTAAAGACAGGCCAGGGAATCAGAAGCCCCATCCTCTCTGACTGGACATGTGTTTTCTGATTTTGCTCTTTAAAAACAAACCTTGTGGCTGAAGAGAAGAGTCGGTGGTTAGGAGCACCGGCTGCTGTAGAAGAGGTGTTGTTTCAGTTCCCAGCAGTCATGTGGTGGCTCACTGTCCCCTGAAACTCCAGTTCCAGAGGAGCAGATGCCCTCTCCGGCCTCCACAGGCACCAGGCATGCATGTGGTACACATCCATACATGCAAGCAAAGCATGCAGACACATAAAAATAAAACTAAATAAATTTGATTTTTGCTTTGTTTCGTGTTTTTGAGCTAGAGTTTCACTATGTAGGCTGGCTCCAAACTTAAAAGTGCAGGAAGTAAGGCACATGTTACCACATCTGGCTAAATCTTTTGCCATTATTATTAATAATAAATAAATCCTCAGCCAGACTTTAGTTCCAGTGCTTAGGATATAGAGGCAGGTGGATATCCTGGTGTTCCAGGCCAGCAAAGGCCACACAGTGAGACCCTGTCTCAGAAAGAAAAGTATAACTAAATTAAATCTTTTAAGAGCTCTGGATGTAGCTGGGAGAGTAGAATGCAGGTCTAGCCCTGCATAAATTGGTTGCGTATAGCAAAGATTTGTGCAGCACTCAAAGACAGCCCCCAAGAACCAGAAAATCAATGTCATCCTTAGATATTAGTGAATTTCTTTT
>NC_022009.1:7634468-7636063 GCF_000317375.1 Microtus ochrogaster | reverse complement strand
AACTCACAGAGATCTGCCTGCCTCTGCCTCCCGAGTGCTGGGATTAAAGGCGTGCGCCACCACCGCCCAGGTGATATTAGTGAATTTCAAGTCAGCTTGGGCTACAGGAGGCCTTGTCTTTACATAAATAAATAAGTAAATGTAGTTGGGCAGCAATGGTGGCACACGCTTTTAATCCCAGCACTTGGGAGGCAAAGGCAGGAGGGTCTCTGTGAGTTCGAGATCAGACTAGTCTACAAAGTGAGTTCCAGGACAGTCAGGGCTACACAGAGAGACATATTCCCCACGTTCACCCACACTTCACACACACAGTTAAAAGCATTAGAGGATCTGGAGAGACTGCTCAGCGGTTAATATCCCACAGAGGACCCACATTCAGCTCCCGTGTAGTGGCTCACAACCATCTGTAATGCAGTTCCCAGGCACCAGGAGCCCTCTCCTGACTTCCGTAGGCACACACGTGCTGCACAGACTTATGCACAGGCAAAGCGCTGCGCTCATTAAGACATTTTTTTAAGTTAGACTAGCTGCAGTCTCCCAACCTGCACCCCTGGAAGATCTGCGTGCTTATGACTGAGTGGCCCGTAGAGATTATCCAGCTATTTGTAACTTGGTATATGTTCATTCTTGGAAGGTTGTAAGATCCAGAAGGAGGACCATTCACTTCTCTTTATTTCTCCTGAGATAAGAGAGAAAAGAGCTCACATATAAAGCTGGCTGTTATGTCAGAGAGCTCGTTTGGGCCCTGTTTCTTGACCCGACTGCTCTTTCTCCACGTTAAATGACGTTAGCAGGAGCTGTGCAGTGACTCAACTGACCAAACCAAAGCATGTAAACCTCTCCCAGGGTTTCCAGGCTCCCCCTTGACACCCCTTTCTTTTAGTCAAAGAACTAGAGGTTACACATTTTGTGTGGTTTGAAGAAGAAACCACACAATACTTCTTTTTCTTTGGGGTGGGGTGTGTGAACACCTAAAGCAGGGGGACTGCCTTGAGTTCAAGGTTACCCTGTGTGTGTGCCTATGGAAGGACTGGGCTACATAGTTCTTACCATACCAACTAGGGCTACATGGCAAGACTCTGTCAAGAAGAAAAGGGAAATGTCACAGTTGGCCACAAGAGCCTGAGACTTTCTCGCGTAACTGCACCCGTGTTTAGCTTCAGAGGCACAGCTACACGCTCACCTCAACTCACAGGCCTGGTTATCTGTTGGATTTCAGGTTTTTAAAATGCTAGGCATGTACTCAGTGGTAAAGGACTTGCCTGGTGAGCAGGAAGCCCTGGGTTCAATTCCTGGGTACACACACACATACATCAAGTTTCAAAATTAAGCCATTATCAGGGTGTTCATTTCAGTTGTGATCTTAGAGTGCCTAAGAAATAATTTACAGCTCGGGGGGAAAAATACCAGCAGTGTACCAAACAGAAATACGATGTATTAATAGCTACCAGTGTTCCAGTTTTAACCTGTTAAATGAGTCATCGTTACTAACCTCAAAAAAAAAAAAATCTTGCAGCTTAAGAATCACTCTGGGTTACCTACAGCTGGATATATACACAGTCACCCCGGGTTACCTACAGCTGGATATATACACA
>NC_022009.1:7617943-7634038 GCF_000317375.1 Microtus ochrogaster | reverse complement strand
TGGATATATACACAGTCACTCGGGGTTACCTACAGCTGGATATATATACACAGTCACTCCGGGTTACCTACAGCTGGATATATACACAGTCACTCCGTGTTACCTACAGCGGGATATACACACAGTCACCTGGGTTACCTACAGCTGGATATACACAGAGACACCGATTTATCACTCATTCTGTTAATTACACTTTTTTCAACAGGAAACGTATATTTACTACTTTTAATATTACTGTATCTTTACTAAAAATTTCTTAGGAGAATGAATGAATCCTGGCCTTGGAAGATTTCTAAAACAAAAATGAATCTGAATCCGCTGCTAACAGGCAGGTTGTCAGCCGGTCACACCGCTTACTCACTTCCCCAGATGAGTCAACCTGCGGCTGACTGTCATCCCCTCCTTCCAACTGTAACTCGGAAGAGGGGGGTAGACCCCATACCCTCAGGGTTGTTTCCCTGCGTTACCATCTGGTTACCTCGTAAATAAACTAAGTCTTTCTACAAGCCTTTATACAATTTATGAAAACTGAAGTCCTGTTATATAATTCAGCTAAGAATGGGTCAAATTTAGAACATGTTACACAGATTTTTCTAAGAGATATTTTACATTTTTAGAAATTTTTTCAATTCTTAAAAATAGCCATTTTTTCTTGACACAAAAATGATTTTATTAAAAAGTGTGGTTTTCTTCTAACCTACACAAACCTTTAAAAGTTAAATCTGAACTTTATCTTATTTTTCCCCGTGCATTCCTTACATATTACACATCGTGAATGTTGAGTTCCTTATGAACATGTTCATGAGTATACTTAATGCAAAATCTGATGAAAGAAGAAAGAATGAGCAGATTGGGACGTGACTCGACATGCCCGTGACGGCTGGCCAAATGCACAGCAGAGAAAGGGAACACCTGGCTGCTCTCCAAGCAAAGGCAAGACAAAGCCATAAAGGTTCTGCTATCAGGGTTTCAATGCTGCTGTGGAAAATGAGCAACTTCTGGACCCAGAGAGATGGCTCAAGGGATAAAATCGATACTGGTCCAAGGAAGCTAAGAAAAGGCCTTCAGTCCCTGGAACCCATTCAAAAACTAGATGCAGTAGCAAGCCTCTGTAATGAGAACACTCTTACAGGGAGATGGGCGGCAGAGGTAGGGGAATCTTCTGGGATCTAAAGTCCAGCCCTCCTGGAGCAGGCAGTACACAGCAGCAGAAGCAAGGAACCTGCCTCAGTAAGAGGGAAGGCCAGAACTGCTTTCTGACCTTCACACATGCAACATGACACACATGAACTCCTCGTTTATATACACAAATACACATAAATAAATACTTTTAAAAATGGTATTGTAAACCTGATCAAAAGCCTATTGCTGAGCCCAGGAAGAGGAAACTGCAGTGGCTGCTTTGTTGAATGGGCATATCAAACTGTCTTCTGAATGTTTCTGTTCAGACACATAGACCAATGCTGCTCTCAGACTCGGTCAGGGGAGCCTATTTTCTGTGGGCGGCAGTTAATGCAGACTCATAAGTGGTTAAAATCCTAGAAATAAGTGACTGTTGGGTGCCTGTCTATAAGTGGGACATTTATATCACATACTTCCTTCAAGGCTCAGGGAACACTGTAGAAGAGGAGCACAGAGAAGGCAAGGGCCAGATAATGGCGAGGGGTGCTGTGAAATGCTGTCTCGTGGCCATGGCAGTCATGAACTCACAGGGGCTATGGTGACTTCCACCAGACCCACGCGAGGTTCAGATAGCTGACATTCCAGCATGAACAAGAAAGGGGTTCGTGAGACTCCACCCTCACCTGCAGAACTATTTACAACTGATGGCTGCTGGGGAGGGGTCATTTTTCTTTGGAGATGGGGCCACCAGTAGATTGCCCCATGCTTCATTTCACGGCCCTACATCCATGAATAAGCAGGTGTCTCTGATACAGCGGTTATTTAAAAGTTATTTAAAAGAAGAAAAGGACATGAAATTAAGTGGAGGAAATCTTAGGGGAATCTAGGTGGAATGGGAGGGGAGATGATGTGGGAGGTCCTTCTGTCTATGTGTTGCTTTTATTGGCTAATGAATAAAGAAGCTGTTTTTGGCCAGTGGCTTAACAGAACAGAGCTAGGTGGGGGAAACTAAACTGAATGCTGGGAGAAAGAAAGTGGAGTCAGGAGAAGCCATGTAGCCCCACTGGAGACAGATGCCAGAACATAAACCACAGCCATGTGGCAATACACAGATTAATAAAAATGGGCTAAATTAAGATGTAAGAGTTAGCCAATAGAGCTAATGGGCCAAGCAGAGATTTAATTAATACATTTTCTGCGTGGTTATTTCGGGCTGAGCAGCCAAGAACAAACAAGTGGCCTCCTCCTTACAACAGAGAGATTTGGATTTGATGTGATCAAGATACTTTGTACACATGTATGAAAATAAAGAATAGAAAAAAATTAATAAAAGAGAATCTAGTCATGCAAACAAGTCCCTTGATCAATGCTACAAAGAACAGAGCCACTTGCTTTGTTCTCTTGCTCCTCACCATTCCCTACCCTTGACCCTTTTCTCCTCAGCCAGGCTCACAGACACGTGTCTCACGGACACGTGTCTCACTGACACGTGGCTCACTGACACGTGGCTCACGGACACGTGGCTCACGGACACGTGTCTCACAGACACGTAAACAGCAACGTCCGGTAGTAACATCCCCAACTCGTGCTTCCCTCACGTACTTCACCTATGTCCCGCCTCTCCACAGCATCTTCAGGAGCGCACACACATCTGACCATGTGAACTGACAGATCTGATGCACCGCAGCCACGGTATCTTACTAGATTTGCTATTTAAAATCATGCACATACCTGCAGTCTCTGAGACGGCCCCCATTCTAAAGGCTACTGCTTTGGAGCCAACAAGACTTAGGCTGAGTAGACTCTGTCACTTAAGCTGTGTTATCAGGGACAAACAGCTTAAATTTTTGTGCAGTAAGTCCCTTATCTATACAATGGGAGATAACATCTCCTCTTCTGGTCTGTCCAGAAGGTTATATTTAAAGTCCACAGCATACTGGCAAGCACACAGCAATTACTCAACAGCTGCTATTATTTAACTATATGCTCCATTTTCTGATCCTGTAGATGGGGATGAAATGTTCTCCAATTCAGAACTGAGGTCAACAAAGGGTTAAGTCTCAGTTTGCAAATCTTAAGAGAAGCTTCACCAAGGGGCTGGAGAGTTGGTGGCTCAGCCGCTCAGCAGCTCAGAGCACTCGTTTGCTGATATTCTTGCAAAGGAGCTGGGTTCAATTCTCAGCACCCACATGGTGGGCTCACAACAACCTGTGACTGCAGTTCTAAGTCCTCAGAAACTCTCTTCTGACTTTTTGTACACCAGACACACGTGCGGTACACATGTATATATGAAGGCAAGACATTCAGACGCATAAAATAACTGCAAGATATATTTTTTTCTAAAAAAAAGAGAGGCTTCATATAAAATGTGAGAGAAAGAGGGGCAAATGCAGTAGCACACAACTTTAACTCCACGGTTCTGTTTGGAAGGCAGAGGCAGGAGAGTCTGTGAGTTCCAGCCAACCTGATCTACATACCTAATTCCAGGCAAGCCAGGGCTTCCAAGTGAAACCCTGTCTCAACAAGCAAACATACGTACATGCGTGTGAGCGTGCGTGTACACACACACACACACACACACGATGTTAATTTTTTAATGTAATAACAAATTTACAGAAGGATATAATAAACTCTTAACTTTGGGTTGAGATGGCTCAGCAGGTACAAGCCCTCCTGATCTGAGTTCAATCCCCAGAATCCAGAGTACAAAGAAGAACCAACTTCTACACATTGCTCTGATCTCCATATGTGTTCTGCCATACACACCTACACACACACACACACACACACACACACACACACACTCCATATACATGCAAGGAGAACAGTGTTTTGTTGTTGTTTTTTTGAGACAGGGTTTCTTTGTAGTCTTGGCATTCCTGGAACTCACTCTGTATACCAGGCTGGCCTCAAACTCACAGGCATGCAAACACCATCTCCCAGCTAGCAGAACATTTTTTTAATTAGTAATTTTATATTAGTTAAGAGATTAAGTTAAACCAGGAGGTGGTAGGGCACGCCTCTAATCCCAGCACTCAGGAGGCAGAGGCAGGTGGATCTCTGTGAGTTTGAGAGAGAGAGTTAATTTGCACACCATGACTACTTGAATGATAAACATACAAAAAAACTGGAGTCCAGTGTTAACAAGTAGCCACTGCTACAATTTGCTGCGTTAGTCTCAAGCTACCAGCCTGCAACTTATTTTATAAAGTTTTGAGAGGAGATATCAGGCTTACATGTATAATTATGGGGCTAGAATTACTTAGGTTTAGGTATGGCCACCATAAACAACTCCAGGAGACCTAAACAATGCAAAAGCAAAAATAAAAATAAAATAAAAAACAAGGAATAAAGGCAACATTTTCAAATGGTTTCTTCTCATTTTCCCATGCCTCAAGGAAACTGGTTGTGACGAACTCATGTTCCCCATCTCCCGCTGCACCCCAACTGCCAATCCCTGCAATGCTTGGAAGGAAAGAATGGCCCCTGGTGCACTAACATGTCTAACTTTCACCCACATGTCCTCTACCTACCACTTCCTAGCATCTCCAACTTTTGGGAATATTTCTGTTACCCCCTGTGTTCTCTTTCATTGCAAACTAGTTTCCAACTGTGTCACGGAAAGTCCTGCTGACTCTAGTGTCATTTCTGAATGGTTCCCTTGGGACTGGCGAGATCACTCAGCAGGTAAATGTGCTTGCTGCCAAGTACGATGAACTAACCAAGTTTGACTTCCACATGGTGGAAGGAGAGAACTGACTTCCAGAGGTTGTTCTTTGACCGTGCATGTGCTCTGAACACATACACAAAATAAAATGTAACACAAAATTTTAGGCCGGGCGGTGGTGGCGCACACCTTTAATCCCAGCACTTGGGAGGCAGAGGCAGGCGGATCTCTGTGAGTTTGAGACCAGCCTGGTCTACAAGAGCTAGTTCCAGGACAGGCTCCAAAGCCACAGAGAAACCCTGTCTCGAAAAACAAAAAAAAAAAAAAAAAAAAAAATTAAAAGAGCCACATATAATATAGGAATGAACACCTGCAGGTACATTCTGATAAATTCTTACTTACAAAAGCAAGCAGTGGACATATTTTGCCTCACAGGCCATAATCTGTGGTCTTGAAAATTCATCACACCTTATAAAGGTTTAAGAATGGAATTGGAAGCCAGGAGGTGGTGGCACATGCCTTTGATTCCAGCACTCTGTGAGTGTGAGGCCAGCTTGGGGTACAGAGTGAGTTCTAGAACAGCCAGTGCTACAATTACCTTTCTTTCAAAAAGATTATTTAAAACTTTAGCATGTATGTGATTCTTCTAAATGTACAGGCATCTGAGTGCAGATGCCCATGGAGCCCAGAAGTGTGGGGTCTCCTGGAGCTGAACTATGGGCAGTTGTAGCCACACAAGATGGCTGCTGGGAACCAAACCCAGGTCCTCTGGAAGAGTATGCTCCTTAACCACCGGGCCATCTCTCAAGTCCAATAAATAATCATCTTATGGAAAGAGCTGTCCTGTATGTCAGCCACTAGCTACCTGAAACTTCTGTGCCAGGGGAACGTAGCTAGTTCATATTGAGACATGCTTTAAATGCAAAATACTACATCTAAATCATGAAGATTTTGTTTGAAATACTGTTAATATTTTTTTTCCTTTGTTATTTATTCGTTTATTTCATGGTGCCGGGAATGGAACCCAGGGCCTTATGAATGCTAGGTAAGAATTCTTCCTCTAAGCTGTCTTGATCCATATTTTCCTTTACACAAAATTTTCACACGGCTTGGTAGCAAGCACTTTTCCCCACTGAGCTATCCACCAGCACTTTTAAATTTTGCTGTTTTTTTCCAGCAAGCTCTGTGTAGCCCTAACTGTCCCGGAACTAGCTCTGTAGACCAGGCTAGCCTTTAACCCAGAGATCTGCCTATCTCTGCCTCCTGAGCACTGGGATTAAAGGTCTGAGTCATGACACAGGCTTACCAGCACTTTTATTTATTTCATGAAACAGAGTTGAAACACGATTAGTAAAAACTCAGGGATAGAAATTGGGGTTTAACCTCAAGATCTGAAAAGCAAAGCAGCCAGCCACTGGCTTCTACCTCAACTTAGTCAAAAGTGGAGATCCTGCCTGCAGGAATCTCAGAATGAGACTGTGTCTGAGAGCTGTCTCCTTCCTATTTTATAATCCTCTCTAGGGCTGGGATTAAAGGCGTGTACCACTACTGCCTGGTTTCTATGGCAAACCAATGTGTCTACTGGGATTAAAGGTGTGTTTTATTGTTACCTGGTCTATAAGGCTGGCCAGTGTGGCTTTTCCGATCCTCAGGCAAATTTTATTTATTAAAACACAATGGAAATGCCACTACACAGAGTCTTTAGCCTAGGCTGGATTGAAATTTGCAGCAACCCTGGCTTAGACTCTAAAGTTTTAGGATTGCAATATATAAGCCACTACATGGGCCTCAGCATTTGATTTTTACAGAAGTCTCGACCAATTAGAAAATTATGGGAAATTATTGAAAGCATTTTTAAACAAAATACTAAAAATAGTAAAATTAATAATCACTGTCATCTAGCCACATTCATAGTAAGGGACAGGCTACCTGAATCTAAATCTCAGCCCTGAGATTAACATGACCCTCTCTGTGCCCCAGTTTCTTCAACTATAAAATTGGAGCCTTGTGCCCAAGGCTATTGGGAGGCTATTCAGAATCTATACATATTACAAGCTCAGAACAATGTCCAACATGTGCCAGACATTCAGCAAATGCTGATTATTAGAATGCTTACTAATTTCGATCCCTTTAAGTCCAACTGCAACCTAGAATTATTCATTAAAACTTTTTCTTAATGGTGGGGATCAAACTCAGGGCCTTGCCCATGCTAGGCAAGTACTCCGCTAGGGTGCTGCAGCCCGGGTTGGCTTACCACATTCTAATGAGCTTCAAAGATCCAAATGCCCACTTCTATAACCAAAATATGTCATCTTCTTCCTTAGTCTATTTAGCTCTAATAGAAAACTTTTTGCTCATCAATGAGTTTCACATAGTCTATAAACTACAAGTTTTCCCCTTTTTAAAAGTTCACTTGTGGGACCAGCAAAATATTCATCTAGAAAAGGTCCATATCACTGATGCTGAGGACCTGAGTCTTATCCTTGGGTCCCACATGGTAGGAGAGAACTAATTCATACAAGCTTTCCCGACATAGTCCTGGGCACTCATGCACCACACACGTACAGATAATAAATGTGATTTAGAATGCTAAATGCTCGTTTGTAAATGTCCTTCTTGGAACTTCTAGCTGGGTGTGGCAGTATATACCTGTAACCCTGAACTCGGATGGCTGAAGCAGGATTACTGTGGTCAAGGTCAGACCCTCTTTGAAAAACAAAACTAAAACCACCTTACTTCCATAATTCCTCTTAACTATATGATTCAGTTCCCACATCCTGTTATATAGAACAACTTTCCAGGCAAGAGAAAGCCACATGTGGAATCAATTATTTTCCCTGGTTTATACGGAGCAGGGTAATACTGGAGGAAACAAAATGTATCAGTTGCCATGTCAATAAAATTTTTCCTCTTGCAAAGTTTCATAATATAAAAAATTGGATTCAGAACTGATTACAGTAATATCACAAAATAAAGGCCACAATTGAATGTTATCTGAACCTATTCCAAATTAATCTAGGTTATCTAAAGGGAAATGCACTTTTAATAGAGAAACACTTTTAAATTCAAATATTAAGCCACCATGAAAGTAAACATCTTAAATAATACACAAATTTTTCAAGAAATGAAACTGAAAACCTCTGGTTTTACATATTTACATGCAGAAACAAAGTCAATAAAGTTGTGTTGGTGTACACTGTAATCTCAGCACTTGGGAGGTGAGAGGCCCTTACAAATCTGAGGTCTATCTGGGGTACACAGTAAGAGCCTACATCAAAAAAGCCAACCAACCAACCAACTGAACCACAGAAATTCCATGTTAGCCTGTTATTCCAGAAGTCACAAAAAGCCTCTAGGGCTCATTAAAAATATAAATGTGGAAAATTATATAAGCCATTGTTTCTCAAACTTTTGATTCAACTAATCTTAACAATAGTCTTCTCTGAAGACTTCCTATATGCTTACAGTATTTGAAAATGTTGGCTTTAGATGTGGAATCAGCATTTCCCATAAAGGGCCAGATGGCAGTATCATGAGTTTTCAGGCCATATCCTGTCCGTGTCAGTTTCTTACATTTTCCTCCAAGTGACGTGGATCAAAGCCAGAGCTTCGCATATGCTAGGCAAGTGCTCTACCACTGAGCTACACACTTCCCAACTCTACTTTTCTTATAATCTTTAAAACTCCTTTGAAAATATAAAAACTATTCTTAGCATAATCTCTGTAAAAACAGGCTACAACTAGACTTGCCCTTGATCCCGTTTCCCAGTTCAGCTTCTACATTGTATCTTTTTGTTCCAGTACCAACTACACTACTTTCTTCCCTCAAACGTTAGTTCAACATAACCTTGGTGAAGACTTCTCAACATGTCCTTACCTGTCCCCTCTATGTAACATACTGTGCTAGTGTATCACCAATATTCATACTTACCGTCCAATCTCTGTTCTCTCCCCACCCACCCATGCATGTCCACGAAGGCAGACACTGGTTGCTTTACACTGCACAGCAACAGTTCCAGGAACATTAGACTCTAAATACATCAATCTACCCTCAAACTCATACAACAGATACCAGAAGTGTGTACTTCATGTAATCCAACAGGTTAAAAAAATGCTCAAAGACAAAACTGACAAGTAATTTAAAGCTGTTCAAGTAGTCATAAGAAAGTTTAAATAAAGGGTGTTAAAAGCTAAAGCATTTTTGCTAGATATGTCTGAGACAGGACTACAAAATCAAAACTAATCTAGACTATATAGTAAAACTGTATCAAAATAAAAAATTTAAGTACTTTTTACCATCCCGGGAAATAAGTTTGGTTCCTAGTCTAATTTTCTTGAAGCATACTATTACTTTAGCTAGTATAATAAACAAATTTCAATTATAATTCCTAAGTGCCTCTACAGATCTACTTTCTTTGATCTTATCCACAAGTGTTCCCTGCCAGTTCAACTAGTTTGGCAGCTTTAAAGTTTGGCAAAGCAAGATGTTACTTTTTTTTCTTAAACCAGCTCCTTCTCACATTATTTCAATATAAACTTCTGAATACTATCACTTCTACCATCCACCATTTGATTAAACAAGCAAAATACTAGACTCCACTGACAGGTAGGCTGCAACTATGTTATGCTCAGTGATTAGTCTGATATGAAAAGTATTTAAAATTGCTACATGCTGTCTTGCAAATATAATTATCACATCTAAGAGACAAGACTTATCCGACTACAAGCTGTACACACACACACACACACACACACAGAGAGAGAGAGAGAGAGAGAGAGAGAGAGAGAGAGAGAGAGAGAGAGAGAGAGAATG
Organism: Microtus ochrogaster; assembly: GCF_000317375.1. Lineage (NCBI taxonomy): Eukaryota > Metazoa > Chordata > Mammalia > Rodentia > Cricetidae > Microtus > Microtus ochrogaster. The sequence goes on along the minus strand of NC_022009.1, from coordinate 7,624,436 downwards.
AGTAACCAGAATGTGATAAAGTATCTCTATTCAGACTATACAATGTCTCAATTTCTGTCTAAAACATTATAAACCATTGGAAAATATTTTCTACTGTTAACACTGAAAAACTGACCTTGGACATCTCAGTAAGCCACAGTAATAGATATACTAGAAGTATCATTAGGAGCCTTATTGGCTAGTTAGTTACAACAGGGTCTCATATAGACCAGGCTGACCTCAAACTTCTGGTCCTCCTGCCTCCATCTCTCAAGTGCTGGGATTAAAGGTAGGCTAACCTAGCCTTACATTATGTCTCCTCCAGACATTATAGAATCAAACCTACAAAAAAAATTGACAGATAGTATAGGGGATGCTTACAAGAATATTTAAATGATTTCAAGCTATCCATACACAATTTTACCTTTCACATGGCTATAATTCTGCCCTTATTATCAAACAAGCAACTTTGAACTCTAAAAAGAATTTTTAAATCCAACTATTAAAGATTAAGACAACTAAAAAAAAGAAAGCCAATCCCTTACCGACACAATTTTGTACTTTCAAAATGCTAAGACTGTAATTTGAAAAACGAATAGACTCCTGAGGTAGAGATGGTAGCACAGGCTTATAACCCAACTATTTAGGAGGATGAAGCAAGGATCACAAGTTCAAAGTCCACCTGAGCAACTAAGCAAGTCCCTATCTCAAAATAAAAACTAAGGCAAAAAGGGTCAAGGATGCGCCAGCATGTGATGGAGCACTTGCCTAGTCTCTACAAGGCGGAGGGGAGACCTCAGATCTTCAACTGTTACTCCCCTCATTTTTCACAAAACACTGGTGAAATTAAAACAGGAAATACCATAAACAGCCACTATTGGGGAGGGGAATCTTTTATCTTTTATAAAGTCAGGTGAGTCTCAAATTCACATTTTACCATATATCCTTGGAGAGTAACATGGCCCAATATACCAGTACATCCCACTTATCTATTCCAAGTAACATAACGTGAGAAACTGCACTGTGTAATTCCTTTATTTTCTGCATGTTAGTGCTTCAGCAACACTACAACCATAAAGAACAATTCCAAGTACTGCACTTTTAGCTGGGGGAGGGGGATCACAGTCTACAGACTCATTTACTTATATCAGACAAGATTAACCTCATTCAGAACTTACTGCAAGTTTATAAATTCACACAAATACAAAAATTGATGCAATTAAACAAAATCTTTAGGACCTTATTGTTTTAATTCTTCCATTATAATTTCTTCTGCAGGTTCAATTTCCTGCTTCTTAATCACCAATGGTTATGGTTCAATTTAACTACATCAATTATAAACCTTTTATAGATACTCTTAAAGAAATGTAAGTGAAAATTACAGTTTCTTTCCAAAAGGTTTAAGGTTTTCAAATTTCAAATGTTTCCCCCCTCCCACCTTTTCAGACATGTCAAATAAACTAAAAACAACCCATCTCACCTGCAACATTCAGTAATAGCAATCACTTGTATAAAATTTTAACTATGCCCCCAGTTATTTTAAGACACACAAAAAAATGGCTGTCTACCAATCTGTCTGTCACAAGTTAGAATACTACATTTAAGAATCAACATGAGGGTTTCAAGTTTCCTCCAGTTTAGGCATTTATACCTTTGTGCTTATTTTGTTTCAGGATGTTACTATAGCATTGATATTTGTATAACCGTATTTATGTACCTTAAAATGTAATCATTTAAAACACTAAGAATTACATTTACGGTGGAGCTTTGGGAATTTTAAAAAGCAACTATATGTTCTTAAATATGTGAATCAGCCTCATTTCTAGAGATATTTTTATTAATGTGAAACTGATAACTTTAGGCTTTAGTTGCATCTTGAATTCAAAAATCCCTCTGCACCAATAGGAGCCTACAACATAGCACCTTTTCTCATCTGCTTTAAGTTAGTTTTCCTTACAGCTTGTTTTTGTATAGCCTTCTGTTTCTCATACATCTTTGGTAAAAGCTCCATTATACAATATGGCCAAAACATGAAGGACCAATACTGTGCAACTATACCATGATATCCGGCTTGATTTTAATTTTCAGACACCCTCATAAACAAAACCATTCCACCTTTTCCTGTATACTGCCCTTGCAGGCTACACTTCTGAAATTCCCTAAGTTTAACTCCTTGACGATCACTACATTAATCCTTAAGGCTACATAAGAACCAGATGCTGCTTCACAATTTTGAATCAACACTAACATTTGGTTCAGAATATTACCATAGTGGTTTCAATCTAGCAACTGGTCCTAACCAGCTCATCTTGTTAAGATCTGGGCTATCACCAGTGAGCACAATGCTTACCCTTAAAGAAAAATAGGTTTACATTCATTGTCATCTGTAGGTTCTCTCTCCTTCCTACTTCTCCTTTGTCACCCTCCAGTCTGCACCACTCACTCAGCACATTTCCTTAAGGAGAAACTGTATGACTGAACCAACAGGATATCTATGCATGAGTTAATCCTACAATCAAGCAAAACTAAACACCTTTTTTTTTTAAATAAAACATCTTTTCCAGTGTTTTAATTAATGGAGATGTAGATCACTCATTTATAAAGAAAGTCATATATCTTCAGTTTAAACAGTTGCTGTACTGTGACAACAGGAATGTGTGTTTTCCCAGCTAGGTAAAAGGTGCATGTAATTTGACTTTTTCAACGTTTTATTAGTGAACAAAGCAAATGTTTAGTAATTTTAAAGCTACTGGTCTTAAAACAATTGAAACAAGGTAACATACTCTGATTTTGCCTGAAAGTCACTTAAAATATCTACAAATATTTCATCTGTGTGTGGCGTACACCATTATTGCTCCATTTTCTGGAAAGAGTCTATTTTTAAAGGTAAGGAGAGGGAACCGGCAAAGTTAACAACTTTGCCGTGAAAAAGATCTGCACTCTCTTACAGGGGAGCTGTTTCAGGCAGCGAAAGTTAGCTACCGTAGGGGAGCTTGAGTTTGCCCTACTCATGCACGCTAAGAGCTGACACTTCAAGGGACTTCTCCCATTGCCTGTTTAACACAGTCGTGTGCAACTGGAACATTACTCTGGTATTATTCATTAGCTTGCCACTGTGGGCTAAATTCACCATACTGGTCTTGGATAGAAAAGGTCACATTTGAAATTGCTAAAGTTAGCGCTAACAAGGAAAGGGGACAAGGCCTTAAATATAAAAGACAAACGGCAGTTTGATTAAGCAATAATTTTCAGTTTACTAGATGAAACAGACTTGCAACATAGTCTGCATGAATGCAAAATAAGCCATCTACAGCAAGTGATAAGAAACGGGGCAAAAAGGAAAAAAGCATACATTGGGGGGGGGGGGAAAGATCCTCTCGAAATAAAAAAATCAAACCATTATTATAAAGGACTTTACCAAGAGCTGCTATTACCCCACCCGGTTTGCTGGAAGTCACAAGAGCATCTAGCACTGTATTCGTGTCAAATATCAGATCAGATCAGATCAGCGCACCCTAACGCAAAGCCAAAAAAAAAAAAGAAAAAGAAAAAGGGAACAAAGAAAACCCCAACCCCACTAAACCGTAGAACAGTAACTCCAGAGTTCAGATTCAAAAAAGAAAGTGGCAATTGAAAGAGGTTGATGGTGGTGGCGATAATCCTATGAATGGGTTTTTGATTTCTCTCCTTCCGGGGGATGGGTGGAGGATGCTCATTACGATTTGTAGTTAGAGGTTAACCATGTGAGCCCCTCATAGAGTCCGTCCCCGGTGGTGGCACAGGAGGGCTGCACATACCAGTTCCTGTCCCGAATCCGGGTCAGGCCCAGTTTCTCCTGGATCTCATGGGGTTTCATGGCATCGGGCAGGTCCTGCTTGTTGGCGAAGATGAGGATTATGGCGTCCCTCATCTCCCGGTCATTGATAATGCGGTGCAGCTCCTGGCGGGCCTCGTCGATGCGGTCGCGGTCGGCGCAGTCCACCACGAAGATCAGACCCTGGGTCCCGGTGTAGTAATGCCGCCAGAGCGGCCGGATCTTGTCCTGGCCGCCCACGTCCCACACGTTGAACTTGACGTTTTTGTAAGTCACCGTCTCCACGTTGAAGCCCACCGTGGGAATGGTGGTCACCGACTGGCCCAGCTTCAACTTGTACAGGATCGTGGTCTTGCCGGCCGCGTCCAGGCCCAGCATGAGGATCCGCATTTCCTTGTTCCCGAAGATCTTGGATAGCACCTTCCCCATCGCGTCGGAGGAGCCGGGGCCGGGGGCATTCAGGTGTCCCGGGTCCCCTCTGCCTACACCACCGCCGCCGCCGCGAGATCGAAACGGAGCCGCCCCGCCGCGAGGACGCCCAGCGGCCCTGCTTCGAAGCTGCCTGCTAGGGGCAGGGGCCCGGCCTGCGTTCACTCGGGCATCGCCCGCCGCCGGGGCCCTGCGTCTGCGCCGGGAGAGAGAGCCGCCGCCCTGCTGAGGCGAGGCGAGGCGCGGCCGGCCCGGAACTGCCCTTCCCCCCCGCGGGCGCCGCGCGAGCGCCGCCGACAGCTCCTGCTCCGCCGCGGCTGCCGCCTCGACACGCGGACGGCTCAACCGCGACCCTCCCGCCGGCCGGCGAGCACCGGGCTTCTGTCCCGACCCGGGTCACCCGACGAGGAGCGCGGCTCGGCGCCCCGTCAGGTCATGGATCCTCGCGGGAACTCGCTGCCGCCTGCAGGGACAGAGAGAGGGAGAAGGGGAGTTACCGCCGGGACTCCGTGGGTGCGGAGGCCGACGCGGCCCGCCTCCCGGGGATCGGCCCGTGAGGTTACCTCCAGCCGCCGCCCCAAGCGCGGGTTTCCCTCCGGCCTCCACCTCCTCCTCCCAGCTCTGCCGCCGCCGCTGCCGGAAAAGGCGCCGAGGAAACCGCCTCACTTCCCCTCCCGACTGCGCCTGCGCGACTCGGGCCGACCGTTCGGAAGAGCGCGACCTCTGGAAGGAGAGTGGCCCGCGCGCCTGACGTCACGGGCGCCACGCGCCGGGGGGTGGGGCTACGGCGGCTCGCAGGGCTCGGGGAGGCGCCTGGCGGAAGCCGCCGGCGCGGGGCTGGCCGCGCGCCCACCTGTCGCTCTCGGAGCGTCTCCCCGGTTTTTCTCCTCCACTACCCGGAGGCCGGGGAGCAAAGCCACTTGGGCGTGGGCTTCGTCGTCCCTCGAGGCCGACGCCCCCTCCCACGCAGCCGAGGCTTGTTCCCAGACTCCCCGCGCGAGGTCCCTCCCGCTCGCCCCAAGCCTTCCTGCGCCCGGGTCTCCTTTTTACCCCGTCGCCTCCCGACTTCCTCCAGTTTTCTGGAAGACACGTGGGATGTCGGCGTTGCACAGAATCCGTCAGTCCAAGTAGCGCGCACTTTTTCTAGTCTCGGGTTTGCTCCTAGACCCTGTTTTTGAACGTTTAAACTCGCTCTCTTTGTAAACCTCGTCAGAACCACCCACATTTCTTAGGAAAAGAGGATCGGAGTTGACGGGATGGCTCTGGTGCCAGGCACCGCGAGTGAAGACCCGCCCTCCATCCCCAGAACCATTATGGTTAAAAGAGAAAAACAGCTCCCTTAAATTGACCTTTGGACTCCACGGATAATAAGAAAACCTAGTAGGGTTTTGGTTTTGGTTTTAAATATTCTTTCATTTAGTGTGTGCGTAAGAGGTCAGAGGACAACTTGCCAGGGTCAGTCCTCTTCCACCATGCTGGTCCTAGGTATTAAACTCAAATTAGCAAGCATCACCATCTTGCTGGTCCTGGAAACCTTTTTGTATTAAATGGATAGTGTTAAGGTTAGAATAGGGTGAAACTTTAAATATCAAATAAGGGCAAAAATAAACGCAAGGGGAGGAAAACAGGGAAGTTAAAAGAAGTTACAACAGCGGATGATAATTTACTGCTTTTATTTTATAAGTTAAGAAAGTTGGAAGCCACCTGCGAGTCATGGTGGCTCACGCCTTTCCCAGAACTGATGACGGTGAGGAGGCCAAAGAGTTGCCACAAATTCTAGGTCCACCTAGGCCTAAGCTAGAGTGTATGTCACTGGTTGACAAGTAATACATCCAATGTTTATTTCAGGCTGGATTCCCAGGCCGGCCTCATTCACTGTGTAGCTCAGGATGATCTTGAAATTATTCTCCAGCCTCCACCTCCCAGGATACAGGGTAAGGTTACCGGTGTGACCCAATTTATGGAACCCAGGCTTTCCGCGTGGGTGCTGACTGATGATTCGAACTCTGGTACTTAACGCTTACAGATGAATTGCTTTTTATCCACTGAGCCATCTCCCCAGCCCCAATAATAAAATATTAAAGAATAATTATAATACAAAACCATTAACATAGCCAGAACATAGTCACTGAGACAGAATCTTAAACTTTGTATACCATGCCACTTTTTAAAAATAGGTCAATTTGGGCCGGGCGGTGGTGGCGCACGCCTTTAATCCCAGCACTTGGGAGGCAGAGGCAGGCGGATCTCTGTGAGTTCGAGACCAGCCTG
>NC_022009.1:7613375-7616978 GCF_000317375.1 Microtus ochrogaster | reverse complement strand
GAGACAGGGTTTCTCTGTGGCTTTGGAGCCTGTCCTGGAACTAGCTCTTTTAGACCAGGCTGGTCTCGAACTCACAGAGATCTGCCTGCCTCTGCCTCCCAAGTGCTGGGATTAAAGGCGTGCGCCACCATCGCCTGGCATGTACATAATACTTTTCAACCGTACTCACCCTCAGTTACCTTTTCTTAATCTCCTTTACACTGATTTCCTTTTCTTAATCCCCTTTACACTGATTTCCTTTTTTTCAATTAGGACCTCTTCTGCTTTCTTGCCCTTTTTTTTTTTTAATTTTTTGAGACACATTGGGGTTGTTTACAGGAACATGGGCACCTTCTGAGTGGCTATGACCCTGAAAACATGCCTCTCCCTCCCCTTTCAATCATTAACTGCCTATAAACTTGGAAAAGGAGAGATACATGAGCCCTCCCCACCTCCCTGATAGGGTATTTACAGACCCATTGTCCTGCAGGGAGGTAATCATGGCTGTTGACAGAGCAGTTCAAGAGTGCCAAGAGCCAGGTCACACCATACCTGGAAGTCTGTCCCATCCTCTCCCTCTCCTTCCCAGTTTCTTAGATTCTTCCATGATATTCTCCGAGCTTTGGAGGGGGTAATATAGATGGACTGTTTATGGCTTGGCACTCCCAGTCATTATGAGTCTCTGCCGTCACTGCTGCCCACTGCAGAGAGAAGCTTCTCTGACCAAAGTTGACAACACTATGGGCATAAACAGTTACTTAGAAGGCAACTTGATAGGTACATCAGGTCTATTTAACAAGACACCAGCAGTAGCTTTCCCCGTGGGGCGCATGACCTCCCAAGCCATATCTTTTTGGCCAGGTTTACAGTATCAGGCACGAATTTCCTCCTGTGGAGCAGGTATAAGTTCCGATCAGAGAGCTGGTTACTCTGCTAACAGGATCAGCACAGCTGCAGCAGTGGGCTCATCTTGCCTGGTCAGTCAGTATTGCTGCACGAAGGAGTCTCCGCTGAGTGAGCGTGTGGATGACGGTTCTCCCTAGTGCCCTCCGAAGCACTCCTAGTACTTGAAGGGCTGGCCAGCAAGGAGGCTGCTTCCTGCCCAGTTTCAGTTTAATTTCCTTATGTACTGTGACGAAGATATGTGGCATTTTCAGCCACTGAGTCTTACCATCTGCCATCTTACACCATCACAGCAGGGCTTCTTGCTCTTGTCTACAGCATAGTCATTGGGTCAGCCCTTCCCACCCCACTCCCTCTTACTCTCCACAGTTCCTGGTAATGGCTATTCTCTCCATTTCCATGAATTCAACTTTTTACACACTTACAGGAGTGAGATGAAGTGGTACTTTTTCTTCCGTGTCTGGAACATTGAAAAAAAAATGTTTTTAAATTTTTATTTGGTTGATTTTTTAATGTGTATTTTTTGGTTTTTGTTATTGTTTTGTTTTGTTTCAAGACAGGGTTTCTCTGTGTAATAGCCCTGGCTGTCCTCTGTAGACCCGGCTGGCCTTTAACTCACAGAAATCCACCTGCCTTTGCCTCCCAAGTGCTGGGATCAAAGGTGTGCGCCACCACCACCTGGCTATGGAAACAGTTTTTGAAGTAAAATTTAAAGCCAGGAGTGGTGGCTAAAGCTTGTTATTCCAGTTCTTGGGAAGGCACGGCAGGAGGATCACTGCAAATTCAAAGCCAGTCTAGGTAACAGTGTCCCCAAAACAAAGAAGACTCAGCATGATGGTTCATCCCTTCCATCATAGCAGAGACAGAGGAGGCAGATCTATGTGAGTTCAAGGCCAGCTTGGTTTACATACAGAGTTCCAGCCAGGGCTATAGTGAGACTCTGTCTCAGGAAAAAGAAAAAAACAAAATCAAACACATTTTAATTTTGAAAATAACATTTCCATCCAGTTAAATAGTTTATGAACAGACTAGCATTTGCGTGTATCTGTTTACTGTTGTTGCCATTTGTATTCTTGCAGGACTGAGGTTTGAACACGTGGCCCTGGACTGTGGTAGAATATGGTAGGCTAGCAGTTTATCCTGAGCTGTAGACTTTCCATAGCTGTCCAGGCCAGCCTTGAACTTACGGCAATCTTTCTGCGTCCTCCTCCCAATAACATTTGTGTTTATGAAACAAAATACTGTATTTCTTTACTGGTACTGTTTTATTAATTTATTTTAAGCAGAAACAAATAAAAACAAAATAAAGAAACCTGGAAACTAAAAACCTATAATCTCAGCACTGAAGGAAAGGAAAGACTGCCCGAGGTGGTGTTGAACTTGCCATCCTCTGCCTTAGTGTAATAGGATTATAATACACCCAACTTAAAAGGCTTTTTAATGAGCAAAAACAGTAAAAATTGAGACTCAACACAGAACTGGACAATGTACCGATGTCCTTTTGGTTTTCTGAGAGCACCATGGTAGTCAGCAAGAACAAATGCCTAATGAAAGGCGGCAAGAAGAAAGAGGTTGATCCATTTTCTAAGATAGAATGGCATGATGGGAGCTTGGCATGATTGGCATATGGCTCCAGTTATATTATTAAAAACATTGGAAAATCCGAAGTCACAAAAACTCAAGGAAGCAACACTGTATCTGATGGCTTCGAGAGCCATGTGTTCAAAGTGAGTTTTGCTGAGCTACAGAATAACAAAGTTGCATTTAGAAAATTGAAGGTAATCACTGAAGATGTTCATAGTAAAAACTGTCTGACTACTTCCATGGCATGGCTCTTACCCTGGACAAAATGCATTCCATGATCAAAAAGTTCAGACCTTAACTGAAACTCATGTTGATGTCAGAACCACTGATGGTTACTTGCTTCATCTGTTTTGTGTTGGTTTCACTAAAACCAGAAATAACCAGATGCACAAAAGTCCTACGCGCAGTATCACCAGGTCCACCAGATCTAGAAAAAGATGGAAATCACGCCCTGAGAAGTACAGACAAATGACTTGAAGGGAGTGGTTAGCAAATTGTTTCCAGACAACGTGGGGAAAGATACAGAAAAGGCTTGCTATTCCATTCATCTGTTTCACACCGTCTGTGTTAGAAAAGGAAAAATGCCCAAGAAACCCAAGTTTGAGTGAGAAGATTCATGGAGCTCCATGGTGAAGGTTCTGGAAAAACTACTGGTGACAAGACTGTTGCGAAAGGTAAATGAGCTGATGTAAAATCCAGGTGTTTAATAGAGACAAATAAAAAGTCCTCTTTGTGAAAAAAAATTAAAATCATTTCATGTGCAAATGTTCTTTGGTACTTTTAATGGATTCTTTTCTGAGACAGGGTCTCTTGTAACCCAGCCTGACTTTGAACCCCTTACCCTCCTGACTGTACCTCCCAAGTGCTGAGATTAGAGGCATGACACTTAGTCCACATAATAAGATGCTTAAATTCTTGGCTTACATAGATGATTTACTCATTATTGATTATCAGTTTCTCTAATCCTGCCAGGAAGGAAAGTCTTTCTTCCATGAGTCAAGCAGTCTGTCTTCTTGAAGAAACTGAGGCACAGAAAAAGGTGAGAAAGTTCTTAAGATTAATAAAGGAGCCACGTGGTGATGGCGCACACCGTTATTCCCAGCACTCAGGAGGCAGAGCCATGTGGTGATGGCGCAC
>NC_022009.1:7602719-7613240 GCF_000317375.1 Microtus ochrogaster | reverse complement strand
CCGTTATTCCCAGCACTCAGGAGGCAGAGCCATGTGGTGATGGCGCACACCGTTCGTTATTCCCAGCACTCAGGAGGCAGAGGCAAGTGGGTGAAGGAGGACACTAAGCTGACGGACAAGCAGCCCCCGCTCCCTTACAAGTGGGTCTCTGAGACAGCCTGGTCTACGGAGTAAGTTCCAGCACAGCCAAGGTTACACAGAGAAACTTTGTCTCGGGAAAAAACAAACAAAATCAGTAAATGATGCAGAGAAGATTCAAATTGAGACTTATTTTTATTTATTTTGTTAAGGACTGGTGATAAGACAAGGTCCTGGGTAGTTATCATGCTGGCCCAAACTCATGATATAGACAAAGCCATCTTGAATTCCTCTTTCTCCATCAAGTGTTGTGGTGACAGGCATACACCATCAGAGATGGCTTTATTTTATTTTTTAAAATTAGGTCTTACTATGTAGCCCAGACTGACCTCGCCGGGCAGTGGTGGCGCACGCCTTTAAACCCAGCACTCGGGAGGCAGAGGCAGGCGGATCTCTGTGAGTCGAGACCAGCCTGGTCTACAAGAGCTAGTTCCAGGACAGGCTCCAAAACCACAGAGAAACCCTGTCTCAAAAAAACCTAAAAAAAAAAAAATCTTTCTGCCTCAACCTTCCAAGTGCTAAGAAAAGTAAGATTTTCAAAGAGTCCACATCTGACATTCTTTCTCTCTGTGTACTGAATTGTTGTGTTTATGGGTGAACTCGGGAAGCTGCCTGGATCCATGGCTTTTAGCACTGACTGCTCACTTAAATCACGTGAGGAGTTTCGTGATCACATGCCAGACCAATGGAGACAAAATATCTGAGGGCAGGGCTTGGGTTTTTTTTTTTTCCTTTTTCAAACTAATTCTGGTTTTGTTTGTTTTATTGATTAGCCAGTTTTGATTTTCCAGCCTGTCCTGGAACCTCTGCGTAGCACAGGCTGGCTTCAAACTCATGGCATGCTGTTTGCCCCAATATCCCAACTGCTAGGGTCACAGGCATGTACCACTACTCCTGACTCATCCTTTAGCTGCGTCTGAGCCTCGTGTGCAGCTGAGGTAGAGAACTACTTGCTAAGTTCTTCTCGCATTCAAAATTCTGTGAGGCTTGAATCCCATTTACTATCCCTCATCCCTAAAGTGATTCACCTACACATACCTTTGCATAGTGTGATCTGAGAATGGGGCCTTTCTCTCCTGTTTGGCCTTATTCCCAAATTAGGAGGAAGGAGAGATGAAGATGAGCGAGTAAATCCTCTACCCTGCCTTGGTGTTCCGCAGGATTCGTGCAAGTTAGTTATGCTCAACCAATTAACTAATCGGCGTGTTGTTCCCGGGTTTGAATTTTAAAAGATTGAAAGTTCCAAAGTTTTCACTGAATGTGCACGCCTTTACTCCTAGCACTCCGGAGGCAGAGGCAGATGGACCTCTGTGAGTTCAAGGCTAGCCTGGTCTACATACTGTAGACTACAGTTCCAGACCAGCCCGAGCTACATAGTGAAATCCTGTTTCAATCAGAAATTTGACTTTTTAAAATCAGAAGGAGAGTTTTAAGCTAAACCAAGATTATTATTTCAGCAGAAACTGGCACAGACTTTACACAGCTGATAGTCTTGGGTTATTTTTAAAGAACAGAGAGGCTCAGTCATTCAGGCTGCTTCATTAGCTGAATATTATTCCAAACTTAATAATTAAGTCATAAAGCGGCACTCCATGCAGCATTTGCAGTGGCAATGTTGGGCCTGTACTATTAGCTCCTTGGTTGTACTGTCTGATACAATAATGCCCTGGAGGCATCTTGGTACAGACAGTGCTGTTCAGGAGATACTCAGGGGAAACCAGGCCTCTGATGACTTGTTCTTGTCCTTCAAAGGCCATTGCCATCCGACATTGTCACTTTCAAATGTATTGGGCTGCCTTCATAGCCATCCTGGGACAAATGCAGATTGGACAAGCTCTGGAGATTTCAACTATAAAATTTCCCAACATCCAGATTTTCTGCTTTGTTCTAGTTTTACTTGTTTTCTCCTCTAAACACTGACGGATGATGATGATAGATAGATGGATAGATAGATAGATAGATAGATAGATAGATAGATAGATAGATAGATAGATAGAGATATAGATAGATAGATATAGATATTCAAACACTAATTTCTAGTTGGTGACATCACCAACTAAATGGTACTAAACAGAGTCGATAAAGTATTTTACAAGTTTACTGTGCTCTGTGTTGCTCTTTTGCCTCTGGATGGAATTTTGCATTTTTTCTGCCTAACTTGATAATTTATAGGTCAGTGGTCAACTTTTCAAGTGAGTCCTCCAAGTGTCTAACTTGTAGTAACAGTCCACTTTGTTTAGGAGAACATTCCATTCATAAGATCCAGAAAAAAAGAGCTAACCTTCCGTATTGCAACAAAGTAATTGGTAAACCAGCAAATTTACTAATTTAGAACTTGGAATAAAGTAACTTTAGTGCCATACAGTGTTGCTTTAAAGAGCGAGTAATCAGAGTAATAAGAAGGAGGGAGGAGGATGAAGGAGGGGGTGAAGATGAGCATTGCAAGGAAGGGAGAGTTTGGAAATGCAGGTCAGGAGAAGGGGAAATGCCACTGAAAACATACCCAGGTAGGTTTGTGTGAGACTTTCTGCTCCATAGCCTTGGAGGTTTGGCTCTGTGAGCACACATAGTATGTGTACCAAGGACAAACACTGGAGCAGCTTTGATGCTGCTCAGAACCTTTGAACCACCAGTATGTGATTACCTGCAATAGATTCTACCCTGAGATACAGTTTTGAACACCGTGGCAAAGATTTATGAGTGTGGAAATGGTTGTAAAATCCTAGGTAGATGTTACACTGTAACCAATTTAACAACAGCATTTGAGTCCATTTCTATTTTGAGAAAGAAGGATTTACACTACAGTAGATTTAGAAAGACACCTACTGAATTCTATGTCCACAAATAACAGCCCTGTCACACAAGCTGTGGTGCTGAGGACAGGGTCAGTGGTGTGTGACCCTCACTGGTGGATACTGGGCCAGCCCTTTCTGTGCAGCCTTCGCCGTGGGAAGGTCAGTTACTCTGTGCAGTGATTTCAGAGTCTGCTAGAGTAATGCCACAAAAGGGAAACTCCAGAGGCTCCGGAGCAGTCTTTAAGGCTTGATTCCATTTACAAAGTAAGAATGGATCTTTCTTCTGCTTATTATATCTTATTATCACCACAAGAAAAAAAAGTCCTATGAATTAACATGCTGATTATAGGATGTAACCTTGATTATGTAAGAAGATTGAGCTGGAACTTCATAATAAATTTGGCTGAGATTCTAGGAATAAAACACGTCCTGCTTCATGGACACCCAACACCCAAATGCCTTCAGGAATACCACCCCCAATACAGAACACAGAGCGGAGTCCTGATGTCCATTTTTCAGGGATCCCTCAACACAGACATCTCTGACCACACCACCTGGTCCACAGAGAGACAAACTATTCTAATTACCTGCTCTTCCTCCCCACTTCCTTTCCTCCCTCCCTCTCTCCTCTCCCTCTGCTGGGGATTGAACCTGCCTACCAGGATGACCACTGAGTATATCCCCACATTTTGTGTTTTGAGATGCAGTCTCACCAAGTAGCCCAGGCTAGCTTCAAACCTGTGATCTTCCTGCTTTTGCTCCTAAGTACTGAAATCTTAGGTGTGGAGCATGCTTGGCACTAATCAAATAGCAGTAATTTAGAATTAGATACAAGGAAAGATTATGTAATCTGTTTCTTCTTAATACATCTACCTGCTACTAACCAGGATCTGTGTCAAAGTCTATTCTTTGTGTCAGTGGATACTGGGTGAGGACACAAGTTTCTTTTTCCAGGAGAAAGAAAGGAGCAGATATGTGGAGAGCGCAGACCACTCCTCTATAGTTCCAGGTTCTTCCTTGGCTCTGTATGTCAACTCTTGAGCTTTATAGATTATATCTTCATATCAAATGACATTTCTTTTGTTAAGGCAAGCTCTAGTCAGCTTCTGTTACATGTAAACAGAAGTCACAGCTTTACAAAACATGGCAAGGGAAAATAATTTTAGCATCAAAACAATTGCATCAAGCTGGGCATGGAAATACATGTGTGTCATGTAGCACTCAAGAGGATATGACTGAAAGATGTGTTCAAGACCAACCTGGACCACACAGCGTCACTGCAGGATGTAGTTACAAGAGGACCTGGGCTCCCATTGCCACTTGACAGTACTGATCATTTGACCACTCTTTCCCGCTGGGGTGATGAGAGGAGGCCTGGTGGAGAACCAGGATACCATAATGAGACCAGGCCCCTCACCATGCCCTGCTGTGACATTGCATATGTAATCTGTATTTGGGTTTTGTCCCCAATTTATAGTTTGGAATTCTCTGAACAATCAGCAGAGTAAAGGAAACATCTTATTACTCATTATAAACAGACACACCCATGTTTATTCTAATGAGGTGACTCTAGAGAGCTGGGTATCGCTTGATGAACCAACCATGTGACAAGGGGTTGGAATTTTGAGATATCAGGGGGAAGGGGGGGGTTGAGTTAGCCACTATCAGTCAATGCTAGTCAATCACACACTGTGGAACCTCTACAGCAGCCTAAATGTTCAGAGAGCTTTTGGATTGATGAATACATCAAGGCCCCAAATGGCCAGCACCCACAGAAAGGCAGGGAAGCTCTGGGTGCCTTGTGCCACCACACCCTGACCAGACATCTTGCTCCTTTGGCTGTCCCAGTGTTGCACTGTAGAAAGCAAGCTGGTGGTAGGAAAGTTCCTGCCTGAGCTCTGTGGGCTACTTCAGCATATTAGGAACCCACAGGAGGAAGTCATAGTTTTAGGCCGTTGGTCCAAATACAAATTACCACTGTCAGCTCAAAACACAGCTCCCAGCTCAAAGGGACCAAGAGATGGTTTAGATGAGCCAAAGATGAGCGACCACGGCCTACGAAGACAGAGTCGAGTTGCCCCAGACATGTTCCAGTATGGAAACAGTTGCATGAACTTTTATATACTCACAAGACAACAACTAGAAAGTTCTAAATGGAGTTATTTTCCAAGTTCATCAATGGGAACATCAGGTAGGCAGATTACAACAGAGTGGAGAAAACTTTGGTTTTCTCGTACGCTATCTGATGAAAGTCTCAGCTTCTGAGTTAGTGGAAACTAGTTAGTGGTCTAAGCTAACGCATTTGACCTTATAACCAAAAGGATGTTACATCAGACATAGAGTTCTGCAATAATTGGCTACTATAAAGGTGGCCTGAGATAATTTGGTTCCAGATCTGCAACATTCCAACTATCTAAAGTCATGACACTCTAATCAATCAGCCTTGCAGAATACTTACGTTTGTCCTTTTTCTGGAAATGTCAGTTCATACTTGGGACTTGAAACTGATACTCGAAACAGGAACATTCTATGTATGTGTGTATGTATGTATGTATGTATGTATGTATGTATGTATTCAAGGTCTCATGCCACCCAGCCTGGCTGTGAACTTGCTGTGTATCCAAGGATAACCTTAAATTCTTGATCCTCCTGCTTCCGCCTCCCAACTGCTGAGATTCTAGGTATGTACCACCAAACTGAACCCTTAGCCAGCCGGCTCTGCCCTGACTCAGGGTAGCTCCTGTCAGAACCGAGTCCAGAGACTTACTAAACTGCTTAATGTGCGGGGAACTTCCACACTTGGTCACCCCAGAAATGTTGGGAGTGAACAGGAAAGTGGTTTTTCTCTTACCCTTCATCCCCAGTATCACTGTCTCCTGTGATAAAATGTCAGTGAGAACCAAGTGGATCAGTTATAAAATCGCTGCCTTTCTCAGCTAAAGTGGTTAGACAAGTCTCATGGGGAACCAGTGTCCCCCACATCTGCCCAGGAGCATCTCCACCTCTTACCATGTCAACAGAGCCCAGTAGGAAACCTAGACTATTGATTGCCCTTACCTGGTAGAGGCAAGGTTCCCTTGTTGTTAGGAAGCTAGTAAAAATATGCAGGCTTGGAGGTCTTTAGGGCTCAACAGCACCTTCATAATCCGCAGCTCGTAAAAACCAGAACTGAAACCACACAACTCTGACTACCGGTGTGCAGAATGGGGTCTGAGTCACAGCTGAGCCTGGGTGGAGGCACGGCATTCAAAACTGCTTGCAAGGGCTCCGGTAAACAGTCACCCAAGCTTTGTGAAATGACTATCTATCTGGAGGCTTTGTGGTAAAGAGCAGAAACATACCACGGTTCTCTCCCTCCTGTAAAAGTCTATCCACGTGGGGCTGTCCATCACTTGGGCAGGGCAACACCCCTTGTGAAAAGCTGTTTCTCCTCTGGTGACTTCAGAAAGAGGAAAAATCCTGCCTAAAAAGTAGTTCAGGATGGGTGGGGTGTTGGAGAGATGGCCCAGTGGTTAAGAGCGCGCACTTGCTTTTCCAGAGTCTCAGCACTCAAATCAGACAGCTCCTAACTCCAGCTCCAGGGAACTGATGCCCTCTTCTGGCCTCCGAGGGTATCTCACACATATTGAACACACATAATGTAAAAAACAAATCAAGAGAACAACTTAGAGGAGACAAGCAGCCCAGTACAGAGGATAGGCTGTCTCCAGCAGAGTAGACGAGAGGACGCTCTCAGAGGGGGAGAGTGCACAGTAGATCCACTGGCAAGAGATCACTGTGCTCACCTACTTGTTTTTAAAGCAGTGTGTGTGCATGTGAGTGAGTGTGTGTGTGTTTCCCACAGTGTGAATGTAGAGATCAGAGGACATTCTAAAAGAGTCAGTTCTTTCCTTACACCACCGAGTTCCAGGAATTGAACTCAGGTCTCTATGGGCTTAGCAGCAAGTGTTCCCCTCCCTCCCTCCCTCCTTCTCTCCCTCCCTCCCTGCCCACCTCCCTTTCTCCCCTCTCTCTCAGAATGGCCTTCAAGCACAACCAAGGCTGGCCTTGAAAGCCTCTACCTCCCAACGGGCTCTATTAGAGGCACGCACCACCACACCCAGTGTCTTAGTTAGGGTTTCTTTTACTGTGAAGAGACACCATGACTACAGCAACTCTTATAATGGAAAAACATTTAATTAGGGTGGCTTACAATTCAGAAGTTTAGCCCATTATAATCACAGTGCAACAAGGTGGCAGGCGGGCAGACATGGTGCTGGAGAAGTAGCCGAGAGTCTTACATCTTGACTTGCAGGCAACAGGAAGTGGTCTGTCTCATTGGGTGTAGCTCAAAGCCTACCCCCACAGTGACACAATTCCTCCAACAAGGCCACACCTTCCGTTAATGCCACTCCCTTTGAGGACCATTTTCTTTCAAACCACCGCATCCAGTTTACAGAATGCTGGGATCAAACACAGGCTTCTTGCCTGCTAGGCACACGCTCTACTGGCTGTGCTACATCCCCAACTCCTCAGCTGATTCTTTTGGGGAGCTGGGAGGTGGGGGTGATCCAGAGCCATTCCAGCAACACTTTCATTGTTGCAGGGGCACTAGAAGAAGCCAGCTAAAAACGGAAGTCTATGTAAAATCTAGAAACTTAATAATGCTCAAAACATCCAACTTGCAACCCAAACCTACTCTTCACAAGAACTCAAAGTGACTTGTTTAAAAAGATAATAAATGACAACCCAAGATGAAAATTGTGTTAGACTATCCAACAAGATCCTAGCAGCAGCTAGAATGAAAATGCTGTAGTAAGCAATTGTGAACATACTTCAGAGCTGAAAAAAATATAAAATCTTGGCCAAAAAAAAAAGTCTCAGCAGAAATAAAGAAGGTAGATGCGGGTGTGGTGACTTATGCCTTTAATCCCAGAAACCCAGCTGGTAGAGTGCTTGCCTAACATTCACGAAACGATGAGTTCAACCCCACTACCCCCTAAGTGGGCATCATGGTACATGTTGTAAGGACAATAATACTTGACCAGATTTCAAGGTCACCACCACAGTTGCAAAGTGATTTCAAGGTAATTTCAAGGCCATCCTAACCCATATAAAACCCTGCCTTAAAACAAACAAACGAACAAAAAAAAAACAAAAAAAAAAACCTCCTGACTGGATGTAGTGGTACACATCCTTTAACCTAGCAGCAGTTGGGAGAAAGAGATAGGCAGGTCTCTATGGGTGAGTTCAAGGCCAGCCTGGTCCACAGAGAGAGCTCCAGACCAGCCAGGGCTGCATAAAGAGATTCTGTCTCAAAATAAAAACGTTGGAAATAATTTTTTTCAGTGTTTGCTTACCCGTTTGTTTCTTTAAGACAGGATCCTGCTAAGTAGCCCAGGGCAACATAAAACTGATGTAGCCCAGGTGAGCCCCCAAATTGATTCTCCTGCCTCAGGTTCCTATACACTGGGATTACAGGCATGTTTCACTACTACATCCAGCTGTCCTGGCAAGATTATTTTTTTTAAGATATAGGAAAGATCATTTTAAAGCATGCATGGGAAGCTGAGCGTGAAAGAGCATACATCCCTTTAGTTCCAGAACTCAGAAGTTTGAGGCCAATCTAAGATGCATAATAAGTTCTGGATTAGCTTTGACTACATAGTAAGACCCTACCTCAAAGATCAAATGAACACCAAGATTCAGCACATCTTTGGTCCCAGCACTCAAGGGGCAGAGAGAATCTCTGTCAGTTGAAGGCCAGCCTGGTCTACAGAGCAAGTTCCAGGACAGCCAAGGCTACACAGAGTATCACAGTTATCATAGTGGACTTGGAGTTGCATCTTAATGTACTTTTGTTTTTGCTTTTCTTAAAAAATCAGAATTATTTCTCTAGAGTTTTAAAAACACTTCATTTACTTATCTAGAGGTAATGCATGCCACCACTTGTTCAGTTGGTGGCAGGCGTGAAGCTCCTGCCTGCCCTGGTTTTTTGACCTGTGGATGCCTATAGCTTAGGCAGGCCTTGAACTCCAGATGTAGAGAAGGATGTTCTTGAACTCTTGATGGCTAGTCTGCCTCCACCTTTCATTAATGGGATTACAAGTATCTGCCACTTTTCCCAGCTATTAATAAACCTTTCAATCAGAGTAGACAAATTTCTTCTTTCCTAATAACAAATAAAAGCATTAATAATAGTTTTCAAGATAATAAATTATAATTTAGAAAACTATAAGTATATATTATATATACGTACCCTTCAGTCATACACACATGCAGCATTGTTTGTCCGTATATGGCAGCGGCAATAGATTGTTTATTTCTCTTTCTCTTTTTTTAGGCAAGGTCTCAGCTATGTAGCAGTGGTTGGCCTGGGCCTCACTATATAAACTAGGTTGGTCTTGAATCAGACCTCGACTTGCCTACTTGAGTGCTGGGAGTAAAACTGTACATCACAGCGCCTCTTAACAGAATGTAGTTTATTGTGGTTGGTTTTTCCACTAGGCTCCTCTTTGGGAATAAACTGCAACACAATCACAATCAGAGCTGTGTCATTGTACCGTGGAGTGGGGAAGAGGTCAGTAGCAGCCTGTGTCTTCTGTACTTTACATGTAAATAGGGTTGCTTGCAGGGGGCATCAGCCCTAAATCCAACCCCTGAGGAAAGACTATAGTGATTTGTGTGTGTGTGTTTAGACAAATAAAGCTTGCCTGAAGGTCAGAGCCCAGAACTAAGCCACTAGAGGTTGGGTAGTGGTGGCTCACCCCTTTAATCCCAGCACTAGGGAGGTGGAGACAGGAGAGATGTAGCTGGGCGGTGAAAGGAATATAAGGCAGGAGGAGACAGGAGCTCAGTGCAGTCTGAGGTTTGGTGGAGACAGATGCAGTCTGAGGACAGGACCGCCCCTTTGGTCTAAGCCTTGGTAGAGGTAAAAGAACTCTGTAGTGGCTGGTCACTTTGCTTCTCTGATCTTCAGCACTAACCCCTATTTTTGATTCTGGGTTTTTATTATTAATAGCAATTAGAATTTGTGCTATAAAAGACTGAATCCTTGTGGTCATAAAAAGTGGAACAGAGTCCACAGTGTAATGAAACATTCTTAATTACTGACAATGTGAACTAGGTTATAGTATTTGGGAAGCATCCCTAGCATGACCTTGACTCTATGTACTCAATAATGACAACATAAAATTGAAACAGAATATTAAGTTGACTAACCACACACAGAAAAGCTTAAAACTCCCCGTCCACAATAAAAGAAGTGAAAGTGGGTTGCCACTTCAGCCCAGTGAGGCAATTTGCAGTCTCAATAATCTAAGTCAGTTCTTGAGGAGAGGAGGTCTCTAGAAGATGTTACTCCCCTAAAACCTCCACAGAAAGAAAGTCCTTGGATTTTTGTGTTACTCATGGTCAAGGACAAAGGGTTGACAAGATTGTACACATTTTCAGTCCTTACTCAGAAATGATGCCCTTTCTCTGGGATTCAAGGTGTACAGACATGAATTTATACATGGTTAGACTATAACATGTTGAGGAAATTATTTCTTGCTTATAGGTTTTTTTTTTTTTTTTTTTTTTTTTTGACGGCATACGAGATTAAGCATGG
>NC_022009.1:7590619-7602619 GCF_000317375.1 Microtus ochrogaster | reverse complement strand
TTTCGAGACAGGGTTTCTCTGTATCTTTAGAGCCTGTCCTGGAACTAGCTCTGTAGACCAAGCTGGTCTCGAACTCACAGAGATCTGCCTGCCTCTGCCACCGTGGCAAGCGAAAGCTATGTGCAATCTGAAGAATGTGATTTTCCATCAAACCTAGGCTCTTCCAAGTGTAAATGTTAGCATTCGTGCGAATTGGATGAAGTGGGACTCCATTTTTACAACTCTGCTATGCTTAGCCTTTGGATTTAGACCTAAAAACAAGGTATTTCTCCTGTTTTAAACTCCCAGCCTGTCTAAATACGTTAACTGTGCCAAATAGTTAGACTTGAGGATAGAAATTCAGGATCGGCAAACTGATATGCCAATTATTTTTAACTGAATGTGACATTAGGTTTAGGAATATCTTCGAGGAAGAACCCTTCCCACATTGGTTGACTGAAAGAAAGTCTTAGGAGGATTTTCAAAATCAATAGCGAACAGGCTCTGCCATACCACTGTGAAGCAGCAGAATGGGCGGTCTCAATGCATTCTGTTAGATATCGGGGACATCCGAGCAGAATCGCTGTAAAAAAAACAGCTGCGCTCTAATGGAATTCTGCTACACTCTAAGACATCAAAACATTTATTCAGGGTTGTTAAATGCAAATCAAAATATATTCAAGTGGGAGAAAATAGGCCTAACAACTATGACACTGGTTAAGTAACTTTTTTTGGGGGGGGGGTTTGAGACAGGTTTTTTTTTTTCGTTTTTTTTTTTTTCTGTAGCTTTGGAGCCTGTCCTGGACCTTGCTCTGTAGACCAGGCTGACCTCGAATTCAGAGATTCCAACGGCCTCAGCCTCCCGAGTGCTGGGATTAAAGGCCCGCGCCACCACCGCCCAGCTTGGTTAAGTAACTTTTAACCGTTGGGAATTAGCCTGAGAGTTAACCTGATACAAAAAAAATCATTTTTGGTTTTTTGTTTTTGAGATAGTTCCTCTACTACCTCAAAGCTGGCAAGAGGTCGGCTACTTAGTTAAGGCTGACCTTGAACTTTGATCCTGCGACCTCCACCTCGCACCAGATTATGGGATGTTGGGGATCTAACCCCGGAATACAGGGTTTGACGCAAATTGGACAAGCACTTTGTGAACTACATTCTCAGCCTAGTTTTTGTTTTGATAAAAAAAATTAATGCCATTAAAATGAATTCCTCCAAACAAGGTGCTGCCATTAAGCAAACGTGTGCTGTATTAAAGTGTAATTCTAGTTATTTCGTAAGTATTATTAAATGTAATGAGTCAAGGTCAGATTACAAGGTACACATCCCTAAAATGCAAATAAAGTCTGTCTTAATAAATATCCTGTATGCAGTATCAGGTGATCTCATTATGGCGAACCGCAGAAAAGTCTGTCCACCGTGGGGAAGCAAGGGCTCGGTTTGGAGGGCGAAGCTCACAGACGAACAATAGCTAAAAGCGCGAGCCGAGTTCGCGCCTAATAAACAGTCCTCTCCGCGCTCAGCAGGAGCCCTAACCCGCTCCTCCCTGCCCCGCCCTTCCGTTACCTTCTCCGCCCTTCTTTCCGTTGTGGGCCCCGCCCCTCTACTGAGGGCCCTCGAGCCCTGCAAGCTTCGGCCCTGAGTCCCTTGAGTTGGGTCTGGGAACTGAACCCCTGAGCCCGTCCGTGGCAAGGTTGTCTATAACCTCTGAGCTGCCTGCAGCCGTCCTTCCCCAGCGGACCGCGTCCAGCTTCCCCCTGGTCCTGTGCGGCTGCCCACGTGGCTGCTTTTGTCTAATGGCCAAGACCCTGCAGAAAGCTTTTCCATCAGACCCCTCTCTCCTCTAGGTTTGACGTCTTCCTAGGACTAATTTAGAAACATCATGAGTCCTGAGGTGTGCTTCGTAGACAGGTCTACATTCCATTTGCGGCGAGAGTGTTATCTACGACAATGTTCTTCGCCCAGGATTCCCCAGGATAACAGGTTACATGTCAAAAATCCCGCCCTGCTGTGCAGCAGCAGCAGCTGGATCTCCGTGAGTTCGTGATCTTCATAGGAAGTTCCCGGAGCATAGTGATACCCCATTTCATTAAAAAGTTAATTAATTAATTAATCCGCTTGCCTCTGCCTCCCTAGTGCTGGGATTAAAGGTGTGCACCACCACTGCCCGGCTTGTTCTTCACCTTTCTAAATTCTAGTTATCTTGGGTTTTTCTCCTGTGAGTGTCCCTCTATCAGTTATAGCAACAGGGGTCACATATTAGATATCCTGCATATCAGAAATTTACATTATAACAGTAGCAAAATTACAGTTATGAAATAGCAACATAATACATCGTTGGGGGGGGGCCACCAAACATGAGCAACTGTATTAAAGGGTTGCAGCATTCAGAAGGTTAAGAACCACTGAGATAGAGAATACTGTGATGATACAGAGGGCCCAAAATATAGTGATTTAAAAGCCGGAGCTGGCTGAGTGACTCAACGTTACTCAAGTTTAGACCCTGGTTTCTTTCTTCCTAAGGCTGACCCATGTCCCTCGTCCTGATTTGCAGGCTAGGTTAAAGCTGGGGCACTGCATCTAGTCTTCATTGGCGCCCTCTAGCGCTGGAGCAAAGCAAATGAACAGAAGGGTTGAGAAGCGCCTCAAATTCTGTGTGGCTGAAGACGGCTTTTAACTCTTGACCTTCGAAGTCGCGTACTTAGCGCTGGGATTCCAGGAGCGTGCCCACCCTGGAATTTTTATTTTTAAAAATGTTAACAAATCTCACCACTTTTCATTCATGTGCCACTGGTGAGAACGAGAAATGTTAGGAAATTATGGAATGTTTGGGACATCAAACCAAAATGTATTAATGTAATAATAGGGGCAAGAGATTTTGGGTAAAACCAACCTTCAGCAACACCTTCGTTTATATTTAATTCCTTAAGACGAGCTCTTTAGTTTACACTGGGTCTGTTGCTCTCAATCAAAATCACTGCACCCTCTTCCTTCAGGTCCCAGCTTTTGTTTTACGTTGGAAAGAGGCGCGAAGGGAATAATTGTTTTAAAGTGAAATCTCAGAGTGGAGTGGGAGAAAGGAGAGGGAGAAGGAGATAGAAACATTTGGTGAAGGAGTTTTTACTGAGTTCAGAGACCACGAAGGGTTTCTTCCAGGAAGGTCTGAAGCGTAGACTTAGAGGAGGCGGGGAATGGGAAAGGGTTAAAAGACTTCTTCCTTCTAAAAGGCCAAAAAGTGAAGTTATCTGCTGCAAGGACAGGGGTGAGGGGTGGTGGGAGGGGGGGATGGAGAGAATGAGGGAAAACTCAGAAGGGGTCTGCTGCAAGCCCATCTGTGGTCGGAATGCCTTCTTAACCCAAGCTTGTTCTAAAACACTACAAAACACAACACAACTGTAAGGAACCCACACCCACCCCAGTCTACTTACTATTTGTCCTCCAACAGAGAAACCCAAACCAGTGACAAACCTTCCTGCTGAGACCGGGCTAGTCTTGGCACCTTAACATACCTAACCTCTGCCACTAGGGGTCGTGCTATACTCTATTTAGGTGCCTCGCTTGTAAATAGCATGTCCCAAAAGATGTAGCAGGGACTTCAGGCCTGAGAAGCAACGCGATTCAGAGCAACAGGATTGGGGCTCTCCCTTCCCCTCTTGCGCCGCATACAGCTACAGGCAAGAAAACACAGGGCAATTTTTTAATTAAACACACGATTTGGAACAAAACGCAAGGCTCTAGCGGAAGAAGGCGGGGTTAGGTGACATCACGCAGCCTCAGCTTCTAGATAGCCTGGCGCTGGGCATGTCTGAACGTTGTGACCAAAGGCTTCGCCACGCCTCCGATGACGTCACTGCAGGCAAACCTCTAGTATCTTCCCGGCCGCACTGCCGATCGCCGGGCGCGGTGGCGCACGCCTGTAGTCCCAGCTACTCGGGAGGCTGAGACAGGAGGATCGCTTGAGTCCAGGAGTTCTGGGCTGTAGTGCGCTATGCCGATCGGGTGTCCGCACTAAGTTCGGCATCAATATGGTGACCTCCCGGGAGCGGGGGACCACCAGGTTGCCTAAGGAGGGGTGAACCGGCCCAGGTCGGAAACGGAGCAGGTCAAAACTCCCGTGCTGATCAGTAGTGGGATCGCGCCTGTGAATAGCCACTGCACTCCAGCCTGGGCAACATAGCGAGACCCCGTCTCTTTTTAGTGCCTTGCCTACCACTGCGTCTTTTAAACGGCGACTCTAGCAAGAAACAGAAGAAAAAAGCAAAGGAGTTAGCCAACACGGGGGTTAAAACGTAAGGGGTTTGCTCAAGCTAGTCAGGGACGTGTAGCGCCTCACTACTGACTCCTACCGGAGAATGGTCAAAACATACCACGAAAAAAGATGTTATTATCCAAGGAACCAGCAGGGACTGCTAGTTTCATTAAAAGCCGTTGGAGAAAAACTGCAGTCTCATAAAACGTACTTTCTCAAGTAACTTGTGCCGTTAAGTGACAACTGATAAATTTAGCTATGTCTGTGTTCCCGACTTCAGTCCTTAGCTGGAGATTTTTCTGTCATTTCTGTAATGTCTTTCTAGCTTTTTTTTTTTTAAATACATGCCTCTATATTCTTTCGTGTTAAGTCTTATTGCAGATGGATACAGAGTCCATCTTTAAAAACTTTGAAGCCATGCCAAGTCCTTATCAAAAGGACAGAAGAAATTTAAGTCATACATATTTACTAGATGGAAACAGCAGAGATGCTAAGTATTTAAAAAACAACAAACTTACCCTCTCCCTACTACAAAAATAGAGACAAAACAATTTTAGTATATCTCATTCCATTTTTCTCTCCTCTTCTAAGTAGATCCCTGAATTTGATCCACAGCAGCTTCGCTGTGCCTGTAAGCATTACATCAGAGTAGCTAGCTACCTTCTTAGCCCTGGCATTATAGAACTTACAGAACTTCTCAGCTTTATGGAACCTAACCATGAGAGATGGCATAATTTTTCTCTCCTCGAAAGATGTCAGTATTCCAAATTTGACACTGTTGGGAAAAAAGAAGACTTCAAAGATTCCATTAACTTTGGGGTCATGAGGTAGGAAGGTTAATCCGCTGGGCCAAATTTAAAAAAAGGGGGGGGGTCCTTATAAAAAGATAAGAGCGCTAGAATTATGGAAGGAGATGCAGCCTGGAAGCAGAGAGCAGAACCATTCAGGATCACCGATGAAGGAATATGGCTACTTTGGGAGCTGCAAGGGACAATGTAAGAGATTTTTCGGAGACAGCCCCCCCCCCCCAACAGAGACACATACACGTAGAGGAACGCAGCTCTGCAGATCCCTTTATGACTTCTGGCCCTCAGAACGCTAAGAGAATAAACTTGTCTTATAGGAGTAGAGAAAGCCCTCACGTGAATATGTGTTGCTGATATAGGCACAGCCATGGCAAGGATTCCAAGGATGCCCACTGAGACCCACGAGGAATGGCAAAGCCTTCCCTTAGGATGAGGTTCAGAGGCATGGCATCTTCCTCTGCTCCAAGTTTGGATGTTGACAGTGTGTGCAGAAGTGTCCACCACGTCTTTCTCCCCCTGGATGTTTACAGCCTGAAGACAGCTCCCAGACAAAAACTGCTCCTACTGAGATGAGCTAAACCTGTCTCCTTGATACAGCTGTATACCATAAACTCAGCCTCCCTGTTCAACTGGATGTAGTAACCCTACCTCTCTGCTCAACTCTGAATAAAAATAAATAAATAAATAAATAGATAAACATGCTGAGCTCAAGGCAGGGGCTGCAGTTTATCCATCTGATGCCAGCTTTCTGTCTGGGCATCTGTCTTCTCCTCATCCCCTAGTGCCCTAGTCAGAACCATCCCTGATGCTGTGCATGCATGCTCATGGCATTGCGTTCTTTACATCTCTACACTTGTGGCTGGTGTAGCAGCAACAGAAGCCATTTACAGAGGAAGTAAAGCTTCGTGGGTGATGCAGCAAAACTGAGAGCTGAGCAGATTCGTCTCTGTTGCTCTTCTGCCACATGCCTGTATTTTATTTTAAATATTCTATGTCAGTCACTTTTTATGTCAGTTCTTTCCCCCTGTGTCTATACCTCTGTATGTGTTTTGGCTATGCACTTAACCTTCTAGTTGTATTTAGGACAGAAATTACTTTTGTTGTTTTTTCGAAACAGGGTTTCTCTGTGTAGCTTTGGAGCCTGTCCTGGAACTCGCTCTGTAGACCAGGCTGGTCTCGAACTCACAGAGATTCACCTGCCTCTGTCCCCTGAGTGCTGGGATTAAAGGCGTGCGCCACCACTGTCAAGCTCAGAAAAAAAAATGATGCTCACTACAGAATGCTGTGATAGGGATACAGTTTGAGCGCTGGAATCTTGATGCCCCATGGAGTCGTGTGCAGGTGACAGAAGCTTTAACAGTTGGGGCTTAGATGTTACCAGGTAGGACATTAGAAAAATAGGAATCCTGTGTCTCAGAATCAGTACTATTCCAGGGAGAAAACAGTTTCACTCCCATGAGAGAAAACTGTTCAAAGATGCCTGGCCAGGCAGTGGTGCACAGGCCTTTAATCTCAGCACTCAAGAGGCAGAGAGGCAGATCTCTGAGTATGAGGCCAGCCTGGTCTACAGAGTGAGTTCCAAGACAGCCAGGACTACAGAGAAAACCTGTTTCAAAAAAACAAACGAAAGAAGAGGAGGAGGAGAAGCAGCAGCTCCCTTGTCACCTGTCCCTGTCCTCCTCCTGTCACGATGATGTCACCTGTGACAGCCTTCCTTAAATTTGAAACAGGCAAGACCACTTAGTCTCAGGTTTCCAGCACTCAAAACTGTGGAGTAAGTGAGCTTTATCATCTAACTTTGGCATTTTGTTCCAGCAACAGAAAACAGATGAAGACATTTGCCAGTGTTAAGGTTTATGATCTGGGCATGGCAGTTTGTACCTTTGATACCCAGGAGACTAGGGACAGAGGGAGGCGGAGGCCACTCTGGGTTATATGGTCTAGAGTGGTCTTGACTATACAACATACTCTGTCTCAAAAAACCCAAAACAGTAATTACAAAAATCCTTTCCTGATTTTGGTGTTTTGTTCAGATGGGTTTCATTTGAATGCTTATGACTTTTAATTTCTAAGTACATATATCACTAGTGTAAAATTTGTTCACTTTGTTAAGTGTGTTGGTAGTTTCAGTTGAGGCAAAAGAAGAGAGAGTTTTAAGGCAGCCTGGGCTACATAGCAAGAGCCCATCTCAAAAACAATCACACACACACCCTTCCACTGTCCAAAACTAATAATCTTTTATAGATTTTTGTTCTTAGTTTTAACTTTATTACTAATACTAGAACCTTTAAAAAAGAAAAAAATAGACTAGCGTATATTTGGACCCGGAATCACAGAATTAGAAGTTCAGAGAAGGCTGGGATGTGGGAGAGGAGTAATTATTCTCGTTCTCCCACGGGAACTCTCGCTTTATTTTTATCTGACATCTTAGCGAAATTTTTGAATATGTGAGGTGCCAGGGATTTATGAAATCCAGGCTGTATGGCACCCACCATATTCAATGAGAATCTAACAGTACGCTGCAGAAGCCCACTTCGGATCCAGCCAACCAAATAGGAGCCCCTCTCTAGGCTCGTCTGGATGCGGACACGCCAACCGTTCGGTTTTCTCCGGGCTCAAATTCGCGTTCGGAAAGCGCCCTTGCTCTTCCACCCGGAGCGCCAGAGCTCTCCTGGGGAAATTCTCGTCAACTCGCTTCAAGATTGTCACTGAGCACCAGGGCCGCTGTGGTGGCCGACATGGATCCAGCCCCAAACGCAAGGAGACAAGAGGACGGTACTAATCCTATCGGTGTCCAAGGAAGGGACGCAGATTCGAGAAGGTAGTTGGCCATATTTCGAGTTGTTTGATATAGTGAGAAAAAACCGGAGCTGACCCTGATTTCACAAAATGTTTCAGTTACAGGATGCACTCTCGCTTCAAGGAATATTGGGTCGTCCGGGCTGCCGTAGCGAGGAGCTGAGCGCGCGTGCGCAGGAGCCAAGCGGCTGGGCGTCGGGTCAGCAGCTGAGAGGACTGCGGTAGCGACGCGTCCCGTCGCCATGAAGAGCCGCTTCAGCACCGTTGATCTGCGCGCGGTGCTCGCCGAGCTGAATGCGAGGTATGGTGGTGCGGGTGAGCAGGCTCGCGCCAGGAGGCCGAGCAGCGGGCGGCCGCGAACCGGGCCCGGGATCCCCACTCTCGTCCCGGTGCCCCGGGGATTGGTGGGGCCTGGAGGCCGACCTCGGAGCCGGTGCCCTCGGGGTGCCCCCGGGGACGCGTGCCCGCGTGCTGCTGTTCCCGGGCGCTGGTCCGTCGGCGTCCTGCCGGGGCGGCCCGAGTCCCCAAGCGGAGAAGGTTTGGCTTCTCCGGAGCTCCCATCCTTCAATCCCAAGGAGAGGCAGCAGTGCCATTCAGTTGTGGTTCGCAGACCCGGATCTGGATTCTGAGCTTGGCTCTTACTCAGCTGTGGGAGCTCTGGCGTATTTTCGTGGGGCTCGGCCATTCCCGCCCCTCGTAATAAATCAGTTAGATTCGGTTTTACTGTGTTTCCCCCAAAGCCCTGGGCCGGTTCAATTGAAGGAAGCTGTCAGGTGTTTCTGATGCTTAAATGGCTACTGTTAATTGGGGGAGAGGGTAACGTTAATAGGCGGTCCTGATACCCAGTTGAAGAGTTCCCGGTCCTCGACATTAAATGACGGAAAGTTTTGCTTCAAACAAGAGCATGATTTTATTACATGTTTCTTTTTATCTTTACAGCTTGTTAGGAATGAGAGTAAACAACGTTTATGATGTGGATAACAAGACATATCTTATTCGGCTTCAAAAGTAAGAATGTTTTATAGGCTTATTTTTGGTAAATAGATATGACATTGTTGTTGTTTTTTTTAACCTGCATTTTAGGTTTTTTTTTTCCCCAGAAAGTGAACTTTGGCAAATGTCTAAAGAAAAATTTGGTTTTCTCTTGAACAGACCTGATTTTAAAGCTACATTGTTACTTGAATCTGGTATACGTATTCACACAACAGAATTCGAGTGGCCTAAGAACATGATGCCATCTAGTTTTGCCATGAAGGTAAATTTTTAAGTTTGAAGCTAATTTTTAAAATTACATCATTCATTCATTCATTTCATTAATGTGGGAGTGTATGTATGTAGGTGGGATCAACAGACAGGCACAGTTGGGGCTCTCCAGTGAATGTCGGGACAACCTGTGGGGAGTCAGTTCTCCCTCCATAAGATGAGGGGTAGGGGCTATGATCCAACTCAGATCCTCAGACTTGGTGCATGTACCTTAACGTGCTGGTATAGTTACTCTTTCTCTGACCTGCCTACCAAATAACCGCACAGAGACTTCGTACTATGAAAGCTTGGCCGATAGCTTAGGCTTGTTCCTAACTAGCTCTTTTTTTTTTTTGGCTCCCCGTAGGGGAATCGAACCCCAGTCTCCCTTAACTAGCTCTTATAACTTAAATTAACCCATATTTTTATTAAATCTGTATTCTACTACATGGCTTTTACTTCTGTCCCATTTTATGAGGTCCAGTCATTTGACATCTGTCTGGCTTCTACATCTTCCTTCCCAGCATTCTCTCTGCCCTGAAAATCCCGCCTACTTATTGGTTGTTTAGTTTTTATTTAAACCATTCACAGTGACATATCTTCACACAGTGTCAAAGGAATATTCCACAACATTTTGACCTGGAACTTTACTCCTTTTTATTGTTGTTGTCCAGGCAGGGTTTCTCTGTGTAAACCAGATGGTCTCAAACTCAGAGATCCACCTGCCTCGCCTCCCTTGCCTCCCGAGTGCTGGAACCAAAGGCATGTGGCTCCATTCCCAGCTTGGAATGTGTTATCTAGACCAGACTGACCTCAAATTTGGGATACTCTTTCTTCCTGTGCTAGGATTACAGGAGTTTGCCATCATGTGTCACTCTAACAGAATGCTCGGGTTTGGTAGTCTGAGCTACTGAGTGACATTTGCCTCAAAAAAGAAAGAGCAATAGCAAACTATTGGCACTCTTATGAGTTAAGTCTATTTGTCTATTTAAATAATAAGATTTTTTTTTTTTTTTGCAGTAGAGCAGAAGGCATTTTAAATAAATAAGGAGCTCCTGGTGTATGAAATAAGCAGGGCAGTGCCCAGTACATGGTAAATCAATGGTTTCCCTGGTTCTCATCATTGTTCTAAAACACAGAATACAATACAACTGATTCAGGTAGAAGTTATTAGAATAAAGGCTTAAGGATTTTCCCACCCACTGGGGACTGTCAGGATGACTCAGTGGACAAAAACTACAAGGCTAATGACCTGAGTTTGATTCCTGGAGTACAGAGAGAACCTATTCATGTAAGTTATTTACAGACCTGCATATGCACACTGTGGCATGCATATGTTACCACTCATACCCCAAATAAATAATTACGTAAAAAAATTTCTTCTGATTATCATTTGTAAGCTTTTGTTTTATGACCATACTGTTTTATTTACCACTTAAATATTCTTGATGACATAGCAATTTTCATAAACTAGTACCAAGTGGCTAAGAATTTACTTTTATTGCATAAGTGCTTTTTTCTTCTGTTTCTTGCTAGTGTCGAAAACATTTGAAGAGTCGGAGGTTAGTCAGTGCAAAACAACTTGGTGTGGATAGAATTGTGGATTTCCAATTTGGAAGTGACGAAGCTGCTTATCATTTAATCATTGAGCTCTATGATAGGGTAAGTTAAATTGAGAGGAGCAAGCGAATAGAATAATACGCCCTATTTGTTTTTCACTTCTCTCATTCAGTGGTATGTTTAAGGTGCTCATCGTGTTCAACACTATTGTTTTAATTTGATGATGTTAAGCGTTATTTTAATTCTACATCTTTGCTAATACTTTTCTATCTCTTTTTTTAAGTTGTTTTCAAGACTGGGTTTCTTTGTGTAGCTCTGACTGTCTTAGAACTCACTCTGTAGACCTGACTGGCTTCGAACTCAAAGAAAACCCAGTTAGTGATGACTTTGGGGTAAATACTAAGAATTTATATATGGGAGTGTGCATTTGGACTTTTGTTTAGTCATTGTGGTATCTGTAAGAGGTAGTTGTTGATACTTTAGAATATATTTAAATAAATATATTTAAATTTTCGAATCTATTTAAATAAATTTAAAATTGCTCTTTCCTTCTGTGTACCAGAATTTGACCTAGCTTTCCTGTCTGAAATTTTGAGGATTGATGCATTTAGGGTTGATTAGACTGTGTGTAAAGAGGATTACTATAACTCAAGATCAACTTAAGAAACTGAAAAATACAAATTTACAATAAATTTGGACCAGTGAGATGGCTCCACAGCTAAAAGTGCTTCTTGCCATGAAGCCTGATGACCTGAGTTCATTCCCTAGAACCCATAGAAAAGTGGAAGGAGAGAACCAACTCCACAAACCTTTACACACACACTGACACATTCATATGCTACTTCCACCACCATGTACACATACACAACACACACACACATACGTACATATATCTGTGTGTATATGTGTGTACATACACACAGAATAATAAAATTTAAAACTTTTTTAGTTATACCTAGTTTAGTAGGAACAGCTCTGAGAAAAGTAACGTAAGATCAGAAAACAGCATAGCAGGGGAGGGATTATTTAACTAGTGCTTTAATTTTGTAAAAAAAAAAGATTTTCATTAGCGGGCAATGATGGCACACGCCTTTAATCCCAGCACTCAGGAGGCAGAGGCAGGAGGATCTCTGTGAATTGGAGGCCAGCCTGGTCTACAGAGTGAGTTTCAGAACAGTGAGGGCTATACAGAGAAACCCTTTCTTTAAAAAAAAAAGACCCCCCTTGCCGGGCGGTGGTGGCACACGCCTTTAATCCCAGCACTCAGGAGGCAGAGGCAGGCGGATCTCTGTAAGTTCGAGACCAGCCTGGTCTACAAGAGCTAGTTCCAGGACAGGCTCCAAAACCACAGAGAAACCCTTTATC
>NC_022009.1:7588400-7589929 GCF_000317375.1 Microtus ochrogaster | reverse complement strand
CAGGGTTTCTCTGTGGCTTTGGAGCCTGTCCTGGCACTAGCTCTGTAGACCAGGCTGGTCTCGAACTCACAGAGATCCGCGTGCCTCTGCCTCCCAAGTGCTGGGATTAAAGGCGTGTGCCACCATCGCCCGGCTTCACCTGAATATTTTGAAACTTTGAACTTTTGTTGTTGATTTGTGAGACAGACTCACATACTTGAGTCTGAACTCAAATTGCTCTATAGGCAGGAATGACTTTGCACTCATCGATCTACCAATTTCTCAGTGCTGGGATTATAGGCGTGTGCCATAATGCCTAGCTTTGGCACACTTATTAAAGGCACTCAACTGTTAGGTTTTCATAATGAAAACTTCAGTTAACTTGTGCAGTACCCAGACAAAGAACATAAAGTTGCTCTAGGTTAGCTCTAGGTTGCTTCCAACTTGGCGCTCTTAGAATTTATTTCACAGCCTATTGGATCACTGCAAG
The DNA here is from genome assembly GCF_000317375.1 of Microtus ochrogaster. Lineage (NCBI taxonomy): Eukaryota > Metazoa > Chordata > Mammalia > Rodentia > Cricetidae > Microtus > Microtus ochrogaster. The sequence continues at coordinate 7,589,460 of NC_022009.1, read as the reverse complement.
GAGCCCTTGTTAGATGTGCCTGGTGCTTTCTGTTTTACAGCTTTATTTCTGTAACTATACATGGGTCTTCTGAGGCATCTTTATCTGTTTTTAAGATGTTTCAAGATTGATTTGGAAAAACATTAAATCATATTTTACTCTATTGCAGGGGAACATTGTTCTCACAGATTATGAGTACCTAATTTTAAATATTCTAAGGTTCCGAACTGACGAAGCAGATGATGTTAAGTTTGCTGTTCGTGAACGCTATCCCATTGATCATGCTAGAGCTGCTGAACCTTTGTTGACTTTAGAAAGGTAAGTGCTTATAAAATCATATATTGTACTAAAATGTAAGCTAGATTATATTTCAGAATTAGAAAAATTCAATTAAAAATGTTTAGTTGTATAACTAACACTGGACTGTGTTAGCATGTATATAAGCAATTTTATTTGTGGATAGCAAATATCTCCCTCTACCCATTCTCTTCCCTCCCTCTCACTCTTTCTTTTTAAGGCAAGGTCTTATTGTGCAGCTCTGGCTGGCTTACAACTCTGTATGTAAACCAGGCTGGCCTTGAACTCACAAAGATCCCCCTGCTTTGCCTCCAGATGGCTGGGATTAAGGCGTACGCCACCATGCCCAGCCCTCAAGTGTATGTCTTTTATACTACAGTTTGAGTTACTTAATGCTTCTGATTTCTTGGCAAAGTGAGCTGCTGACTTCACTGTTCTGTGAAAAGACAGATACATTAGGCAGGCAGAATACAGCATGGGGTAGACATTCTGGTTTGTTTAGGAAAAAATGAAAGGATAAGGTAATGATTAATTAGTTATATAACATCTCTAACTATCAGATTTTGCTACCTAGTAGTCTACTTGGTGGTCTTTGAAGCTCAACATTCCTCAGAATTCAGGGTTTGCTGAACTGTAAGCTGCTCCACCTTTACCATTTCAATAGAGTCAAGAGGGTGCATTTATTTATAACAGGTTCTCTAGTTTGGGGGCTGCAACAAAACAAACAGAATCCTTAAGAGCTCTTAGTAAATCTTTTTTGTTGTTGTTTTTGTTTTGTTTGTTT
>NC_022009.1:7581980-7588203 GCF_000317375.1 Microtus ochrogaster | reverse complement strand
TCTCTGAGTTTGAGACCAGCCTGGTCTACAGAGCTAGTTCCAGGACAGGCTCCAAAGCCACAGAGAAACCCTGTCTCGAAAAAAAAACAAAAACAAAAACAAAAAATCTTTCAAAATGTGTGTCTGTGTCTATGTGTATCTGTGCCACAGAGGCTAGAAGAGTGCATTAGATCCTCTGGAGCTGGAATTAAGATGGTTGTGGTCTACCAGTTATGAGTGCTGGGTACTGAACTCTGGTCCTTTGCAAGAGCAAGTGTTCTTAACCTCTGAGCCATCTCTAGCCCCATGGATAAATTACTTTCTGAACTAGTTTTTCGTATTTACAAGAACAATTTCTGTTACATTTCAGACTCTTGTAAAGATTAAATAAATTGATATAAAGGTAATATGAATGTGAATGATGCTATAAGGTTTATTAAGATAAAAAAGTCTGCCGATTTTGCCCACAGATTAACTGAAGTAATAACTGGTGCTCCTAAAGGTGAGCTGCTGAAGAGAGTTCTTAATCCATTACTTCGTGAGTACACTCCTGCATTTTATGTAAGATGTTTGTGTATAACACTTTCATGAATATATTTTAAAAAATTTTCCCCTTTCAAAAAATTGAAGAGGGAGAGGGAGGGGGAGAGGAAATCGGGGATGGGGGAGGAGGTGGAAATTTTTAATAATAATAATAAAAATAAAAAAAATTGAAGAGGGACTGGAAAGATACTTAAGTTGAGGTCACAGCACCGTTCCCAATGGTTCACAGCCCTTACAACTCCAGCTCCAGGATCTGACGCCCTCTGCTGGCTCTCATGGGTATCATGAGGCATACATTTACACACGTGTACATATAAATAAAAAGAAAGCATTATGATTATTTTTTTGAGCAAAAAGTTAAAAGAGATCTTTTGAGTAAGTATGGTTTTCTCAAAGAAAGATTTTGTTTGTTTGTTTTGTGATGCTGAGCATTGAACCCATGACTTTTTTGGTAATGAGCATCTATCTACCACTAAGTCTCATTGTCCTAAAAGATGGGGATTTTTATAGTGCTTAGATCTTATTGAAAAACAGTGCAGATGGAGCTGGGGATATAGCTCAGTTAGTAGGGTGCCTTCTTAGCATTTGCAAAGCCCAGGATTATATAAAAGTGGTCTGGTGGTACACACCACCTGTAATCGCAGTACTCTTGCGAGGCAGGAGGATCAGAAGTATAAGGCCATGCTTTGGCTTTGTAGTCAGCTCAAGGCCAGCTTGGGATAGATGTATGAGCAGCCTTTTCTCAGAAAATAATTGTAGTGCTGCAGAGATGGCTTAGAGGGGATGAGTGCTGGCTGCTCCTGAGGATCTAGTTCAGCTCCAGCACCCACACGTGAGAGTGGGCACACTCATGCCATGGTGCACAGTGGATATTAGCCAAAAGATAACTTGACAGAAGTCAATTCATCAATTCTTCCAATGTGTGGGTCCTGGGGATTGAACGCAGGTCATCAGACTTGGTAGTGGCAACCATTACTTGTTGAGCCATCTCACTGGCCCATGGAATTGTTTTCTTAATTTGACTTTTTGTTAAGAATACAATTGATTTTTTTTTTTTTTTTTTTTTTTTTTTTTTTTTTTTTTTTTTTTTTTTTGGTTTTTTTCGAGACAGGGTTTCTCTGTGGCTTTGGAGCCTGTCCTGGAACTAGCTCTGTAGACCAGGCTGGTCTCGAACTCACAGAGATCCGCCTGCCTCTGCCTCCCGAGTGCTGGGATCAAAGGCGTGCGCCACCACTGCCCGGCCAAGAATACAATTGATTTTTAAAAAAGATTTGTTTTTATTTTATATACACATGTGAGTACGTTCATGTATATATGTGTACCCCATGTATGTATGTCTAGTGTCCACACTGGTCAAAAGAGGTAGTCATGTCCCCTAGAACTGGTATCACACTGGTGTGAGCTGTTGTGTTGTTGAACATCTTCTCTAAGATTAGCAAGTTCTCTTAATTACTGAACCATCTCTCTAGTCCCCCAATTGATATATATATATTTTGATAGTTATATAAACTTGATGTTTTTATCTTTTAGAGCTAATAAAGTCATTTAGTCTAGAAGATTGAGTGTGTGTGTGTGTGCACGCACGCTTGTGCGTTCGTGTGTGTTTTTAGGAATTTGTCCCATATAGGGTCTTATCTCCTCTGAGAATAAAGCTACTTTTTCTGTTTTAATCTGAATGCTTTTGAATAATTATATCTTTTTAAAAATAATTTATGTGGGGGCTGGAGAGATGGCTCAGTGGTTAAGAGCATTGCCTGCTCTTCCAAAGGTCCTGAGTGCAATTCCCAGCAACCACATGGTGGCTCGCAACCATCTGTAATGAGGTCTGGCGCCCTCTTCTGGCCTGCAGGCATACAGACAGAACATTGTATAAATAAATAAATAAATAAATAAATAAATAAATAAATAAATATTAAAAAATAATTTATGTGTATGGGTATTTCAACTGCATGTGTGTCTGCTAAGATTTATTTATATACTTTATGTATATGGGTGCTTTGTCCACAAACAAGAAAAAGGCATCAGATTCCCACCATAAATGGTTGTGAGCCACCATGTACGTGCTGGGAATTGAACTTAAGCTCTCTGAAAGTGTGCTCTTGACTACTGAGCCATCTTTCCAGCCCCAGTTAATTCTAATTTGTTACACTAGCTGTGATCTCTAGTACAATGCTGAATAGCTATGGTAAAAACGAAATAAATAGCCTTATCTTTTACCTCATCTGAGAGAGAATATATTTAGTGTTTTATTAGTAAGTATGGTATATTATAGGTTTTTTTTTTAATTGGTATTCATTGACAGATGGAAATGGTTCCTTTGTTGAGTGTTTTTGTCTTTTTTTTGTTTTGTTTTTTTAAGACAGGATATCACTGTAGCTTTGGAGCCTGTCCTGGAACTCCCTCTGTAGACCAGGCTGGCCTCAAACTCACAGAGATCCATGTGTGTCTGCCTCCTGAGTGCTGGGATTAAAGGTGTGCACCACCACGGCCTGGCTTATCGAGTGTTTTTTTTTAAATAGGAATTGGTGGTGGGCTTTTCTGCATCTCACTAATATATGGTTCTATGAATATGACTGTGTTCTGGGAATATGCTTTATCTTATTGGCCAATTGTTTGTTTTAATTTAAACCCCCCCCCCCAAGTTGTTTGATATTGATCAAATCTTCCATCTTACACCACGCTATATCCTGGGCTCTTTCTTCTTTTTAATTTTATGCCTCAGTGTTTGTGTGTGTGTGTGTTTGTGTGTATGTGAATGTGTGTGCATGTGCTTGTACATGTGTGATGCTTATGGAGTCAGAAAAGAGCACTGAATCCCTTGGAAGTGGACTTATAGATGGTTGTAAACTACCCTGTGGGTCTGGGAACTGTACCTAGGTTCTCCGCAAAAGCAGTAAGGGCTCTCTTAACCACTGAGCCATCTCTGTTTAGCCTCCCACACACCCGCTTTTAAATTTTTGACGTGCCTCTACTATGTAGCACAGGCTGGATTCTAACTTGGAATGTTGCTGTTTCAGCCTTTTGGGATAGCAAGCATGTTCCAATATGCCCAACATTTTTTAAAATCTAGTATCTAATAAAAATTGTATGTATTATTAGGGTAACAAGATTTTAGTATACATGTACAGCATTTTTACTTACCTTTAAATATTTGTCATTTCTCTGGAGTAAAAACTTTCTAAATACTTTCTCCTAGCTTTTTCAAACGTACAATACATTAGTGTTATGTTTAGTCACCCTACTGTGCGGTAATGTACCAGAACTTTATACTCTAACACAGTACCCACTGATCAACTTTTCTCTAACCTGTCGTGCCTAGTCCCTTGATAACCACTCTAGGTTTCTGAGGTTTACTTTTTTAGATTTTATATACTGTGAAATCATGTGGTTCTTGTGTTTCTATGCCTAGCTTATTTCACTTAACATAATAATGTACAGTTCCATTCTTACTGCAAATGACAACTTGACAGGATTTCATTCTTTTTAATAGACAAATAGCATTCCATTCAATGTGTGTTTATAAGTACACACACACATATATATATTTGTATTTGAGACAGTCTCTATGTAGTGCTGGTTGTCTTATGTAACTCATTTTATAGGGTGATACTTGATTATTGTTTTGGTGTGCATTTTGTAGAAAATCAGTGATCTTGTACAACTTTATTTTATTTATGTGTGGGTATGTGAATATATGTGCCATTGCCTGTAGAGCTCAGAGGCGTCAGATCCTCCTGGAACAGTTAAGTTCAGTTGTGAGTTGCCTGATGTGGGTGCTGGGAATCATACTTGGGCCTTAACCGCTGAACTGTTTCTCCAACCTGTGTAGAACATGTTTTTCATAACTTTTGGACATTTGTGTATCTTTTGAAAAGTGTCTAAGTATTGCACACTTGCTAATTGGAACACTTTAGTCAATTTTTAGAAACAATTCAACCTTGAATTACAGTGATAAATCTCTCCTGGTCATAGTTTATAATTTTCCTTATGATTTCTTTGTGGTATTCAGGATCAAGCCTAGGGGTTTGTTTGTTTGTTTGTTTGTTTTGTGTGCTCAGCAAGTACTTTGCCACTGAACTACATTTCTAGTTAATCTTATATATGTGTTTCTTAATGCTGTTAAATATCTGTAACATGCACCAATTCTCTGCTTATTGTAATTTCAGACTCCTTTTCATTACTTCAGGTCTTAATTCTCAAACCATTCGAAAAGAACTAAACTTACTTTCACTGGCTGTTTATATTGAGTAGGTTATTCATACTGAGCTATAAATTTATAGTGTTTTAAATGTGAAGTTTTATGTGAAGTTTTATAGGAAAGTAGTAACAATACTCTTTGCTTTTATAGCCTATGGACCAGCTCTCATTGAACACTGTCTTATAGAAAATGGGTTCCCTGGTAATGTCAAAGTGGATGAAAAATTTGAAAGCAAAGGTATGTCTGTATGGTTCAGATTTTGTTCAGATTTAATTTGTTTCCTTTTTCCTTTGGTCCTTTTTCTTTGAAGTTTCGTTGTGCTGGAAATTGAACCTAAAACCCCATAAGTGCTAGAAAAATGTACTGATAAATACTTTGTTTATTTCCTTTATTTGATTTGATTTTTTTGGAACTAATGTTTCTCTTACCTTGTAGCGCAGGGTCATCTTGCACTCTGTGTCTTCCTGCCCCAGCCTCTTGGATGCTGAGGTTACATGTGTGTGCTAGCACACCCAGTCATCCTTCCCTGTATAAGTGTTTTGCTTCCTTGTGTATCTGTTTGTTGCATGCTTGCCTGGTGCTCTAGAAGGCCAGAAGAAGGTGTCAGATCTCCTGGGACTGGAGTTACAACCCATGTGAGCCACCATGGTGGGTGCTGGGGATTGAACTTGTGTCCTCTGGAAGAATAGCCAGTGCTCTTAACTGCTGAGCCATCTCTCTAGCCTTTGGCCCTTGGTTTTTTTGGGTTTTGTTTTCTTCTAGAAATAATTTAACAGTCTGGACTACATAGTGAGTCCCTGTCTTAAAAAAACAAACAAACAAAAAAAACAAAACAGTGAACAAAAATTTGACCAGAGTATCCTGCATATATGGGTTTTCCTCCATTCTTCCTTCATTGTGAACATTTATCCCTGTTAATAAGCACTTTGGTCTTCGTACCTTTGGACTTTTTTTTTTTGTGGTTTTTTTCGAGACAGGGTTTCTCTGTGGTTTTGGAGCCTGTCCTGGAACTAGCTCTTATAGACCAGGCTGGTCTCGAACTCACAGAGATCCGCCTGCCTCTGCCTCCCGAGTGCTGGGATTATAGGACCTTTGGACTTTCTAACACTTTTCATACCCCTAGTTTTTTTTTTTTTTTTAATATTTATTTATTTATTATGTATACAATGTTCTGTCTGTGTGTATCTCTGTAGACCAGGCTGGTCTCGAACTCCCAGAGATCCGCCTGCCTCTGCCTCCCGAGTGCTGGGATTAAAGGCATGCGCCACCACCGCTCGGCCGTGTATGATATTTTACTTGCATGCATGTCTGTGATGCACTCTGTCCAAGGGGCTAGAAGAAGACATCAAATCCCCGGAATGGGAGTTACAGAGGATTGATTGTGAGCTGCCTTGGTGGGTGCTTGTTACTGAACTCGGGTCCTCTTAATGAACAAGAAATGCTCTTAACTGTTGAGTGTCTCTCCGGCCCCTATCTGTTCTAATTTTTTTTCTTCTTTTTTTT
>NC_022009.1:7556178-7581880 GCF_000317375.1 Microtus ochrogaster | reverse complement strand
TGAGCCACCATGTGGTTGCTGGGAATTGAACTCAGGACCTTTGGAAGAGCAGGCAATGCTCTTAACCACTGAGCCATCTCTCCAGCCCCCCATACCCCTAGTTTTTACTGAGCTTGGGATAGTAGACGTCCTGAATAGCTGGATTACTAGCCTTCTGACTTACAGTACCGGGTGCATCTAGAAATAACATCCAACACACATTTGAATTTCTACAGTTCTGTAGAGTGGCTGCATGATGAAATTAGGTTCTTCTAACTACTTATGGAAGCTCCCTTTTCAGAGTAAGATGAGTAAGGAAGGGCCGGTGAGATGGCCCAGTGGAAGGGTACCTGCTCCCAAACCTGATGACCTGAGTTTGATCCCAGGATCCCAGGATCACACTGACTCCTGCAAGCTGTCCACTAATCTCCACATGCACACTGAAGCACACATAGAAACACAATAAATCAATAAAAATAATAAATTCTTTAAAGCTGTTATTTAAAAAGTAAAGGAAATGTCAGGAATATTTGTTCTTGGAAAAACTTTAACTTGTCTAACCTTGTATGATGTTTGAAACATCAGTAGTGTTTGTGTTTGAGGGTTATTGATCATTTCCTAAGGTATTGCAATATTTTTCATTTTAGAAATGAAATGTTATTTGTTTAAAAATACAAAGCAGTGCCAGGCAGTGAAGGTGTATGCCTTTAATCCCAACACTCAGGAAGCAGAGGTAGCTGGGTTTCTGTGAGTTCATGGTCAACCTGGTCTACAAAACAAGTTCTAGGACAGCCAGAAATGTTATTCAGAGAAACCCTGTCTGAAAAAACAAAATACAAATAAAATATTTTCTGAAATAAACTAATGCCATGTATTCTCTTTGTCTTTAGTGACAACATATGGTAGTGGTTTTTTGTTTTTTTTTTTTTTTTTTTTTTTTTTTTTTTTTTAAATGAACAAGATACTCATGGAACAAAAGCATGGGGAAATGCTTGGGACAACTCTGGTTATTTAATGTTAGATATATAACCTTTACACAGGTTACAATGTATTATGAGACTGTAGTAATTAAATAGTAACTTTTTAGATAAATTTACAAAGAACCCAGAACAAATATATATGGAAATTAGGTTTATGAATAAAGAATCCTTTTGTAAGAAAGGTGGATGGTTTAGAATATGCTGACCAAAATATAAATATATATAATATACACACATATATGCCCAATCATACAAATGAAACAATGATCTCATTTTATTAAGCATTTACATTATATCAAATACTTTTCCTTTTTCTCTTCAATTTTTAAAAATTTGTGTGTATGTGTGTGCCTGATATGGGGGGAGGCAAGACACATGCCATAGCTTATATGTGGAGATTTCAGACCAACTTTGTGGAATCTATTCTCTTTCCACCTTTATTTTGTGTTCTTGATATTGAATTCATGTCTCTAGGCTTTTATGTAGCAAGCACTTTTACTGAACTATCTCATTGGCCTGTTTTTTTTTGTGGGTTTTTTTAAATTATTACATTTAGTGAGTGTGTGTGTGTTCAGAGGACAACTTGTTAGGAGTTGGTCTTCTTTCCACTTCCTGGAGACTTGACAGCATCCCAGTTTTTGTCTTTTTGAGACTGGGTCTTACTGTACATACAGGCCAAGCTGGCCTCGAACTCATGATGATTGTCCTGCCTCAGCCTCCCTAGTGCTGGCATTAGAGGCCTGTACTACCATACTCAGCTACCTTTCTGCTATTTTTTTTAATAAATATATTGAGCCAGGTGTTGTGGCACTGCATAGTGAGACCCTCCTCAATAAAACAAAAATAAATAAATAATGTACAATTACTTAATAGTGGTTAATCAACTTGATTGGCATTCCTTTTCCCCCTGTTTTATTTCTCCATTAGATATTGAAAAAGTACTGGTTTGTGTGCAGAAGGCAGAAGACTATATGAAAAAAACATCCAACTTCAGTGGAAAGGTAGCAGCAGCATATGAATACTTACTGTGTGTTGTTTACAATGTATCTGTTTACTGGGGAAGGTACCATAGCATTCAGAAGATTAGACAACCTGCAGGAGGTGACTATTTCTCTTTCCTTTTATTGTGTGGGTCCTAGATCAAACTCAGGCTTGTCAGGCGTGGTAACAGACGTCTCATTGATCAGTCTCACCAGCCTTGTATTATTTTGATCTTATTTGGATTTCTAGAAATAAAATATCTTTTATCTGTTTATTGTTCTAACTTATAGTTTTGCTTTTTTTTATGTGAGTCTTGAGCCATACACATTCATACTGTACTATTGGACTATACACCTAGTTCTGGGGTAGTCTCTTTGCTTTTGTATTGCTTCTTTTTTTTTTTTTTGGATTTTTTCGAGACAGGGTTTCTCTGTGGCTTTGGAGCCTGTCCTGGAGCTAGCTCTTGTAGACCAGGCTGGTCTCGAACTCACAGAGATCCGCCTGTCTCTGCCTCCCGAGTGCTGGGGTTAAAGGCGTGCGCCACCATCGCCCGGCTGTATTGCTTCTTGTAAATTTTTTTCTATACTTTATCTTTTATAGGAAATACTGTGTGTGACTCAAAAAACTCAGTTGATAAAAGTCTTGACTAGAGTTCACGTGGCCCTGGGTTTGGTCCCAGAACTGCATAAATTAGGCACTATTAGGGAGTGCCTATAATCTCAGCATTTGAGAGGTAGAGGCCAGAGGATCAGAAGTTCAAGGTCATTCTTGTCTGCATAGCAAGTTCAAAGCCAACCAGAGCTAAACAAGACTCCACCTACAAAACAAAGAAACAAAACCCACAAAAGGCAATAAAAGTTGAGGAAATTTTGTAAAAGGAAAAAAAGATTTTTAATTATGTTTATGTGCATATGTGAGTGCATGCCACAGTGTGTGGATACCGCTGGAGACCAAAAGAAGGTGCCGGTCCCTGCAATCGGGAGCCTCCTATGTGAGTGCATGCCACAGTGTGTGGTACCACTGTAGACCAAAAGAAGGTGCCGGTCCCTGCAATCGGGAGCCTCCTATGTGAGTGCATGCCACAGTGTGTGGTACCACTGTAGACCAAAAGAAGGTGCCAGTCCCTGCAATCGGGAGCCTCCTAATGTGGGTGCGGGGAACCAGACCCGGGTCCTCTCGAAAAGTAACAATCAGTCTTAACTGCTGAACTCTTACTCCAGCCAGTTTTTCTTTCTTTGATACAAGGTCTTCCTATGGAGTCCAGGATGGCCTTAGTACTTAAGATTTTCTACATCAGCCTCTCGAGTGCTGGGTTTATAGGCAGTATCACTATATCTAGCTAAAATGTTCCATCTTGAATTGATTTTGCATTTATTTATTTATTTATTTATTTATTTATTTATTTATTTATTTATTTATTTATTATGTGTGCAACATTCTGCCTCCATGTATGCCTGCACACCAGATCTCATGGTTGTGAGCCACCATGTGGTTGCTGGGAGTTGAACTCAGGACCTCTGGAAGAGCAGCCAGTGCTCTTAACCACTGAGTCATCCCTCCAGCCCCTAGAGAAGCATTCTTTAATTTGCCAGTACTTAGAAGAAGAAGAAAAAAAAAAACACAGTGGCTTATCATCTCCTCATAGTTTAACAGTTGGAAAATTACCTCATTTTAATGTTTTTCTTATGTATTCAAAATGTATCTTTAATTAGGAAAAACAATAGTCAATATGTCAATCTCTTCTTAATTATAAATATAGATGAGTCTAATATTAGTTGCTTTTTGTTTTTGTAGGGCTATATAATTCAGAAAAGAGAGGTAAAACCAAGCCTGGATGCAGATAAACCAGCTGAAGACATACTCACGTGAGTTTGCAGCCATGGGTCAGTTTGCTTTGTATGCTAATTAATATTCTTAATTGTGATATAATAAATGTTTTACAGGTATGAAGAATTTCATCCTTTCTTGTTTTCTCAACATTTACAATGTCCATATATAGAATTTGAATCATTTGACAAGGTTGGTTTTCTAGTTCTGTTGTTTTGCAAGTTAACATAACATGAGCTGTAAGAATTGTTTATGCTGTCTTGGGGTTGGGAGTGTAGCCCAATGTGAGTGCATGCACAAAACCCTGGATTTAATCCTCACTGCAAACAAAAATAAGAAAGAAAAGAAACTCAGAACATATTCTTGCCTTGTAGTCAGTGTGAATCTGGGGATTGATTAAAAATCAATATAGTTACACATACAACTATTAGAAACAGTTGTTGCCATTTTTATTTCAAAACAATACTAAATAGCTGACCTTAGTCTTATTCCTGACATTATTAGCTGTATTATTGGAAATATGGTCAGGTCCGATGAGGACACTATGGTATGAAATGGGCTAACATTGTGTGTGCACAAGGTGAAGTAGAGACCAGGCTTTTTTTTCCTTACAGCTAATTGTGTTTTGTTTTGTTTTAATAAGGCCGTGGATGAATTTTATTCCAAGATAGAAGGTCAGAAAATTGATTTAAAAGCTTTACAACAGGTATAGTATAATTTAAAGTATTTATATTAGACTAGCTAGTCAGAGTGATTTGGAAGTAAATGTGCTTTCATTTAAGAATAAGTTGCTTTCTAGAAGAATGGGATGTCATATGGGAATTCTCAGCTCAGACCACTGGAACTGGAGTTAAAGATAGTTATGAACCATTATGTGGATGCCAAGAAAGGAATAGTCCTGGAAGAGCAGTAAGTGCTCTTAACCACTGAGCGTCTCTCTAGCCCAAGTGTTATGTTTTTGAGATAGGAAACTCATTGCAATTCTGGCTACTCTTGACACTTGATATTTAGACCAAGTTGGCCTCAAACTTTAAAATCTGGGATTGAAGGCATATGCTACCATGATTTGCCCTTCTCTTAGTTTATGATAAAAGCCCAGAGGAGTCTTACTGAGAAGTATGACCTCATTCCATCCTCCCACTTTTATTCCATATTCAGATCTTTCTAAAGGGAGTGAGATCTAGTGGGAACATTATCCTGTTATATATCCCAGTATGACTTGGTGTATTTAAAGCAACCCAGAGCGTCTCAAACTTGAACATTATGAGACTACATTATAAGGAACATGTTACTTGGGCCAGAGGATAAACTGCATTTCCTTTACTGTGTCTTTATTGTAAACGTTGTGTTGTTTTTTGTAAGCTGTTTTAAAACTAGGTCCTTGTCTGTTCTGTGTGATGATTCTGCAATGAAAATTTTACATGCACTATTTTTGCTGCATTTGACCATATTTTTAGAGCATGTGCTGTATATCTGTTTCTTTTTCCTTTTTTATCTATTCTTCTCTCATACAATATATTCCAAAGTCACTTTTAATTTGGAAGAGATTTGATTTTTTTAAAAAAATATTAGCCGTAGGGTCTCAACCCCAGACAAAGAATTAATTATGGGCAGGTATGGAATGCTGAGAATGCTCCCAGGTCTTCCCCAGGAACGGTCCCTGAATTGCTTGTCCAATACCAGGTGGGCACACTGAAATCGTAAACATACTGGTAGTATTATGTGGACTGAGCAGGTTGTATTTTGTATTTGGCATGGTGGTGTAGGGGGAGTGTATGTAACAATGGTTGAAGAAAGGTTGTGGGTTTGGGAAAAAGTCAAGGTACATGGGAGGGGTTGGAAGGAAAGGGGAAATGATACAGTTTCAAACACTAAAAAGTTGAAGGCCGGGCGGTGGTGGCACACGCCTTTAATCCCAGCACTCGGGAGGCAGAGGCAGGCGGATCTCTGTAAGTTCGAGGCCAGCCTGGTCTACAAGAGCTAGTTCTAGGACAAGAACCAAAAGCTACGGAGAAACCCTGTCTCGAAAATCAAAAAAAAAAAAAAAAAAAAAAAAAAAAAAAATAAAAGGTTGAGATAGCTCAGAGGTCTTCCAGAGTTCCTAAGTTCAAATTCCAGCAACTACTTGGTGGCTCACAACCATTTATAATGAGATCGGCGCCCTCTTCTGGCCTGCAGGCATACACACAGGCAGAACACTGTATACATAATTAACTAACTAACTAAATCTTTAAAAAAAGAGTTAATCATAACAAAAGCAATGCAAAATTTCAAGTTATATGAATGCTTATATTTTATTTTAAAATAGTACAGTTTCCAAGCATATAGTTATGTAGTTAAATAAATTGCACTATGATTTTCACATGATAGAAGCACTTTGTCTGGCGAACAGATGTTTAGCAAGAATACTCATTATTAGTATATTTTTAATTTTTTTTGAGACAGGGTCTATATATAGCCCTGGCTGTCCTGAAATTCACAGAAATCGATCTGTCTCTGCCTCCTAAGTACTGGGATTAAAGGCATGTACAGCGATACTCATTATTTTCTTTAATATTTTTTTAAATTTAGATTATTTTACAAGTATGAATATTTTGCCTGTGTATATGTACATATGTATGCCTAATCCCACTCCATAGGGCACCAGTGCAATTTTATATGCAGTTATATCAACACAGTGATACCGAAGGGTTTCAGATACTTATATTAGTATACCATAGTGTGTATGCCAGTATTCCAAAATCTAAAACAACTCCAGCATATGAAATACTTCTTATACCAAACACCTGTTTAAGGATACTCGAACTACACCAATAACTTTTTGTGGTAATCACTTTTAATAGTCACCATTCTTATAAATTAAATCTATTTTGTCCAACATTTAAATAATTAATTTGACCATGTTATAAAGCATGAAAAAATATTCCTAAAATCAGTAATTTTGAAATGTAAGTCAAGCATGGTGGTGTATGTATGCCTGTAATACCTGTTGATGAGAACTGGAGGCAAGAAGATCAGGAGTTAAGCTAGTGAGTTTGAGACCAGCCTTGTCTGCTACCTATCCCAAAAAACAAATTCTGAAGCATGAATTATGTCTGATAAAATGTTATATAGGAGGTCAGATTATTATGTGAGTGAAAGATGTGGAAAATACTGGAATATAATGCTGAGGGAACTAGATGTAAATAAGACGGTAATGCGTGCCTTTCAAACGTTGATTTTAGAGGGGTAACGGGGTTCTTGCGCACGCCTTTAATCCTAGCACTAACGGGGAGGCAGAGGCAGGAGACCTCTGTGAGTTCAAGGCCAGCTTGGTCTAGAGAGTGAGTTTCAGGACAGCCAAGGGCTACATAGTAAGACCAGGGCTTGAAGAAAGAAAAAAAAGTTGATTTTAGATGTATTTATTTTATGTGTATAAGTGTTTTGCCTACATGTATGTATACTACATGTGTGCCTGCTATCCATGAAAGTTAAAAAGAGGGTGTCAAATTCCATGGAACTGTAGTTACAGATGGTTGTGAGTCACCATTAGATTCAGGGAACCAGACCTGGATCCTCTGCAAGAATAGCAGGTATTCTTAATCACTGAGCCATCTCTCCAGCTCTTAGTTTGTACTTTTAAAGAACTTACTGGAAGGCTAGAGAGATGGCTCAATGAGTAAGAATACAAATGTGCTTCCGGAAGACCCAGGTTGAGTTCCTCGCACCCATGCCAAGGGGCTCACAACTGCCTGTAACTTCAGCGCTAGGGAATTTGAGCCCTTTTCTGAACTTCATAGGATCTGCGCTCACATACAGAAATCCACACATATACACACATAAATGAAAATGAAATCTTTTTTTATTTAATTTATTTATTTTTATGTGCATTGGTGTTTTGCCTGCATGTATGTTTGTGTGAAGGTGTCAGATCTTGGAGTTACAGGCAGTTATGGGCTGCCGTATAGGTACTGGAAGTTGAATCTGGGTCTCCTGGATCCTCTGGAAGAGCAGCCAGTACTCTTAACCACTGAGCCATCTCTCCAGCCCTGAAAGTGGAATCTTTAAGTATGTATTTTACATAAGAATTTGTGGAGGTGTGGAGAGAGCTCAGCTGCAAAAAGCACACACTATACTTGGAGAAGACACAAATTTAGTTCCTAGGACCTACATTGGGCTGTTCAGAATCACCTCTGACCTCACGACCAGGGGATCCAGTGTCCTCTCTGGTCTCCATGGGCACCCGTAAGCAAGTACACATTCATACACACATAACTAAAACAAATTTTAAAAAATTTTTATTTGGAGCTACTGATGTAACTCAGTGGTAGAATGCTTTCTTTGTATGTGTGAGACCCTGGGTTTGATCTCTAATGCTGCCTGAGAAAGAAAAACTTATATGCCATAAGAAATCTTTGTTTGTTTGAATAATGTTGAGAGATTGGGGCCACACTTCATATATAATTTACTTGTAACCAAAACACACAGTCTACACAGGGACTGGGAGGTAGAGGTAATATTTCAGCATGACATTTTTAAGAGGGTAAGACTTGAGGGAGTGAACTCTGGGGAGACTTTTTGTCTTTTTGGTTTTTCAAGACACAGTTTCTCTGTGTAGTGTTGGCTGTCCTGGAACTCAGAGATCTGCCTGCCTCTGCTTCCCAAGTGTTGGGATTCAAGCAGATGGTGATGTGTGCCACCATCGCCTGACTTGTGGGCAAACTTTTTAAGCTGCCTAAGTGACACCATTGACAAGCAGAGGAAGCATTACGACAATAAGCTTTAGGAATTGAGAGGTAGAAGTGCTCTGTATTGAAAGAAACCTAACTTTTGAAAAATCTGTTTTGTCACTGAAAGGAAAAACAAGCGCTGAAGAAACTAGATAATGTTCGAAAGGATCATGAAACCAGATTAGAAGCTCTTCAGCAGGCTCAGGTATTATCCCTAGTTTTTCCAGTTCTTTTCAGAGTATGATTATCTCAACTGGCATTATAGTAAATACATTTGGTTTGCTTCTTAAGGAAATAGACAAACTGAAAGGAGAGCTCATAGAGATGAACCTGCAGATAGTCGACAGAGCCATTCAGGTAGTCCGAAGTGCATTAGCCAACCAGATAGACTGGACGGAAATTGGCCTGATTGTGAAAGAAGCACAAGCTCAAGGAGACCCTGTTGCAAGTGCAATCAAAGAACTAAAACTCCAAACAAACCATGTTTCAATGCTGCTGCGGTAAGTGTGCCCCTTACCACTGAGTGCTTGCTTTTATTTTGTTAATTGTTTATTGTATTCTTGTAAATTGTTTTCTTTGGGAATTCTCAAAAATAGAAAATATATACTTAAATCATTTCTAATTTTATTGAGAAAATTTGAAATGAAAAGTGATGTCATTGACATTAGTGAAATACTATTGAATATTTTTAATAGAAATCCATACTTGTTATCAGAGGAGGAAGATGATGATTGTGATGCCAGTGTTGAGAACAATGATGCTGAACCACCAAAAGGGAAAAAGAAAAAGCAAAAGAACAAGCAGCTGCAGAAGCCTCAGAAAAACAAGCCGCTGCTTGTCGATGTGGATCTCAGCCTGTCAGCCTATGCCAATGCCAAAAAGTAAGCCATTTAACCATTGATTCTTTTACCTTTTACTTCATAGGTATTTTTCTTGCATGTAATAAATATATGCACCAGTGTGCCTGGTGCCTGAGTAAGCCAGAAAAGGGCATCAGGTCCCCTGGAACTGGAGTCACAGATGGTTGTGAGCAGCAGTATGGATAACAGGAACCAAACCAAGGCTCTCTCTTAACTGATCAGTTATAACTTCACTCAAACTATAAATTCTTGGTAAAATATTACCTATGCTAAATCAGTAGGATGTTAGTAACAGGTGTCATTTTGCCTGTTGAATGATAGAATGTTTCATCTGGGGAGATAAAACATCACACACACACATGTACTCATATATGTCTGTTCACCCTAGAAAGGGAATCCACTGCAGATCAAAGTAATAGTTGCATCGAAGTCTAAGTTGGCAAACCACGGAGTTGTTGGCAAACCACTGAGTTGTTACTGGAGTTACTAACTGAAGTACAAGTGAGGGCTGACTTATAGGAGCAAGGATAACGCAGAAACAGCTGCATCTCTGAAAAGACCACTTCAGCGTGGGTGATGCCTCAGGAAATCTGTTTATCTAGAGCCCTGTGCTCAAGTTAGAAACACCTCAACAAATCCAAGGGATCTCTTGCAGTCCAGCTGGCCATCTCCTCAAGCAGTTGTTTATTGCATCTCTAACCCAAAGGGACCCTGATGAAACTTACTGCAGGCTACAGCTTTCTCAGACATGGGAAGTGTGCTCGCTTCCTGGGTCTCCTAGCACCCCCTCCTGGAAGGGAGTGTTTCACTTTGTAGGAAAAGTTTATATACTTCTTTTGGTAAAAATTAATTTTGTGCTCTCTACAACTTGGTACGATATGATCTAGGGGATTGTAAAACTGAAAATAAAAACTAAAGAAAGATTTTACTTAATATTTAAAATAGATTTATTTTTCTAGATATTATGATCATAAGAGGTATGCTGCTAAAAAAACACAGAGGACTGTTGAAGCTGCTGAGAAGGTAACTTGATAAAATGATGTACGTTGTTTCTGCAGCTTACTGTTGTTTTCTGTTTAAGTGAGGTTTTCTAGTTTAGAAATCTTTCATTTTTAATTTTGCTTTAAATATGTATATTTCTTGTGTTTACTTTCTTTCCTAAAGTTTCTCCTTTTTTCATCATCTCAGCAAATAGCATTTTCATTGTTATCTGCTTAAATGTAAGAGATGTCCAGAATTCTTTTCTCATATCCAAATCTGTCATTTACTGTTGCTATTATGTATGTAACATATATATGTGCATATACCACAGGAAGCGTGTAGACTGGAGGACAGTTTTGTAGAAATTGCTTCTCTCCTACTTTTATGTGGGCTCCAGAGATCAAACTCAAGTTATCAGACTTTGGATCAAGTGTTTGACTCCATGAGCCATCTTGCCAGTCCCACATTCTTTTTTTTCTCAATTTAATGTGTAACCAGAACCTGCTGGATTCTGTGTCACTTGGCTGTAATTTTAGAACTTGGGACTTGGACGCAGAATGATGATGAGTTCGAGGTCATCCTAAACTGTATAGTGAGTTTGAGAGCAGCCTTTGTCACATCACATCACACCACACACACACACACACACACTTATTATATATATAATTTGACCATGTTTTGTTATTCATTTGGTTTAGGCCTTGGTTATCTATATTCACATAAGTAAACCTTTTCTCCTACTGCAGACTGTTTTCAATTTAGCAGCCATAGTGATACTTTTAAACCACAAGCAAACTCCATCATTCTTTCACTCAAAAGCATCCAGTTTCGTTCCATCTTAATACAATTCAGAGCTACTTTCCTGGCCTACAGAGCCTTGTATGATGTCTGCCTTTTTCCTCATCCCCTGACTTTTTCCTTCTACATACTCTTTCTGGCTGCACTGGAATCCTACCTGTTGCTGAACCATAGTGCACTATGGATCTTTGCACTTGCTAGTCTTCCTACCTGAGATGATCTGCCCTCGGATTTTCAAGGGTTTTTTTTTTTCTCTCCATTTGTTAATTTACATATCTGCCCAAGTGAGACATCAGAGACGTCTTTGTTGACCATTTCTACTAAAAATAATGCCACCCTTAATCTACTCTATTTTGCTTTTTTTCTTAATTCCTCAATTGGTATAAAATTATTTGATTTAATATTATACAAATATGTCTGTTTATCCTTTAGAATGTAAGTCCATAAAAGTATCATTGTTGCCAGGTGTAGTGGCATACACTTAATTCTAGCAATTAGGAGGCAGAGGCAGGTGGATCTCTGTGAGTTCAAAGCCACCCTGGTCTACATAGTGAGTTGTGCATGAGGAGTTCCAGGCTATTCAGAGCTACATACTAAAAATAACACAAAACAAAAATACCACCACCAACAAAAGTTGTCTTGGCTGTTTTGTTTATTGTTGCATTCTGGTCTCTAAAGATTGTCTGGAACAAAGTAGAGGCTTTAATTTCTATTAATGAATAACCTTCTTGATCTAGGCTCTATAATCCAGACTGGCCTCATTCTTGTATATCAGGCCAGCCTCAAATTCAGGATCATTTTGCCTCAGTTTCTCATGTACTGGGGTTATAGGAGTACACGACCATTCCCAGCAACAAGAAAGTTCTTAATTTGTAGGTCTTAAAATTTTGCATGCAGTAAATATTTAATTCATTTTACTTCTTAAGGTAAATATCTTTTGTTTTTTGTTATATATGTACTTGTGTGTATAAATCAAGTCACTTATGACAAAATCTTTTTTCTGTTTTATCTTTTCACATAGCACACCTATGTAGATTAGAGGACAATTTGTGAGCACAGGAGTCAGACTCAGGCCAGCAGGCTCGTGAGTCACAACAGCTGTTCAGTAACCTGGGTGTGGTGGCATGTTCCTGTAGTCCATGAGGCTGAGGCAGAAGGATCTTTGTGAGTTAGAGGCCAGCTGGGCAATATAGTGAAAGCTGTCTAAAGCAATTTGTTATGCCATTGTGTACATTGATGTTATGTAACTACATTCTAAAATAACAAAAACAAATTTTTATAAATAGGCATTTAAATCAGCAGAAAAGAAAACAAAGCAAACCTTAAAAGAAGTACAAACAGTTACTTCTATCCAGAAGGCAAGAAAAGTGTATTGGTAAGTATTCTGTTCTTTTTTATGTTTAGTTTTTCTTTGTATTGGAATATAGCACTAGCTCTAAAACCAGGAGTCCTATTATTCTTCATCCTTATCCCATTGCATGCTCTCCCCAAGGACACTACTCTTTAGTTTTAGCTTTGTATTTATTTACTTATTCAATTGTTTATTGTGTTGTATGTGGGTATATGAATGGGGAAACGTGCCATAGAGCACACAAGGGGGTCGGAGGACGGCTTTCACCATATAGGTGCTGGGAATTGGACTCAAGTTTGACGGCAAGTACATTTACCCACTGAGCCATCTCTTCAGTTGCTACTTTTAACTCTTCTAGGTCAGATTTTTATATACTCTTGCTTTTCTCTGTAATAGCTTGTATTACTACTTCATGGGGGTTTCTTAGGGAGCGGGTTTGTGAGGGGAAAGTTGGTGGGTTTTTTTTGTTTCTGTTGTTTTATTTTTTTGAGATAGGGTCTTTCTCTGTAGTTTTGGCTGTCCTAGAACTTGCTCTGTATGTAGACCAGGCTGATCTTGAACTCACAGAGATCCACCTACCTCTGCCTCCCCAGTGCTGGGATAAAGGTGTGCTTCACCACCGCATGATTCATCTTTTACGTTTTTATGGATTATTCAGTTGTAGTCACAGTGTTCTGTCTTCTTGTCTCATTTTTTGCTCAGTTTTTCTGTTGTTGCTGTCTTCCTTTGAGTTAAAAATTATTTAGGGCTGGTGAAATGGCTAAATAAGTTTTTTTTTCTTTTTGGTTTTTCGAGACAGGGTTTCTCTGTAGCTTTGAAGCCTGTCCTGGAACCGGCTCTGCCCCTGCGTGCTGGGATTAAAGATGTGCACCACTATACCTGGCCTCTCTGACATACTTTTTGAGACAGGGTCACTCACTGAATCTGGACTTCCGCATTTTGACTAGACCAGCTGCCCATCAAGCCTCCAGATCTCTCTTCCTTTACTCTCTCTCCACATTGGTGTTACAGATGTGTGCTGCCTCTCCCAGCTGTTTACGTGGGTACTGAGATCCAAACTAAGGGACTTTGCAGTACTTTACTGGCTGTGCAGTCACCTTAGCCTCCTGTCATGTTTTCAAGAGCTAGTTGGTTGGTAGGTTTCTCCAAGTACTTGCTGTAGAAGCTTTGATTTACTTATTACTGTTTGTTGATGAAGAGTCTTATTCTGTAGCATAAGCTTTTGCTTACAGAGGTTTCTGTCCCTCCTGGTCCCATAGCCATTCAGTCCCAAAGAAACACAAAGAGGTCTACATTATTTATAAACTGGCTGGCCTATTAGCTTGGGCTTCTTATTTACTAACTCTTACATCTTACGTTAGCCCATAGTTCTTGTCTGTGTTAGCCATGTGGCTTGGTGCCTTTTTTCAGTGAGCATTCTCATCTTGCTTCCTCTGTGTCTGAGTAATGACTGCAGACTCAGCCTTTCCTCTTCTCAGAATTCTACTGTTCTGGTTGCCCCGCCTATACTTCCTGCCTGACTTCTGGCCAATCAGTGTTTTATTAAACTAATACAAGTGACAAATCTTCACAACGTACAAGACAGTTGTCCCACAGTAAGCTTTCTAAAACTCATAGCTAGACCAGGCTGCACTGTAACTTAGAGACTCTTCCTACCTCCGGTGGGAGTCAATCCCTAACTCTGTGTTACTTTTTTTTACCCTTATCAATTATATCTTCTCCAAGTTGTTATATTTTATTTTAGTACTTTAAAAGTATACAACATGAAGTTTTCATATATTATAGGCACAGTGAAATGATTATCACATTCAAGCATATTGTAGGCTAGGTGGTACATGCTTGTAATCCCAGCAGTTGGGAAACTGAGGCTGGAGATTTGTTATGAGTTCATGAACCAAATTGGACTAAAGAACAAGTACTAGGCCAGCCAAGACTTCAAAGCAAGATCCTGGCTCAAAACACAGGGGCTGGTGAGAAGGGTGCTTGCTGCCAAGCCTGATAATCTGAGCTTAAGCTCCAGGAGCCCTTATACAGGTCCAAGAGGAGAGCTCCTACAAGTTGTCCTTATACAGGTCCAAGAAGAGAGCTCCTACAAGTTGTCCTCTGACCGTCACTTGTGATCACATATACACACAGAATCAGAGACCAGTTATATTCATGTAATTTTAGAAAAGGTTTAAAAAGCAAATTTCTACCTATCATGTTCCCATGAATACCCATTTTGTCATTGATTGGTCACCAGTGTACAATAAGTTAATTTTTTCTTCTCCTTTTTCTAGTCTCTGTCTCTCTGTCTTGATAGGGTCTCTCTACAGCCATGCTATCCTCGAACTCTCTGAGGTCCATCTACCTCTGCCTCCCAGGTGCTAGGATTGAGGATGTGCACCACCACACCTGGCTTTACAATTACAGTTCTCATGTTGTACTGTTGGTCTACAGATTTGTTCAGCCATCATGACTCTGTAACCTTAGAATAATATTTGCCTTATGACCTTGTTTACCTACCTCCTTTTTTCTGGACTCTCAGCTTTCGTAGTAGCGACATTCATTAGAATCTGATGCCCCTTGTTTGTCGCTCATATTTCAGAGTAGGATATTAAAGTGCTAATGAGATGTTCTCTCGATGGTTGGACTTGTGACATGATCTGTGTTACCTGTTTTGTGTAGAACTCTTGGCTTTAGTTTTTTTTTCTTTTTATCTAGTCTCATCTTGCGAAACTTTTCCCCCCTGTCCTACTTGTAAAGTGAAGGCTTAGCTGTCACAATCTCAGGTCCCAGTGGGAACCATACATGGTAGAGGGTGGTAGCATCCATTATGTTAGACCTCTTTTGTTTCTGTTTTATTTCTGTTTAACGTGTGTTATGTGTTGCCTCACCTTCTTTTGGCATGAGAAAGGGGACTACAAACATATTTAGAACTGGAAAGAAGATAGAAAACTATTTGAGCAACTTTTAGCCAGTCCTGTTTTTAACCCCATCTTAAAACTAGTTCTTTAAGTTGCCATCTTTTGTTTGTTTTGAGGCAGGGTTTCTCAGTGTAACCCAGACTAGCCCTGAACTTTGATCCTTTTGACTCGGCTTTCAAAAATTTGTGCTACCACATCTTACTTATGTTGACATTTTGAGTTTTATATTGTAAAAGAAGTTGTTTTCCTGGGTTCTGGTGTCATTTCAGCTTCCTGAGTCTAATATGATTAATTGTTTCCCATTTATCAAGTTTTTGTTGAATTTTTTGGTTTCCTTTTCTTTCGACTTAGTTTGGTTACATTTGACATCTCTATTGATCAGCTTGACTATAATTTTTATTTTTATATATTGTAGTGTTTTTTTTCTTTTTCTTTTTTTTTTAAAGATTTATTTATTTATTATGTATACAACATTCTGCCTCGATATATGCCCGCACGCCAGAGGAGGGCGCCAGATCTCATTACAGATGGTTGTGAGCCACCATGTGGTTGCTGGGAATTGAACTCAGGACCTCTGGAAGAGCAGCTAGTGCTCTTAACCTCTAAGCCATCTCTCCAGCCCGTGATTTTTTTTCTTGTAGTGTTTTTATCAGGTAGTCATATCATGGTCGTAGTGCCCCAATAAAACAAGCTAGAAATGTTCTTTTTTGAGTTGTCTTTAAATGTGGATCAAATTTACCTATAAAATGGAGTGAATAGTCCTAAAATTTTTCTTATAGGAAAGTGTTTCAAAAGCCTGGTATGGTGATACACACCTTTAATCCCAGCACTCAAGTGGATCTATGAGTTCAAGCCAGGCCAACATAGAGAAAGAAACCTTGGAGGGGAAGTGAGGAAGTGTTCCATTACAAATTTGAGTCTGTCTGTCTATCTGTCTGTCTGTCTGTCTTCCTTCCTTCCTTCCTTCCTTCCTTCCTTCCTTCCTTTCATTCTTTTTTCTTCCCTTTTTTCTTTTCTTTTTTAAGACAGTCTGTGTGTCTTTGGTTGATCTAGAACTCACTGTGTAGGGCAGGCTGGTTGAACTTGCAAATTTCCTGCTACAACCTCCCAAATACTCTAGATTATAGGCCTGCATCACCCCATTATACTTGGCTTGTTTTATGGACAGCCAGGGATGTTACACAAAGAAAGCCTGTCTCGAAAAACAAAAAAGGAAAAGCAAAGAAAGAAACCCTGTCTTTTTTTTTTTTTTTTTGGTTTTTCGAGACAGGGTTTCTCTGTGGCTTTGGAGCCTGTCCTGGAACTAGCTCTGTAGACCAGGCTGGTCTCGAACTCACAGAGATCCGCCTGCCTCTGCCTCCAGAGTGCTGGGATTAAAGGCGTGCGCCACCACCGCCCGGCAAGAAACCCTGTCTTAAAAACCAAAAGAAGAATTAAATGGAAATAACTTGGGTTTGTGGGTTGTTGTTTGTTCTGATAGCCTAAGCTAGCCTTAATCTGACACGTAGCTGTGGCTAGCCTTGAAAAACTCTTGATTCTCTTCTAAGTGCTAGGAGCATAAGTGAGTCTCACCCACCACACCTAGTGAGATAACTTTGTCGTGAAATTTAGTTCCTCCTCCTCTTCCCCATCGCGTCCTCATCCACCCCCACCCCAGAGACTGTATCACCTTTACCTCTGCCTCCCCAGTACTGGCATGTGTCACTGTGTCCTGACAGAATTTAGTTTCTTCTAAAACTGCTGTAAATATTACATTACAGGTTTTTGTTTGTTTGTTTTTTAATTTTTAAAATTTTTTTTGCTTGGTTCTTGAAGAGTAATTGTATCATTGATTGTTTTTATCTTATTCTATACAGGCATGACAACTTCCTGCTTTGTTATTTTTTGTTTTTGTTTTTTTTCGAGACAGGGTTTCTCTTACTTTTTGTTTTAAAAAGGATATGAATTCAGGCAGCTATAAAGAAGAAAATGTTAACTTTATTTTCTTTCAATTTGATAGGTTTGAGAAATTTCTGTGGTTCATTAGCTCAGAGAACTATCTAATTATAGGTGGTCGAGATCAGCAACAGAATGAGATCATTGTGAAAAGATACTTGACACCAGGTAAGACTAAAATCTATGAAATTTTCTCTTAAATGATTTATTATTTATTTCACCAATAGGCACTGGTTTTCATCTTATACTCTTGTTTGACAGAATTCAGTAGAAATTTAATGCTCTACGTCTTACAATTTGTTAGGAAAGTCTTTACCACTTGTTGCTGAGTAAGGAGTATTGATGAGCTATTCTGTGCTGTTGGACTTTTGATCTTCTGCTGTATTTACAGAATAGCTTCCGGTTCTCTAAGTAACAAAAGATCCAAGTTTTTAAAGCTTAGTGTTTAAGTGCTAAAGTCTGAACATTTGTCCAGTTTACAGGCGGGTGTGTAGTGCACGCCTGTAGTTGTAGCTGCTGGAGAGGCTAAATCAAGAGGGCCACTTTAACCCAGAAGTTCCAGATAAACTAAGTAGCCTTAAGAGATCCTGTTTCAAAAACAGGAAAGAAGCAGGCTGGAGAGATTGCTCAGCACTTAAGAGCATCTGCATCCCTTGCAGCTAACCTGAGTTCAGTTCCTAGCAATCACATGGTGGCTCAAAACCACCTGTAACTACAGTTCCAGAGGATCTGATGCCCTTTTTTCCCTTCTGTGGACACCACATGCAGGTAGTTCACTTACATACATGCAGTAGAACAATCGTGAACATAAAATTTTTAAGTAAAACAGATAACAAAAAGAACAGGATCTAAAATATCACTTCACATTTGTCTTTCTTTAAGGAGATATTTATGTACATGCTGATCTTCATGGAGCTACCAGCTGTGTGATTAAGAATCCAACAGGTAATATAATTCCATTATCTGGAGTTTTCTTAACATTTAAAAAAAATGTTTCAGTTATGTATGTGTGTGGATGCATGCATGTGAATGTGCACAAGTGATCTATGCAGGTGCCCATTGTGTCCAGAAAAGAGTATTTAATACCTTGGGGAGAGTCACAGTCATAGAGACATAAGCCAGTTGGGCTCTCGGGGCTGGCCTCAGGTCCTCTGCCAGAGCAGTCTTAACTGCTAAGCCATCTCTTTGGCCTCCTGAAAATGTTTTTAATTTTACTGATATACAAGAATTAATATTCAGCTCCCAGTATTGCCAACAACAACAAAAAGATAAAGGAAGATTATAATGATTTAAGAATGTTGCATGAATATAAAAGTCATACATGTCTGTCAGTTGTGTTCTATATTGCATGAAGGAATATAGTAATGGGGTGGGTAGACACAGGTACATTCAGTAATATTTAGAAATGTCAGTATTGAAGATGAATAGAATAATGAAGCAGTAGATGAACAAGGAAATAGAAGACTTGAGCAGATTGATGACTAAAACCTAACAGTATCTCCAGAACACTGTCTAACAAGCAAGTATACTGGGAACATTCTCTACATAGATCAGATGATAGAAATAGAAAATTGAAAGAAATTCATAACAAGTAAAGAGATTGAAACACTTCATAAAAAAAAATTCCAGCTAGTGCCCACCTTTAATTCTGTCAATCAGGAGGCAGAGGCAGGCAGATATCTGTGAGTTCAAGGCCAGCCTGGTCTACAAAGCTAGTTCCAGGATGACCAAGGCCACACAGAGAAACCTGTGTTGAAAAAACAATTGAGCTGGAGAGATGGCTCAGGTTACACTGTCTGCTCTTCCAGAGGTCCTGAGTTCATTTCCCAGCTACTGTCCGGTGTCTCACAACCATCTGTAATGAGATTTGGTGCCCTCTTCTGGGCAGGTAAACATGCAGACAGAACATTGTATACATAATAAATAAAATCTTTTAAAAAAAGAAAAAAGAAAAAAAAATAAAACAACCAACTAACCAGCCAAACAATAAAACAGAGGAAAATCCTAAACTCAGATATCTTAATTGATGAATTATAGTAATCTTTTATTTAAAAAAACAAAAACAAAAAACTAGTGCTTCAAAAATTCTTCTTCCCAAATAAGAGGGTGGGGATAGCCCTGGGCTGGTAGCCCTTGTTGCTGTAAGAAAGCAGGCTGAGCAAGCCAGTAAACAGAACTCCGTGGCCTCTGCATCATCTTCTGCCTTCAGGTTCCTACCCTGTTTGAGTTCCTGCTTTGGCTTCTCTCAGTGGACTATGACACTGGATATGTAAGCCAAATAAACCCTTTGCTCCCCAAGTTGCTTTTTTTTTTTTTTTTTGGTCATGGTGTTTTATTATAGTAGTAAAAGTAGAAACCCAAACTAGTACAGCAATAAAATGAAATTTAAAATGCTCAAATTGACAAGAAGTAAAAAAAAACTCTTGTACCCAAACTATCTTTATAAATATTGTTTGTTTGGTGTATGTGTTTGGTTTTGGTTTTTGGAGGCAGGGTCTCTATATATGGAGACTTACTATGTAGACCAGGTTAGCCACAAACTGTCAGATATCCACCTGCCTGTGCCTCCTGAGTGCTTAGAATAAAGGTGTTTGCCTCCAAGCCCACCCTTGTCTTTATATTGAAAAAACAGAGCAAAACAACAACAACAAAAAACCTAAGGAAGTCCCCAGAATGTTTAGAGCTATAATAAAAAGAGAGCAGTGTTCACACAGCCTGAGTACAAAACAAGTTGTAGCTAAGCATGGCGGCACAGGACTGTAACTCCAGCAACTGAAGAAGAGGCAGGAGGACCAGCCTGGGCTATGTGAAACTCTCTATCAGAAAAGAAAAGAAAAGAAAAGATAAGATAAGATGCTGTATTTATGTATGCTAGTGTATTAGTTACTTCTCTATATTGTGACTAAAACAGTATGGCCAAAGCAACTTATTAAGGAGTTTAATGCAGACTTACATTTCCAGCCACAACCTGAGAGTCAAGTATTCAAATGCCTGAGATTTGTGGGAGAAGAGGCATCTCATTGAAACTACCACAACTAGCAGAGAATAAACTGATAATACAGGCATAATAAAATAAAAAAGAATAAAATAAAGGGTATGGGGATGTAGTTAGTTAGTAGGGTGTTATCCTAACATCTATTAATCGCCATTACCACATAGACAGGCATGATGGTGCAGGCCTATAATTCCAGCATTCAAGAAGCAAAGGTGAAAGGATCAGAAATTCAAAGCAATCCTCAGCTACATAGCAAGTTTGAGGTCTGTCTGGGCTATATAGTACCTTATCTTTGAAAAGAGAAAAAAATAGGAGTTATGGCTCAGTGGTACAGTACTTTTCTCACGTGCATGAAGCCCTGGCTTTTAATCCATAATACCATAAAACTGGTAATAACCTTGCAAGATAGAGAAGACTTTAGGGAAAATCTGTAAAATATTGAAAGTAAAGAAAGGCAGGTGTGGCAGTTCATACCTGTAATCCCAGGAACAGAGGCAGGAGAACCACTCTAAATTCTAGGCTAAACACAAAAGACTACATATAATTTCATTTATCTGAACTTGGCAAAATATGGACAGAAAGTAACAGTGATTGCAGGTAGCTGAGTACGAAGGTTGCTTTGGGGTGGGTGTTGGGGGGTTGGGAGTATCGAAGCCTACTGCATACCAGCCTCAGCACTCTCTCAGGGTTCAGAGTAAGACTTCTGTGACAAGCAAAGACTGGCTTGGGAACAGTATCTTGGGGGAGGAGGTAGAACAAACTGACTGACTTAGGCATGTTTTTCCTGCATGTATCTTTATTTCTTGGGGAAAGATGTAAGAAGGAAAAAGAGGGAGAAAGCATAGGGGCATAAGGTATAAGGGCAAAGCATCAGACATAAGGGTAAGGTGTGATCTCCACAAAGGTTTCAGTTTATGTAGGCATACAGACAAGTTAACAATCCCATAGGCAGTTACAGTGGTATTGAAAGACTAAATGGATTTGTAAGCCCCCTCAACCCTAAGACATTTTTCTAAAACCTTAACACTCACTCTCTCTTGGAAACGGGACAGTCGCCCACACACACACACATGCTGGACTGTTCATCCTCCTGTGTCCTTGTGAATAATCTTCAAACATAACTCCATTCTGGGAATTGAGGCAAAGACAACCCACAGATGTTGACTCAGTTCCTGATGTATTGATTTAGTCACTGGGCCAAGGTCAGGAAGACCACAGAGATGCTCTTTTATCTCACCTGACCACGCAGCTATTTTCCTGTCCTGGAATGGACCAGTCACTACTAGTAACCCTTTGAATAAGCCAATCCAATAAGTTGGAAAACAACCTACAGGTCCCCCCTTGTGTCTGTGGCTTTTTGCTTTAAAAGATGGACTATAACAGCTGTCGGTTGTCCTTCATATCCCAAACCTGAAGGACCCTGTCATGACAGAATAAAAATCCTCTTGCTTTTGCATCAATTGCAGCTGTGTGAGTGGTGTCTGGAGCAACTCCTCCTTGATGTTTGGACATCTAGTCCAACAGTATCAAGCATGCACCTTATGTCGCTGAGGGGGTGTGGCTGTTCACTTGCTACTGGGAACACTGCTGGCTTGATTGGCATTAGCCTCTAACTGATTGAGTTAAAAGGAATCTCTTCTGGGGACCCTGCTTTTGACTCTAGCAGGGTGCCCAGGTGAGAACTTTTCTCTCTGAAGATAGTTTTAGAGACTCAAGCCTTTTTCCTGTATAAACAGTTGATTTCCTGGGTTATGATCCTATGTTAGTTGAAACCAGAGTGAAGGGTAAATATAGAATATTAGTAGCCTGTTACGCCAGAGCAGAAGACCAGTAGATTACATCTTCCTGAGTCTGCTGTTAGAGCAGACGTTACCTCCTGTATGAGGCTCCTTTCTTATCAGTGACTGCTGTCAATGAAGAAGGTTTGTGGGGAACTATTTTTATGTAAATTTTGCCCATAAGAACAAGGACTTGACTGAATCCTTTTCACACCCTGGCTAAATGGTGTAGGGGGAGGTATCTTATTATTTATAAAGAGGTGGTAGGGGACCAGTCTCAGGAGGGGAACCTAGGTTGGGTGGCCCGGGTCCTTGGTGGGAGACAGACAGATAGATACGCCATGCAGAGAGAGTTTGGATATAGAGTTTATTTAGTGGGTTATGAAAGAGGAAGGGAAGGGGATAGGGAGAAGAGGGGGAGAAGAGAGAGAGAGAGACAGAAGCTGCCTCTCCAGAAGAAGGGCAGACAGAGAGCTTGGGAGAAGGAGAGAGGGAGAAGAGGTTGGAAGTGGGTAGGGCTTGTGTCTTAAAGGGACAGGGTACCCAGGTGACAGACAAGGCCAACAGATTATAACAGTTTCCAGTTGCCCTACAGGAAAAGTCAGGTTTATACACTGCTGGGGATACTACAGAAGGAAGAAATGCCATGATTTCACAGGATTTTTTGCAGAATTGACAGTGTCTAATTCAAAGGACAGATATTTCCACAGCTCTGCAAACCCTTTTTTAAAGGGTTCTCCAGGTGGTGGAGTGTATGCATACACTTATCATGGACAGTCTAATGGCTCTGTCAGCTGTACATTTGCTGTATAATACTTGTGGGCTCACCACAGGATGTGCTAAAATGTTTTGGAATTCTATAGTGGCCGTAGTTACACTGCATTATCATGCACTCATAAGCACACATACATATACATGCACACACATATGCACAAATAAGTATAAAAAATAAAATACAAACTTTTGGTCCCTAACACTAAACAACAGGTAGAAGTAGGTAGAATCTTGACATAAATGTGGTGTAAATATTTAAGATAGAAGATGGTTGACTGTGTACTAAGTATAACTTTGACATCTTGCTCTGTAGAAGCCCTGTATTTTGATATTGAAACATAGCATTGCTGTTGTAGGAGAACCCATCCCTCCACGGACTCTGACTGAGGCGGGCACAATGGCACTTTGCTATAGTGCTGCTTGGGATGCTCGAGTTATCACTAGTGCTTGGTGGGTGTACCATCATCAGGTAATAAGGGCTGTGTGGTCCATTTTCATAATCTCTTAAGGGCTATACCTCATTACAGATGGGTAGGATGTAGAAGGAAGAAAAGTACCTACCTTGATAAAGTTTATGTTTAAGCAGTAGAGAAAAATATATGCAAACCAGGTGGTAGGTGCTGTGAAGGAAAAAACAAAATTTCTCCTTTGGGTTTTTGAGACAGGGTCTTCCTGTGTAGCCTTGGCTGGCCTGGAACTTGCTGTGTAGACCAGGCTGGTCACAAAGATAATCCCCCTGCCTCTGCCTCCCAAGTGCTGGGGTTAAAGGTATGCAACAGCACATTCGGCTCAATTAGATTTTCTGAATTCTCTTTTGCCTCTCCAGAAACTAGGTGTCAGTTGTGTTTTGTGTATTCACTTGGTTTTAGTAAGTACCTCTCTATGTTTTCAGTGTTCTTTTGTTTATTTTTGGATGCCTTTTTGATTTGTTTTTGTCATACTGGAGATTGCACTTAGAGACTATTGCATTCTAAACAGTGCCCTTAGCCTTCTTTACTACTTTATTTTGTGATGAGATCCTCCAGCTGGCATTGAGCTCACTTTATATCTCACACAGGGCTTGAACTCTCAGCCCTTCTACCTTAGCCATTTAGGTAGCTGTGCCACTAAGCTCAGCTGTTAGTGCTATTTGATATTATCATTTCATATTTGATTTCCCATTGCAAATAGATCCACATTTTCAAGAATTATATTTGGCAATGATATATGAATTATACAAGAGTCAGAAATTATGTGGTAGGATTAAAAAATACCATCCTTGAGAGTTATTTTATATTTATGTTGTTTGCTATTCTGTGATGTGGTTTTAGGAAATTAATGTACTTGAGGGGTAATACTTTATACATCCACTATTAAATCACTATTGAAGTGGTTTTCTAACTGTTTATAACTAGTAAAAATACCATCAAATCAGAGAATTTACAAGTCTGTAAAATCTTTGGAATGAGCTCTCCCACTTTGTGTTATCAAACTACATTTTGAAAATTCTATTAATTTTTATTTCCTTGTAGGAGAAGCTGTTTTAGGAGCCGGGGAGGTGGCTTAGTCAGTAAATACCCTTATCATCAAGCCTGATGACCTGAGTTCAATCTCTGGAACCCACATGGTGGGAGGGGAGAATTAATTCCTTGCAACCTGTCCTCTGATCTCTGCAGTATGTGTGTGTGCCCTCTTCTTGTGTGTGTAGACATTATAAATAAAGAAATCTTTAAAAAAAAAAATCTTTCAAAGCGAGACATAGGCATGCCTTTAATTCCAGCAGTCTTGAGTTAGAGGCTAGCAGCCTAGTCTATAGGACAACCAGCGCTACACAGAGAAATTCTGTCTTGAAAAATTCAAAACAAAACAAAAAAAACCTTTCAGACTATTTTTTTAAGGAAAAGAAAAGCTGTTTTACTTTCAAAAAGAATCCCAGAAAAGGATTTTAGTGACTATAACTTTATCTTGTAGTAAAGTTTTGTGCTAAGCTTATTAAACTTATTCTCTATTCATTATATCCTATGCTAGAAGGAAAAGCTAGGTCCAGTCTAGTCCATGTCATTCTATTGGAGTAGTGGGTCTTTTGTTCTTCATTTATGCCATCAAGTATATCTGTTGTTGGAAGGATATATGTGTCTGCAATGTTGAGCATTTTTACTAAATTATAAAGTTTTCAGCATTTAGAGTTGCTCACTTGAATATGATTATTTCCTCCTCTTGGGTAGAAAACTTTTTAAAAGAAGATCTGAAGAGACTAAAGATGTAACTCAGTTGGGTCGATTTCCTTTCTAGCATGCACAAAGCCCAATGTTTAATCCCAGGGCCACATAAAGGAGGCGGGGCAGGCACAGTGGTAATCCTAGCATTTAGGCAGTGGAGGGACTGGAAATTCAAGGTCATCCTCAGTCACAGAGCAAATTCAAGGCCGACCTATAATAACTGAGAACCTGTCTCATTTTTTTTCTTTCGATAAGAATATAATGCATTATTGTGTTCTTCAGGTGTCTAAAACAGCACCAACAGGAGAATATTTGACAACAGGAAGCTTCATGATAAGAGGTAACAACTTAACTTGAAAAATATCCCTAAGTTGAATTATGAAGGCAGGAGCCATTTTACAGATATTCTTGAGTAGAAATGGGTTGCTATAATTGCACATACAAATTTTGTTGAGAAACAAGGAAATTTTTGCCTTCGCATGGCAAATTCAGCATTTGTTGTCATACAGTTATTGATGAAAATGTATTTCACATAGTTGGATTATAAGAATAAGAATTATACGGGCGAGGGTGGTGCACGCCTTTAATCCCAGCACTCGGGAGGCAGAGGCAGGCGGATCTCTGTGAGTTCAACACCAGCCTGGTCTACA
>NC_022009.1:7552671-7556068 GCF_000317375.1 Microtus ochrogaster | reverse complement strand
GCGGATCTCTGTGAGTTCGAGACCAGCCTGGTCTACAGAGCTAGTTCCAGGACAGGCTCCAAAGCCACAGAGAAACCCTGTCTCGAAAAACAAAAAAAAACAAAAAAAACACAAAAAAACAAAGATTATTATGGTTCTGGCAAACTCAAAAGGTGGGAACAAGCATTCATACTTTTTCTTGATAACTATTCCTATATATATATATATATATATATGTTCTAGTACAAGGTGAAAGTGGATATAATCAATGATATGTATTATTTTCAGACAAAAAAAGTAGAAAAAATGATTTTTATAATATTAATGTGTATTATCTTTTATAGGAAAAAAGAATTTCCTTCCTCCGTCGTATCTAATGATGGGGTTTAGCTTCCTTTTTAAGGTACTCTTCACTTTCTTTGGGCTTACTTTATACTCTCACTGAAGCTCAGCAGTGAGGAGAAACTCTTTCTCCAGGTAGATGAGTCTTGTGTCTGGAGACATCGAGGTGAACGAAAAGTCAGAACACAGGATGAAGACATGGAAACAGTGACAAGCTGCACAAGTGAACTCGTGTCAGAAGAGATGGAGCAACTAGGTAGTTGACATGTTATAATACATTGGCTTGTGGTTTGTTTGTGCTTGTTTATGTGCACAGGTGTGTGGGAAGCCAGAGGACACATTGGGTATTTCCCAGGCACTGTTGTCTTTCTCTAGAAGTTGGGTTTCTTTCTGGTCTGGAGCTCGCTCATTAACAAGGCTAACTGGGCAGTGAGCTTACCCCTTACCATGGTTGTTGGAATTACAGGTACGTGCCACCACGCCTGATTTGCTGTTGGTCCCCTTCCCTGATGTTGTTTCTGCAAATCTAGCTCATGTCCATGTCCTGAAAGGCAAGCATTTTACCAATGAAAATCTTCCTCTTCCCAACTAGGCTTGGGGCTTTGTTTTCCTCTTGACAAGAGACTGCTGTGGAGCCTGGCTTGCCTAGAACTTGTCATATGGATCAGGCTGGCACTGAGCTTCTGTCAGTCCTTCTCTTTATCTCCTTGGTGTTAGCATTAAAGGAACTCACTATCATACCCAGCCAAGCCCTGTGATTTTTCATTCTTTAGTTTTATTCCTAAATCTTGAGAAATTGTGCCTCTTCTGTGATGACCAGAATTTCAAAAATAACCCAAAGTACTATTAATTTTCTTGAATTTTATTTCTGGAAATGCTAAATATGCTTTTTTTGTGCTAAGGATTGAAAAAAAATATTCTAATGATAAAAATAGTTAACTAAATACATAATCAAAATACATTTGGCAAAATTTGCGTTCCTACTGGATATCTTGTAAATATATCTAACAGGTAAACTTGGATATATATGAATTAACATTTCCATTTGGGTTTAGGAGTTAGAAATGATAAGATAAATTTATATCCAGTATAGTTCCTAACATTTTGGTTCGGGCCAGTCTTTTGATTATCATCTTGACTCAGTTTTCAAATGCCAATATTATGGGTATAAGCCAGTAATTGCTTCAAGTAGAGAGACCTACCAACCTAAGGAATGTAGAGAAAGGGTACCCTGAACTACTTCTATAGTTATTCTCTCTCCTAAGGTCATTTTTTTGAAGTCATATTGCATTGCTTAATTTAAAACTACTATGTTGTTAGATTTTGTTGATTGATACCTACCATGTCCCTGTTACAAAGCGCTATATAAATAACAATAATATTTATTATTTAATTTCATGATAATCTTTGCAAGATGGCAATTGGGTCCAGTTATTAATATTTGTATTTTTCGATTAAGTGAAGTTAGTTATATTATGTTTGTTGGTTGTCATTTACAAATCAATAAAACTAGAATTTATACAGTTACTTTTATTATCTTGCCTTCTGGAGGTAGCTGTGACAGGCAACTTAGGTTTGTTACAGAAATATCAGCACTGTCCATCTGTGATAGAGTGATCTTGGAGGTCATGTAAGGACTATCCTTTTGTCAGAATAGGGCATAATACATTGTGGAGATGATCAGGAATTATTCTGTTGACCACTTGGGCAACCTAGGAATTCTTGGAATCAATCACATAGCATCAATGGAAGCTGCATACTGACTTTCCTTATGGAATTTACAGAAGGGGATGACAGCAGTGAAGACGATAAAGAGGAATTGCATGAAACTCCTATAGAAGTAGAACTTGTGACTCAGGTTGATCAAGAGGTTGCTGTTCAGAGTGGCAGAGATGAATTAAGTGAGGAATTAATACAGGAGGAAAGTTCTGAAGATGGGGAACCCAAAGAAGTCACGAAAGACGAAGAGCCCATTGGTGAGATGAAGGGTGAGGAGGACGACATCCTCGATTACCCTGACACCACCATTGACTTGTCCCACCTTCAGTCCCAGAGGTAACGGTGCAAAGAATTAAAGTTTCCTTCATAGACCGGAAATGATGTTGAGGGAACCTTATAAAACAGTAACACTAAGATTAGCTTCACACTGTTCCCACCCACTCTGCATGCTGTAGTTATTACTCAGGGTTATTCTAGTCCTTTCACCCTCCTTTGTGTCTATATTTTTTCAGCATTTGATTGGTCTTCTGCTAGAAAGTCCCAGGATCAGAGGAGAAAAGTATATAAAGTAGCCAAAGTAGGTCAGACTAGAAATAACCAGCCTCAGGACATGTTTGTTGAGTAATAGTGTTTGTTTTGCATGCTTAGAAACCTGGGGTTCAACCAGCGTTGCAAAAGCAAATTATGACATTTTCAGGAAAATGGATGATCTGAATAATAAGATATTAAACAAAGTGATCTAAACTCAGAAAGAAAAAAGCTACAATCTCTGCCATATGCAGATCTTAGCCTCTACTGTGTATAGAGATGGGTCTGGTGTAAAGCCTAAAACCCTGGGGAGGAGACAAGAGGAACAAACAGATGATGAAGAGACATGGACACAGAACGGGAAGGAGGAAAGGAGACTGCAATGAGGGGTAGCTAGGGGAACTCAGGAGATGATGGGGATGAAGACTCTACTAAAGCATTTATTTGAAAATATTGCTATGAAGGAAGGACTGGGGAGACAACTCAGAAGAAAGTGTATTGCTTTTGTAGGGACATGAGTTTTTTCCCCAGCACCCCTGTTGAGCCACTCACAACTGCCTGTACCTCCAGCTCCAGGGAATCCAAGCTGTCTTCTGGCTTTCCTCCACTCGTTTGCACGTACCCAAATACAGACACATATACATAATGAAATACAGATATTAAAGCAGAGCATAGTGGCGTGCACTGTTAATCTCAGCAGAGGGAGGCAGTCTGCTCTACAGAATGAGTTCCAGAACACTCAGAGAAACCTTGTCTCACAAATCAGTCACTCACTCCTCTTCTCTTCTCTTCTCTCCTCTCCTCTCCTCTCCTCTCCTCTCCTCTCCTC
>NC_022009.1:7550713-7552571 GCF_000317375.1 Microtus ochrogaster | reverse complement strand
TCCCTCTCCCTTCCCCTCTTTTCTCTTCTCTTTTCTTTTCTTAAGATAGGGTTCCTCTGTGTAGCCCTGGCTGTCCTGGATCTCACCCTGTAGACCAGGCTGGTGTTGAACTCACAGTGATCCTCCTGCCTCTGCCTCCCTCCACAGTGCTGGGACTAAAGGCGTGCACTACCACAGAGGATGATGTTTTGTTTGTTTTTGTTTAAGAATTGTTATTAGAGTTTTAAAGCATGACTTAGAAGTCAGACAGACCGAAATTAAGTCTTAGGGTGTCTCTTTGGGCAAGCTACATTGTGTTAAAGCATGAATTTCTATCTTAGAAAACAGAGTATTCCCTTCACAGGGTTTTGGTGGAGATTTTAGTGCAGAGCTTCTAGCAGCAGCTGACACAGAAGAAGATTTAACACATGTCACACGAGGAATGTATATAAAAGCATGGGAATATGATTTGGATGTATTTTGTTGTATTTGAAGATTTGTAGGACTGTAAGCAGATGGGGGAATTTTAAGACCAACTAAATGGCATTCGTAGGCTAATAAATTCTTTTGTTTTCATAGGCCTCTGCAGAAACTGGCTACAAAAGAAGAATCTTCTAATGCAGTAAGCTATTTTTGAAGTTATTTTTTAAAAATTGTGGTTTTTCTGAATAAGTTCTTTTGTAACTTACTATTTGAAAAAATAATAGTAATAGTTTTATAATTCTTTGTTCTTGTTTAATAGAGTGACAGTAAATCACAGAGCCGAAGACATTTGTCAGCCAAAGAAAGAAGGTAAAAAGGGGTTATATAAAAACATTGACAGCTGAATAATGAGATGACTGGAAGGGTAAAACTGCCTGCTGTACAGCATGGCAGAGTCACTCCCCAGGCCCTGCTGTAGGAGAGAACCTCTGTGTGGATAGAGCACACATCATATGTCCAGAAGAATAAATAATCAATTTAAACTTTAAAATAACTTAGCTAACATGTATTTGACTATTTTGAAGATTCCTAATCACCAAAATTCTTTTGTTTCTGGTATTTTTTTGTTTTTGTTTTTCTGTGCAACCTTGACTATACTGAACTTGCTTCTGTAGACCAGGCTGGCCTGGGTCTCAGACATCCACCCGCCTCTGCCTCCCGAGTGCTGGGATTAAAGGTGTGCACCACCACCTTTGGGGGCTGGGGAGATGATGGCTCTGTTCTTCACAACAACCACATGGTGGCTTACAACCACCTATAGTAACTGGTGCCCTTTCTGGCATAAAGGTGTACATAAAGATAGAGCACTCATATACATAAAATAAGTAAATTTTAAAAAAAGAAAAGGCATGCGCCACGTCCACCTGGCCATCACCAAGATCCTTTATGTCCAATTCTAATATGTGTTTTTGTATTTAAGGCTCATTTATGATAGGTGAGATAGATAAGTAGTAAAACAAACCTTTTACTATTATGTAAACATGTACAGTGAATGTACGACATTATGGATATAAAGCACTTGATTTTTTATTTAATTTCTAATTTATTCATTTTTATTTTATGTGCCTTTATGTCTGTGTGAGGGCATCAAATCATTTGGAGCTGGATAACAGACAGTTGGGAGCTGCCATATGGGTGCTGGGAATTGAACCTGGGTCCTCTGGAAGAACAGCCAGTGCTCTTAACTGCTGAGGCATCTCTCCAGCCCCAGTACTTGCTTTTTTAAAATTCATTTATAGTATACAAATTAATGAATTCTGGGCTGGAGAGATGGCTCAGTGGTTAAGAGCATTGCCTGCTCTTCCAATGGTCCTGAGTTCAATTCCCGGCAACCACATGGTGGCTCACAACCATCTGTAATGAGGTCTGGTGCCCTCTTCTGGCCTGCAGGCATACA
>NC_022009.1:7515866-7550613 GCF_000317375.1 Microtus ochrogaster | reverse complement strand
ATGGTGGCTCACAACCATCTGTAATGAGGTCTGGTGCCCTCTTCTGGCCTGCAGGCATACACACAGAAAGAATATTGTATACATAATAAATAAATAAATAAATATTTTAAAAAAACAAATTAATGAATTCTACCATGATATTTTTATACATTTCTATACCATCCTTTGATCTTCTTTAAAAATTTTATTTGTTTGTTTGTTTGTTTATTTATTTATTTATTATGTATACAATCTTTTGTCTCTGTGTATGTCTGCAGGCCAGAAGAGGGCACCAGACCTCATTACAGATGGTTGTGCCACCATGTGGTTGCTGGGAACTGAACTCAGGATCTTTAGAAGAGCAGGCAATGCTCTTAACCACTGAACCATCTCTCCGGCCCCCCTTTGGTCTTTTTTAATAACTTATTTTTTAAACTCTGCATTGGTGTTTTGCCTGCATGTGTGTCTGTGTAAGGGTGTTAGGTCCCCTGGAGCTGGAGTTACAGACAGTTGTAAGCTGCCATGTGGGTACTGGGAATTGAACCTTGGTCCTCTGGAGAAGCAGTCAGTGCTCTTAACCATCTCTTCAGCTCCCACGCTTTGATCTTATTTCCATTTTCTCTCCTACCCTCTCTTGTTCTTCCCTTTTTTTCTCTTTAATTCTAGGATATTAATAAAGATAAATAGAAAATTTTTTAATTAATTAGGAAAAATTTGTATATGTCAAAAGCCTAGGGACTGGGGAGTAAGTAAAGTATTTGTCAGGTACACATAGGACCTGAGTTCCAGTTCCTAGGCCTTGTGTAGAAAGCTGAGCGCAGCAGTGAGCGCCTGTTGTCTCAGCACTAGGACAAAGAAACAGGAGGTTTCTTGGGGCTTGGTCAGAAACCAAAAGAACAGGAAAGCTCCCAGTTTAGTGGGAGATCCTACCTCAAGGGGATAAGGCAGAGTTTGATGAAGCAAAACACACATCATCTTCTGGGCTCTACATGCACATATACACAAGAAATATACCTTAGGCCGGGCAGTGGTGACTCACGCCTTTAATCCCAGCACTCGGGAGGCAGGGGCAGGCAGAGCTCCAGTGAGTTCGAGGCCAGCCTTGTCTACAAGAACTAGTTCCAGGACAG
Organism: Microtus ochrogaster; assembly: GCF_000317375.1. Taxonomy (NCBI): domain Eukaryota; kingdom Metazoa; phylum Chordata; class Mammalia; order Rodentia; family Cricetidae; genus Microtus; species Microtus ochrogaster. The sequence goes on along the minus strand of NC_022009.1, from coordinate 7,549,504 downwards.
GCTCCAAAGCCACAGAGAAACCCTGTCTCGGGGGAAAGGAAAAAAAAAAAAAGAAAGAAAAGAAATATACCTTAGATATTTTAACAGATACATGAAGGTGAAAAGAGACTTTAAGGACAATTAGCATTAAAACAAGGAAAGACAGATTGGGAAGTAAAATGTATGTGTGATAAAGTCATAGACGGTTAGAGTAGAAGGTAAATTTAGATTAAATATAAGAGAACCTGGAATGACTAAGGACTTGGAGATTTATTTTACAAGTGATATTAGGAGAATATTTTGGAAACTTTTGAGTGGAGCTGTGACAAAGGTGAGGAAACAGGGAAGGTTATAGACTCAGCGGAGTCTAAGAGGCAGTGAGGACCTGGGCTAAGACAGTAGCACTGGGGATAGAAAGATGCCAAAGCAACAGAATGTACCCTTCTTCCTTAGTGTGTTTATGTTTGGATACATTATTTATTCTGCCAGTCAACCAAGAAATGTCTTGAATGTCCAAGATATGCTAAAGCCATGCTGATAGAATACTAGAAGTCCTGATGTCTGCACATGAGGGTTGTTCGTTCAATGAATGAATGTGTAGTTGAAGAGGGATAAGCAAAAGTAATACTTTTGAGTCTTGATGACAGAATAAGAAATCTTTGAAAGATTTTTCAGGTCTTTTTTACCTGATAATTTGAGTCTCTTTATATACAGTGGTCTAGTAGTTATTAAGTTAAAAAGGCAAACATTGTATATGTTCCCCTTCCCGTTTAGACATTTTTAGGACACATTTGACATTTTTAAAATGTGATATTACTTGTTTTTTTTTTCATTTAGAGAAATGAAAAAGAAAAAGCTTCCAAGTGACTCAGGGGATTTAGAAGTGATGGAAGGAAAGGAGAAAGAAAGAGAAAATACTGTGCACACTGAAGCTAACCAGAACACAGGCAGAAATGTTGCAGCTGGACAGCCAATGAAAAGAGGACAAAAGGTAATAAATATGCTTCTGAATGACCCCTTAGTTCAGTATGGCTCACAAGTGAAGTCGGGGCATTCCTCTTGGTCTTGTTTAAACGTTTAAAAGTGAAATAAAAGGGGCTGGTTGTTCTTCCAAAAGACCAGATTCAATTCCAGCATTTACATGTCACTCCAGTTCCGGGATATCCAGCACCCTTTTCTGGCCTCTTGCAAGTGGTGCACAGATATACATGCAGGCAAAATGCCCATATACATAGAGTAATTTTTAAGTAAAATAGAATATGTACATAAGTTTTTAATTCTGAGGCTGAAAGTTAGCTGGAAAGGTAAGACTGTACCTGATGAAGGTTGTACCGGGAAAGGGCTTCTACCAACACATACAAACTTCCGATGTTAAACATTGCTGAGAGATCATGAGGACTAGCATGGAGGCTGAGATGGTGGGGACACCTTCCTTCAGTGTTGTTGTGCTGGGATTTGAAAGTTGGACAAGGCAGCCATTGTGATAGAGATAACATGTTCTCACTGTGGCAGACCATCTGAGGGGCATCATTTGCTTCAGACAGTGGGAAGCAGGAAACAGGAGATCTGTATCCTGACAAGAGGGTTGCTAGTGTGTGTGACCACCAACCTGAGTCACCAGTGAAGTCACTTAGAGGAGTCTGCTCAGTCCTGGCCCTCCACTACTCAGGGATCCACTGTACCTGTTGCACTGTTCCTGCATAGGGGCCCAAGAAGGAAGGCTCACAGACAGTGGGAGAAGGGCAGAGAGCCAGACTTTTAAAGCCACTTTTAATTCAAAATAAGTTGTGTTGATTTACCCTTACTTGTGTATGTGTCTTCTGTTCCACTGTGGCAGATTCCCTGAGGGATGAGGACTATGGCATCCTCATCGTCATATCCTCCATATTGATCTTTATATTGGTTGGTGCCTTGTTCAAAAGCATATTTGGTAGAATGAAAGAGGCATTTAAAAATTACTGTTTATTGCTTTTTTTCAAATCTTTTGATTTCAGAGTAAAATGAAAAAAATGAAGGAAAAATACAAAGACCAGGATGAAGAAGATCGTGAACTTATTATGAAACTGCTAGCGGTGAGTAACATCTTAAATTATTTCTCTTGCTTTTCAGTGGGCATCTAGGCTATGATAAACATTAAGAACTTTAACATTGTTCAAGGCCAGCCTGGTCTACAAGAGCTTGTTCCAGGATAGGCTCCAAAGCTACAGAGAAACCCTATCTCAAAAAAACAAACAAACAAACAAACAAAAAACCAGAAAATAAAATTTTACATTATTTGGGCCAGTGAGGCAGCTCAGTGTGTAAAGGCACTTCACTTTCCACCAAGCCTGGCAACCTGAATTCAGTTCCTAGAACCCACATGTTCAAAAGAGAAAACTTTCCTACATGTCATCCTCTGAATTCCAAATGTCTATTATAGCATGGGCACCCTACACTCATAAGCGTACACACAATTGTAAGGAAAAACAAAAGCTTAGATTCAAAACGTTAAAGTAAAATTATTTTAAAACGTTTGTATTAATAATAATTACATTGATTCTTTCCCCCTTATGAATTGAAAGTCTGCAGGTTCAAACAAAGAAGAAAAGGGGAAGAAAGGGAAGAAAGGAAAAGCGAAAGACGAGCCTGTGATGAAGCAGCCACAGAAGCCCAGGGGGGGACAGCGGGCTCTCGATGTTGTTAAGAAGGAGCCACCGTCCCTTCAGGTCCTGACTCAGGACATACACGACTTGGCTGTAGATGATCCACATGATGACAAGGTGAGTGTTCCCAAGTGGGGTGACCAGAGCCTGGGTGACGAGAGCCAGGGTTAGTCCAAGATAAATCGGTCTTCATCATAGAAACAAAGCCTCAAAGATAAAATTAGTTTCACAAAAAAAACGTGCTGCTGATCAATTGACTAGATGCCTTTGGAAAATTAGTTTGGGTCTAGAAAGATGGCCTTTTGTAAAATGCTTGCCATGGGACCTGAGTTCTAGCCCCAGAACTGGTTGTAATTTATATACTTACTTACTTATGATCCCCACAATGGGGTGGCTGTTGGCTGGGGAGCAGAGCCCACTCAGCAAGCTCCAGGGCCATGAAAAATCTTGTCTTAAAGTAGATGGTATTTCTGATGATATCCAAGATTGCCCTCTGACCTGCACAGGCTCATGCACACACAAAGTAACAGTTTTATGGGAGAGGTTTCACATGATTCCAATGGAACTCAGTTAAAATAAGGAAATATTGGGCTTAAGTAGAAAATAAAGTTTTACTTGTGTAAACTTTTCTATAGGATTATAAGCTTTCTTGTATTATATAATATTAAAAATAACTATGTTGTCAGAGGTTAGGTCTCAGTTGTAGAAGCAGGAAGAAATATTTTTTCCAGCTAAGGTACTTACTTAATGGTGTTATCAAATAAATCATTTAAAAATCACAGTAAGTATATCTTTGTACTGGAGTAGGTAAAATTCTTGAAATACTGAGCTTTTAAAAATAAATCTGTATAAAGTATAGGCTGAAAGTTAACAGGTGTGGTAATCACTGCAATCCTGACTTGGCTGTTCTTACTTGGGCCACACTGTTTTAGTGAAGTGTGAGTTAAGTGTGAGTTACCCGTTTAGTGAGATGCTTGTAGGAATTTGTCACTATTCTTTTTCCCTCTACTGAGCAGTGGTTTTTTTTTTTTTTTTTTTTTTTTTTTTTTTTTTTGGTTTTTCGAGACAGGGTTTCCCTGTGGCTTTGGAGCCTGTCCTGGAACTAGCTCTGTAGACCAGGCTGGTCTCGAACTCACAGAGATCCACCTGCCTCTGCCTCCCGAGTGCTGGGATTAAAGGCATGCGCCACCACCGCCCGGCCTGAACAGTGTTTTTAATGTTTCTAAATTTCACTTTTGTTCATGAGTTTTTCTATTATTGCCATATGTGTAGTTTTATCTGTAAACTTTAGGCCCAGAAATATCCATATCCATACGAGATATGATGGCATATAGCTAATATTCCAGCACTTCAGAAGCCAAAGCAGAAGGAAGGAGCTAAAGTATGATGGAGTGATATTTCATTTGTATTTTAATAAATGAAGTTTTCCTGAAGACCAGAATGCAAAACAGCCATACTAGTCAGCCATAGAGGCCAGGTGGTGTGGCCTTTCATCCCAGGACTAGAGAGGAGGATAAAGCAGGATGAGACAGGAACTCGCTCTCTTTCAGTCTGAAGATTTCATAGAGGTAAGAGCTCTCTAGTGACTGGCTGCTTTGCCTTTCTGATCTTCAGGTTGAACACCAATATTTGTCTCTGGGTTTTTATTTATCATGCTACAGTATGAGGCCAGCGTAAGATATGTAGCAAGTCAGGACAAGGGAAAAATTCCTAAGAGGTATTATTAATCTTTCATGGATATAAATTCTGGTCTAAATGCCAGTGTAGTAATATTAAGAGGTCGGGCTTTTAGGAAGTGAAGTTATGCCCTTCTGAGATTAAAGGGACCTCTCAAATGAAAACCTAGCAATCAGATGCCAGTTTTTGTTGTTACTGTTTTAAGAGTCTCATGTACTGGGCGGTGGTGGTTCATGCCTTTCGTCCCAGCACTTGGAAGGCAGAGAGGAGAATCTCAGAGTTCAAGGCCAGCCTGGTCTACAGTGTGAGTTCCAGCTAGGACTACACAGCTATCTCAGGTAGCACAGACTGGTCTTAAACTTGTTGCTGAGTCAACTCCTCCTGCCTCAACACCTCGGATGCTGGGATTACAAGTGTGTGCTACTGCACTCTACTAAGGGACCATTTCCAGACAAGTCTTCACAAAACCTACTGTTGTCCTGATCTTGAACTTTTAGCCTCCAGAACCATTAGGTGTAAATTTATTATTTAAAATATTGTGGACTCTGAAGCCTCTTGGTACAGCAGCCTAGTTTGTCTCTGAATAGGTATTGTCCACGTAACTTAAATACACAAAATTAAGTTTATCTCAATATTTAAAGTTTATCTTAACACTGTTGGCAAACTGGGCTGGAGAGATGGCTCAGAGGTTAAGAGCATTGCCTGCTCTTCTAAAGGTCCTGAGTTCAATTCCCAGCAACCACATGGTGGCTCACAACCATCTGTAATGAGGTCTGGTGCCCTCTTCTGGCCTGCAGGCATAGACACAGACAGAATATTGTATATATAATAAATAAATATAATATTTTTTAAAAATTGTTGGCAAACTTTTTTTTGAGGTTCTTTTTGTAGGATTACTTTTCTCTACAAATATTAAACTTGTCATTTCAGGTGTCTCTACAACTTAACATGACTTCATCATATACTTTAAGTAAAAGGTTTTGTCACACAGATTAAAAAACCTTATTTTTTCTTTCAATGGCAGTGCTTTCTAAAGTATTAAATATGTACACACTAATCCACTTTAGAGTTTTAGGGGATCCAAGTTGTATTCTTCAGTTTTCTGTTTTGTGAGTTATAAAACAGCCTTATATCAATTATATCAATTTCTTTCTGCTTAATGCATATTGGTACAAAAGCTGAATTTAATCTTTGTTTGGACCTAGGAAGAACACGATCTGGATCAGCAGGGAAATGAGGTATGATTTGAGTGGGGTTGCTATTCCATCTCACTGTAATCTTTGCCAGAGCATCAGCTACCACTCCAAACTAAGCTAGATGATTGTGCGGATCTCAAATTATTCTACTCAGAATGTAGCCCTGCCTGGCCTGGAACTTGCTATGTATTATTGAAAAGTCTTGAATTCAAGAGATCTGTCTGCTTCTGCGTCCTTAGAGCTGGGATTAAAGGTGCACCACCATACCTAGGCCTGAAAATATTCTTTATCCCTCCCCTTCCTTTGTGCCTCAAAATTATTACTATGGGGATAATAATTTATAGTATTCTGTAAATTAACTTAAAAGTTCAGCACCAAGCATTTTGCCCTTGTAGATAGTCCACAAATGAGAACTAGTATAAGGAGATCTGAAATTTCTCCTTAAGAACAGAGATGGCTCAACAGAAGAGCACTTGCTGCCCTACCAGAGGACCTGAGTTCACTTCCCAGCCTCTACACGGGGCCACTCAGAACCCCGTAGCTTTAGCTTTAGGAGATTTGTTGTCCTCTTCTGGTCTCCATGGACACACATGCATGCATGCACATACACACACACAATAAACTTTTCTCTGACACATAAATACACACATATTTTAAAAAAGGAAAGTAGCCTAGACTTGCTCAACTTTGGCACTGCTAGCATTTTGGAGAGCATGATCCATTGTTGCCAGGCCTATATAACATAAGTTAACAATACACATGGCCTGAACCATTAGATGCCACTGCTTTTATTCTGAAAGCCAAAACTATGTCTACATATTGATGAATCTCCTGTAGCGGGAGCAAAGTCCCTGATTCAGAATCACTGGTCTAGCTGAAGTGTGGTAGCACACACCTGTACTCAGAGACAGGTGGGTAGATCTCTGAGTTTTGTCAGCCTGGTCTACAATAATAAGTTCAGGGACAGCAAGAGCTACACTCTGAGTTGAGTAAGAGACTTATAGAGGCTTCTACACAGGAAAATCACTGGTCTAGCCCACATTTTAAGTCCTGTTTCCTTGCAACAGACTTAAATTCCTTGCAGTTATTCATGCGCATCTTTTGAATCCACAATAGCTTCCCTGCAGCTTAGTTGCAGAGTCCAACTTGTCTTTCTCACCTCTCTGTCATTAAATGGTGCTTTAAAAACTTCCTATTGTTGAATATTCTAGGCCAAAACTGTAAGTTGTAAAGGAAATATGTTGAAACACTACTTTTAAGTTCTTTGGAACTATAAAGCAGAGTTGTGGCACTGTTGTCAGCTTCTGTTTTTTTTTTCAGAAAAGGCTAAACATGCATTATGTATTCAGATGTTAATTTTTAGATCTTGCCTTTATGATGGTGTGATTTGAACAGAGGGTCTTGCATGTTAGGCAAGGGCTCTACTATTCAACACCCCACCTCCTCCAACACCTGATGTTCTTTTTTTAAAGTTTGGCATAATTTCCTTTTCTAATTGTTTTTATTTTCCTCTTTTAGGAAAATCTATTTGATTCTTTGACAGGGCAGCCACATCCTGAAGATGTACTAATGTTTGCTATTCCAATCTGTGCCCCTTACACCACCATGACAAATTATAAGTAAGCCAGTATTATTTCATTCATAACACAATGCCTTTATGAATCTCTTTGAGATCTCCATGTAATAACTTGTGTAATGTTTTTTGGGTTTTGTTTTAAAGATACAAAGTGAAACTTACTCCTGGAGTTCAGAAAAAGGGAAAAGGTAATTTAGAGTTTTAATTGTGATTTTAAAATAGTTTAAGTGACTGAACCAGAAGTACATTCTTCAGCTCTCTATTTACAGCTGCAAAGACGGCCTTGAATAGTTTCATGCATTCCAAAGAAGCAACAGCAAGAGAAAAAGACTTATTCCGCAGTGTGAAGGTAAAGTTTTCCTTCAGAACTTTGGGGACTGGTGGTGTGGTCCAGATATTTTCTGTTGTCTTGATTCAGTGCTGTTTTATTAGGAGCCATAAATAAGTATGATCAGCTCAGCAAAGGTTATAATGCCTTTCTTCTGACAGTAGAATATAGAGGATCATCCTAAACATCATTTACTACATGGGATATTAAGCACTTTTCTTTTTTTTAGGACACAGATTTATCAAGAAACATTCCTGGCAAAGTGAAAGTGTCTGCACCTAATCTTCTTCATGTAAAGAGAAAATAGCTGAAATGAGTCCTGAGACACTGGGAAGAGCCAGTTCTATAGCCTTTGGAAGTCACAGATGCAGACGTGTTAATAGGACTTCCACATTTACAAATGAACACATTGCCTTGCTGTATCACCAAAAGGACTTAAGATTTTTTTCAAGTTTTATATATATATATATAAACTGTTAAATAGTATTTCCTAAAATATTTGTGAGAAGTTAAATGATACACATCTGTAATTGTTCTACATTTTATTGAAATTCTTGAGGTTTCATTTAATGATGTAAAGACCCTGAAGTGGCTCAACTGCATTAACTACTGACCCGGAGGTTTTCTGTAGATGACTTCTAATACACATATACTATGGCCAATCATGAGGGGTTTTGTTTGGTTTTGTGTGGGCAATTAAACACTTAGGGTTTGTGTCTTGAAAGTTTTGTCAAATTTTACATCATATGCAAAAAAATAACAGGAAGGTGACATTATTTCCGTGCATCACCCTAATTTCTTCCTTGTAATGTCACTCAGTTGTGTGCCATTTTCTTTTCCATTTCTAGCAGCTATCAAATAGTATCTTAGTCTCTACTATCAGAAGTACATTTTATAAAAAACGTTATACCCATTCTTGGTACAAAAAACCAATGCAATGATTTTTTTTTTAACTTTAACAATAGGTACATGTTAAATACATTTATTGTAAACTTTAGACACAAAAATAGGTTCTCTAGGCCATCCACATGCACATAAAACCCAGAAAGCTGCAAACTACAACAATGTATATAATTATACAAAGGATGCCACTCTCTGACAAATACAGGGTTGTCTTCCATGCAAGTAGATCAGAATAATTATCTCTGAAGCCTTATGATCCAGAAGTGTTGTTACTACCGAACCTCTGATTAACACTGTGGAGTAGGTGTTTTGGAAGGCAGTTCCATGAGTTGGCTAGCATTTCTTTAAAGCAAATGACTGCTTCTAAGCTTAGCCTAAAAGTGGACAAGGAAAAAGAAAAATAATTTTACATTAACTTGAATAAAGATTCATTATTACCTTTAAATAACCATATACCTGGTACCAAGTACCTGGCAAGAACTTACCGAACAAGAGATTTTGGTTGAACTGAGAATATAAGCACTTCATTACTGTGTGCCTAGAAGAAAAGAAGCCCAGGTCAAAAGGCAAGTGCTGAAAGCAGGCTGGTGCGGTGCCCTCTTATAACCCTGGCTCTAGGATGCAAGGCAGGAGCACTGCAGCAAGTCTGAGGCCAGGGAGGGCAGGAGCTGGACCCCGAGCTGGGACTATATAGCTCAGTGAGGAAATGCTGCCTAGCATTCACAGGCCTTGTGCTTAGTCCTAAGCAATACATAAAAAGAGGGTCTGAAGAGATGGAGAGATGACTCAGCTGTTTGCTCTTCCAAAGGACCTGTGTTCAGTCCAGAACCAACTTGGGGCTGTTCACAACCAACTGTAACCCCAGCTCTAGAGGGGTCTGATAGCCCTCTTTTGGTTTCCATGAGAACTACAGGCACATGGAGCACAGACATACATGCAGGCAAAACACCTTTTATCCCAGCACCGAGGAGGCAGAAGCAGGTGGGTCTCTAGGACAAGGCTAACCTGGTCTACAGAGAAGAGTTCCAGAACAGGGCTACACAGAGAAACCCTATCTTGAAAAATCAAAATTAAAAAAGCCCAGCAAGGTCACCTGATAAAGGCTCTTGTCACCACGAGTTAGATCTAACAACCCAGATAGATTCCCGAGACCCACACAAGTTAACTGCAAACATTGTCCTCATCCCATGGCGCACATGCATGTGTGCCAGCACACAAAAGTATGTTCAATAGCAGTAAAGGTGTACTTACAGCTCTATGATGGACCAGCAAATTGTTTGCACAACCACCAAAAACAATGACTTCTCCTTCATCGCTTGCACAAGCTGTATGCCATAACCTGCATGTAAAACAAAAGTGAGTTCAGTAACTCAGAAGTCCAAACTGATCATCTGAACTACGCTGTAGAGCTAGTGATAGAAAGACAGATTTCAAGGTAGTTCATACCAAATATAGTAAAAATCCATTCTCAAGGAAAGGCAGCTTTTTATAAAGTCTGCCTTGGTGTGGAACACAAAGGAAGTGGAGGCAGGTGGATCTCCAAGTCTGAGGTCAGTCAGAGCTACATAATAAGTGATTTTTAACCAAACAATCTAGCTCTTTGTTAGCTAAAAGTCTTATGGGAACTAAGCAGTGGCAAGGTGAGTTGGCCCCACACACAGTATCTCAGACTAAAGCTCTCCAAACTGGATTAATTCCATGGAAAGGTCATTTCTGCCAAATGTCTTAGCAGAATGAGGCTTGGATGAACAAAAATGGCTGGCATATTTAAATACCAGTGCTAAGTATGTGATTGCCTATAGCAATTCCTTTGGAGACTAAAAAGAATATTTCATCAATGTTTAAAAATGAAAAAAAGAACAACTTTAAAATTTAGAGTGTCTCATGTAGCCCAGAGCCCCTATCTCCTGACCCTCCTGCTTCTGGCTCCTATGGGCTGGAATTACAGGTGTGTGTCTCCTCACCTGGCATTTCCCTGCCTTTGAAAACAGCCTTACTTAAATCTTTAATGAATAATGCTACTGCAAACCAATGAACAATTCTTGGTTTGATTTTTTTTTCCATGTATATTCTTGAAAGTGTAAAAACATCACCACTGTTCTTCATCTAGATTGGGGAAGTATGATGTCAAACTTTAATATGAGTACCAGATTTTCCTAAGAATGTCGGATAAAATTCAGCCAAAACATCCTCCGTTCTTACCAGTCCTGTATACTCATCTGATTTAGTAATTTATGAATTATAAGAAATTATACCTTTCAGGTAGTTCATACCTTGGCTTCTCAGTATAAGGATGATTGAACTGAATCCACTCATTTTTACTGATGCAGTAAGTCCAGGCATCACCTAATTAAAGAGAAAAGGCCAGGAAGCATGTTCATCCTATCAGTGTTAAACTTAGAGGGCACAGCTTTAGCAAGAAACATATTAGGTCATATCCTGTTCCCTGTTCTCCTTAGTTACATAAATAACGTGTACAACCTATCAGCAGGGATTTTAAATGCTCCAAGTCATTTTTTTTTTACACAAGGCAGAATGAATTTAGGTCATAATATGTACAATTAAAAGGTGTTACAGGGTCAACATGAAGTCAACCTGCAAGGACACAGTTAGGACAGAATTTCCTGAGTAGTATACTACAAATGCATAAATATGATATATGATAATATATCTATTTAAAGGACTCACTTAGTGGCTGCTTTTCAGTGGTAAATCCTCCAAAGAGAAAAAGATGATCTGAAGAGACTGGTGTCAGTGAGTGCCAGGATCTGCCAACGGGGCATATGCCTTGTGGAATTCTAAAAATAACAGCTGAGTTATAATATCTGTGGTTAGTCTGGAAGGTCACTCAGTCAATAAAGTGTTTCTATCCTCAGAATCCATACATTATTTAAAGAGGGGGGGGGGGGACAGGCTTGATGCATGCTTGCAATTCTATTGCTGGGGGGGTGAACCCCTAGAGTATGCTGGCCTATCCTATTAGGAAAATCCCAAGCTAAGGAGAGACCATATCTCAATAGGAAAAAGAGATTCACACTCAGAATCCCAGCACTTGGGAGGCTGAGGTAGAAGACTTGCACAAGTTTGAGGAGAGCCTAGGCTATGTACTAAGTTCCATGCTAACCTGGACTACAGTGTAATACCCCTTCACAAGAAAATAAAAAAAACACCCCACGGGGCTGGAGAGATGGCTCAGTGGTTAAGAGCACTGGCTGCTCTTCCAAAGGACCTGGGTTCAATTCCTAGCACCCACATGGCAGCTCATAGCTGTCTGTAGTTCCCATTCTAGGGGATCCAACATCCTCATACAGAGTATATGTAGGCAAAACACAAGTGCACATTAAATAAAATAAATAAATAAACCTTTAAAAAAAAAAACAAACCCCAAAATAGAAAAGGTGGACAGCACTGAGTATACCACATGCACACATCATCAACCTTATACACAAAAATCTATTTAAAGCAAATACCACAGAGGATTGCTAAAAAGATTTCTTTTAAAATTTATATAGATTATTAGAAAAAGAAAACTTGAAAAGGTTTCCTGAAGTCTTAGGAGATGGCTCAGCAGGGAAATTGCCATAAAAGCATGGAGACCATTCCGATCCCCAGCACCTATGTCAGTACCATGGGGACATGGCAGCCCCCCTCTAAGTCCATGTAGTGGCACTGAGTGGCATTTAGAAGGCCTCAAGGAGATCCTCTAAGCAGGCAGGCTGGCCAGCTCTATTGGCGATCTCTGGGTTTAGCTGAGACCCCTTCCTCAATAAATACAGTAGACAATGTTTGAAGACCCCTGATATCAGCTTTGGACCTATACACACCACAACATGCAGCCACACAAACATACATCATGTATGCACATCTTAAATCCAGACACATGCTTAAAAAGAAACTTCTCAGTATATTAACTACATACTTTATACTGAACTATGTTCTTTGAAGGCAGATCAACTTTAGACTTTCTCTTTTCAGCAAACATGCTGTACCAGGCACATAGTTAAGAAGACTGGAAATAAAAATAAAATTCTTTCCTGAAGGACCCCAGTAAGAAACTGAAAGCACGTTCACTACATACGAGTAGGGAGTGGGCGTAGGGTCTGAAATCTACCTGGGAAAGCTTTTCTAAATACCTAAAGTAATACCTACAATTCATTCCACTCCCATGTATCCAGATTAAGGCAGTGAAGATCATTCATTCTAGCATCCTAAAAAAGAGTAAGTAAGTAGTTACCATTTGAAGCATCCAAAAGCACACCATTAAAAACTGTTTGTATACTCACTCGGTATCTGCCACCAAACACAAAGCCCTTGTTTCCAACAGTTGCGCAAGCATGGGCAGCACGAGGTGAAGGAGCTTTACCCTGTTACAAAGGTGTGAAATCAGCTTCATAAATATGTGGACTTTATAAACAGAGGGAAAATACCATTTTTTTCTGAATATCATAGAACAAGAATATGCCAGATACTCAGAAATGCCAAAGTACAAATTTGTTGTTGACAACAACAGTATTAAAAGCAATATTATTAAAAACAGTATTAAATACCACTGCTGAACATTTTAATATTTCTGAGACTGTTACTGAATGAGTTATGTCAGTATGGCTGCTGTAATTAAAAAAAAGACTAGCACATTGTATAGTATCTTTAAAAGGAAAGAAATCTAATCTTTAGCCTCCAATGTAAAGCTCATTTTAGTTACTAGCAAATGAAGGTACAACACAGCCTCTATATATTTGTTATACTCCTGAAAGAGCAAGAAAGCTACAGATTACACCCTCCAGAAAAAAGGAATGAACTGTCAGTTTCAGGCCCTCCCAACTCGGGTACCCTGTTCTCTAAGCACACTTCCTTCTTCAGTAACTCACGGTGGTGATGGGCTGGCTCCAGACAAACGTTTCAGTGTCTAAAATATGTACATGATCGTTCCATCCTCTTGGATGACTTGAATTCTATGGAAAAGCATCTGCATTATTTTACAAATACTGTTTATAAAATTATACAACCCTTGCTTGCCCAATTTATTAACAAGTAAAACAAAAAAACTCTGGTCAAGGACTTCTGGGCTGGTGAGATGGCTCGGCCAGTAAAGGCACTTGCTGTCAAGCCTACATTGACTGCCCAGAACCCACATGGTGGAGGGAGAGAACCAATTCCCCCAAATTGTCCTTACTTGGAAACACACTTCACAAAGTCATGCACTAACACACACAAAAATTTTCAAAATGTAATAAAAAGTTCACAAAGTAAAAAAAAAAAAAAAAGATATTTTTTTCAACATACTAAGGCAATATGAAACTTCACTTACCCAAAAAGATGTTTCATCAAATTCAAAAGTTCCCAGTACTTTATCTTCAGGTAAATATCCATATCCTCCAAAAAATATTAACCTGTTTGATATAAAACCAAACCGTAAAAAATTTAAGTATCTGTAAGCTAGGTCATAGTGTTTTAAACGTTGATATATGGAGTGAGTTGGGTATAACAGAATATTTGAAAATACTCAATAATACTTAACATGACAACTAGCTTTTAGGTGCTATGTTAAATGAACTCATGTATTTGCTATGTGATGTGCTCCATGCTTACTTATAATGCTGACTAGGGTACTTACAAGGTAACGACATTCTGTACAAAAGGCCAAACCTACAGTGCGTCTAACGTACTTGTTTTTATACACCCAGACACCAAGTTTGTCCTTTGACGATGGAGGAATTCCTTGGCAATCAATTCTTTCCCACTGTAACACTCTGTCTGCAGACCTTGAATCCAGCATGTAGAACTGTCAGAAGCAATGATTTCAGTTAGTTTTGGGTACAAGAAAACTCATATTGACATTTGTTTTGAACTGTATTTTATGATAAAGGTGTCATGTTCAGTGTCATGTAAATCAGTGCTAAGTCTGACTGCAGACTGGCTGCCACTTGTCTGGATCAAGATTCTGAATTTACAAAAGAATATAAAGTTTTTTTTTCAATTTTATTTATTTATCTTTTATGTATGATCACTCTGCATGTATACCTGCATATGCCATAAAAGGGCATCAGATCCTATAACAGATGTTGTGAGCTATCATATGGTTGCTGGGAAGTGAACTCAGGACCTCTGGAAGAGCAGCCAGTGTTCTTAACCGCTGAGCCCCCCAGAATGTAAATTTCTTAAATCACTAACACTTTAAAAATGTTCAGCTACTTTTGTTTTCATTAGCTACACTTCTATGACAAAGGAATTGGCTATGTGGTCATTTGTATCTTGGCACAAGCACCACGTGTTACCCTAATTTTGGATAAGCAGCTTGAATTTTTCTGATTTTATGGGTTTGTTTATAGCAGGACCATGTTACAAACACACACACAAACAAAACTCTAGCTCTTCAAATTCAACTGAACACGTCTTCCTGCCTAATTACTTCTAGGGGCTAAAGACCAGTCCATACTTAGACTACCGGGTCTAACATCCTCTTCTGGCCTCCACAGGCACCAGGCACACACATGGTACAAAGATATACACACAGGCAAGACACTCATGCACATGAAAATAAGTCCTGAAAAAAAAGGAAGGTTAAATACTGGTCTAAGGACTCGAGTTCAGGTAACAGAACACACATCCCTCCCTTTCTGAAACACCTAAGTTTCCTTCTGGTCAAAGGTGACCTCTGAACTCTAGCCGTGTTAGTAACTATTAGTCATCCTGTTACCCACTCCCCAGAAACCAGCTTCACTCCCTCCTAAGCCTTTTCAGGTCATATCCACTTATTTTCCTGCCATATCTGCATTTGTTTGTGTAAGGAAAGAAGGGATGGACTGGAGCCTAAGTGACACCACAAAATCACGAAGCCACCTGACATTTCCTTGAATAAAACAGACCTGCAAGTCTCCATGTTGTGACTTCTCACTGTTCAACTGAAGCACTGCCTGCTGAGTAAGCACTTGTTCCATCCCTACAAACCCAGCAGAGCTGTTACTGTGCACCAGGCTCTGCATGGCGCCACCGAATGGCTACACGGCAGTCATTTAGTCACTTCTTTAGGTGTCTCTTCCAGAATGTGAGCTGTCCAACGCTGTACTCTGAGTATAAATGAGTAATAGGAGTCTGCCTATAAACCATGTGCCTTTCTGGAACTTCATCTGTCTTTAACTGGCCTAAAAACAACTGAATTCTTTTTGCCTGCTTGGAAAAAAAATCAAAGCAGCAGCATGTGTCCTAGGGCATCATTAGGTTATTGGTTTTTCAAGACAAGTCCTGGCTGTCCTGGAACTCTATCTGTAGACCAGGCTGGCCTCACGTTCACAGAGATCCACCTGCTTCTGCCTCCAGAATAACTGGAATTATAGGTGTGCGCCTCCATCACCAGCTACTTTCTTTTCTGAGTATTAATTTATCCCTATGACTTTGAGTTCACTTTTACCACTTTTGTCTATAATTGACTTTGAAAATGCTTTCTAGCTAACATTCCTCTACCCCTCAGAGTTGTCAAGAGAATGTGTAACTGAGAGCACCAAGCAGAAGTCACTAGGAAGTGATGACACACAGGCTGGCTACTAGCACTGACTTTACACAGGCCTCATACAGACTGTAGAGAAACTCTTACCATACACAATCATACCACAATCAAGTACATGCTTAACTAGAGTGCAGAAGAATAAGCTGAACTTTAGAAATCTGAGATTCAAAACGAGAAAGGAGAAAACTGTTCCAAACCATAATCTTGGCAGACACTAACCTTATTTGTATTGCCTCTGGAATGGTGTCCTCCAAACAAGTACAGCACCCTGTCCACACACACAGCACAGCTCCCAGACATGGAAGGAGGAACGTCACCTTCAGTGTTGATTTTTTTCCTAAAAGGAAGATGGTTCAGTAAGTTTCCCACTTATTAATTTATATCCCACAATAAGAGAAAAGATGGCTGACAATATCTAGGGTGTCTAGCTTCAAGATAACCCAAGGGATCAGCTTCCCGGGTTTAAACCTGTCCAGACAGTGGAAAACGGTCTTACATGAGAATGGAAGGCTCTGAAAGCTTCTGATGTTCCATGAACCATCTCTCAAACTGTTGGTTTTTATTTAAATGGTCTTAACCAACTGGGAGGTCTTTGTTTTACACTGATTTGTCACAGTATACATAGCAGGTCTGCACATGGCAAGTGCAGAAGCTTGTCTCCCTCCATGTAGACTCTGGGTCATCTGGCTTGATGGCAATCACCTTTACCTGCTGAGCCATCACCATGGCGCTTGTTTGTGTTTAAGTAGGCCAAGGATCCAAAAGGAAAATGTCAACATTCCCAGTGCTGACAGATTAATTTAACAGATTTCTTTCTTTTTTTATTAAGTCACCTTTTAGTGATTTAAATAAGTCCCTATGTTGTGTAGCCCTAGCTAGCCAGCCAGAAATCTGCCTCCTCCTTCCTCCCTTAAATTAAGAGCTAGAATTAAATGAATGTGCCACCATGCCCAGCTGTACAGTCACTAAATTAATCATTTACCTCAGGTCTCCTGATTACATCATCAGTCATTATCACTTTATCTTTGCTTAGCTTGAAGTAAGCGTATTGAAATTCTTAATCTTAAGAAATATGAATTCCAGAACTGGAGAGATGGCTCAGCAATGAAGAGCACTGGCTGCTCTTCTAAAGTACCTGGGTTCAACTCCCAACACCCACATAGTGGCTCATAACTGCCTATAACTCCAGTTTCTGGTGATCTGACACCTTCACACAGAAATATACATGCAGGCAAATGGATGCACATGAAATAAAATTAATTAAAAAATTTTGAATTCCTTTTGGGAAGTTTCTAGTCCTATAAAAAAAGATTAGCAAATAGCCCATATAAACTCACTATTGCAAAAATAACTGTGACCTGTCTTAAACCAAATAGGATTACCATTCTCACTTCAAGATTGACAATAATATAGTAAAGAACAAAAGTCTTTTAAAGCATAAAGTTTCCATGAAACAAACTATGGGGAAACACCTTTATAAAGCCCCAAAAGGCTACCCCAGTATTCTGAGAAACCCATCTAGTCTACTAACACATCTTGACTCATATTGCTATCGACAGACAGAAGACCCTCAGATAGCTCTGGTTAATTTTTGTTTTGTTTTTTGAGACAGGATCTCCTTATGTAGCCCTGACTGTTCTGGAGGTGTGCGCCTTAACACCAAGCTAATTTTTATTTTTACTTTTTTTTTCTTGTTTGTTTTTTCGAAACAGGGTTTCTCTGTATCTTTTAGAGCCTGTCCTGGAACTAGCTCTTGTAGACCAGGTTGGCCTCAAACTCACAGAGATCCACCTGCCTCTGCCTCCTGAGTGCTGGGATTAAGGGTGTGCGCCACCACTGCCCGGCTTAACTTTTATTTTTAAACAGATCTTCTTCCTTTTTTTTTTCTCCAGTTGATTTCGTGCTGGATAGGCAAGCACTTTGCTACTTAACTATTAATGCAACCCAGAAAATAGTACTCTTAAGAAATTTTCTCAAAATTTTTGAGCTGATAAAATTATAAACCATACAAAACCTAACAATTATAGCAAACTAAAAACCTTTTTTTCAAAATACCAAGTCAAACTTGTAGCATCTTCCCATTCCAGTTTCTATATGACCTTCCTCTTGGTACTTTGACCAAGGCTTGATTAGAAGCTTCTAAGCGTTGACAGTATCTGGTATGTACTAAGATCAGTAGCTAATCTAAACTAGACTAGAGCGAGCTTAGCATCCTTAATTATAATATTCTCATTGATTAGAATGGGTTTTCAGGGGGCATTGTGCTATATGCCTTTAATCCCAGAAGGCAGAAGCAAGGGGATCTCTGTTGAGTCCTAGGTCAGTCTGGACTACACAGTAAGTTCTAGGACAGTTGGAGCTATGTAGAGAGACCCTGTCTCAGAAAAGAAACCTCCCCCTGGCCCAGCAGAATAGGTTTTCAACTTCCTTTGCAACCTTATTTAAAGTTTCTAAGTACCCCCACCACCTGCCCTAATACCCAGTTACCATCTTCCAGTCTCCATATTGTAGATCCAAAGTTCTTCTCTGGGCAGATAAAAATCATATAATCCTCTCACTTGATTGCTCTGTGAAGAATAAGAAGGAATGCAGAGATAAATAACTTGCCATTTTATTTTTAACTTAAAACTAGGGTGTATGTGATGTGGGTCAGCACATGTGCCTCAGTGCTGATGCGGAGCTCAGAGGAACTCAGAGGACAACCGAGTCAGTTCTCTCCTTCCACCCTTACATGAGGTCTGGGGAGTGAACTCAGATCATCAGGCTTGCGCAGTGAGTTTTTTACCCACTGAGCCATCTCCCTGCCCCAGTAACTCATATTTCAAAGAGGTGTTTTATGGTTTGGTTTTTAAAATGTATCTTATCTAAGATACTATTTATGATATTGATGATATAAAATTAAGTTTTGTATTCTAATTAATATAAAATGCAGTCTTCCAGAACCCAGCTACATACCGTATTACTTAGTACAGACAGACCTACAGACCTTCAGTCAAACTTTTGATACAACACTTGCAAATAGTACAAGAGCCCCCAGGGAGTCCCTAGGCAGTGTTTCTAACCTGTCCTAATGCTACGACCCTTCAATACAGTTCCTCATGTTGTGGTGACCCCAACCATAAAATTACTTTTGTTGCCTCTTCATAACTGTAATTGAGCTACTGTTCTGAACTGTAATGTAAATCTCTTAGGTGAGCCAAGAGTCGTTTGACCCCCAAAGCAATAGAGACCCACAGGTTGAGAACTGCTGCCCTAAGGTCATGCTGTATCTGAACAGATCAGACCATGCACCTGACCTCATTTGCCTGCCTGTAGGTGACTTACATGCCCTGCCCATGCTAATATGGTGTTCTAGTCAAGCTTTCCTTTCGCGCACTCATTCTGAGGGCAAAACTGCACGCAAATATTGAGTCTTCAGTGGCAACTGTAATTTCCTTGTTTGTTCAATGAAGGGTATTAACTAACAAAGATCAAGTTTATATGTCCTCAAATTGCTTTATTTAACCAAACAAAAAAAGTTACTACAAAGTTTTAAAGTATAAATAATTTGCCTAGGGTTATTTAGCAAGCAGTGGTGAGACCAGAACCCTTCCTTTTCCATGAGGACTGCCTTACTGCATTCCTGGATACTCCCTGACCACTTTCTGATCCTGACCAAACACAAGAGAAACTGCGCTTCCCTGAAAATGTGTCAGGGACCAATGCACTTGAGTATTATCTTGTGATGGAGCAGCCAGCCATGAACTCTTCTTCTCTTACTGGAGTGGGAAGAGAAGAGAAGGTCAGGCCTAGAAAGCAGACAGTGGGCTGACCGGCCTGAAGTGGGGGCACTAGGAAGAGGCCAGATCATCTATCATCATCTCATATCTCATCCATCATCTCCAAGGCCTCCGTGCCTCTTCTCAGGGTTCCAACCAAAGACATGTACAAGTTGCCACGAGTGATGACGGCACACACCTTAAATCCCAGGACTGAAGGCAGAGGCAGATGGATTTCTGGGTGTTTGAGGCCAGCCGGGTCCACATAGCAATTTACAAGCCAGTCAGAGATACCGAGACCCTGTCTTTGTTTGAAGTGGAGGATTGCAGGTGCTGTATCACCAACTTCATGGACAGTGACTGCTCCCTCTCCTAACGTCAAGGCACTGAGGACCTTAGAAACCATCAGGAAGTTTCCACTCTGGCAATTTCCCAACACTATAGAAGAGTCTCATTCCCATGTCCACAAGGCTCAAATTATGAATAACATAATTTAGACTGAAGTGTGATTGATCAATAGGTCTACCTTCTTCAAAGAGAATTTACATTTTTAAAGAGTTTTGCCTGCATGACTGTCTGTACACTCCCTGGGTGCAGTTCCCAAAAAGGCCATAGGAGGGTGTCAGATCCCCAGGATTGAAGTTACAGACAGTTGTGAGCTGCTATATGGGTGGTAAGACTCCAACTCAGAAATATGGCCAGTGCTCTTGACCACTGAGCTACCTTTCCACCCCCAGAATTTACATTTTAATAATGGTCACCACACATCTGCTTCCTACTCTGAAGTTCTGATCACCAATCTCTAAAAACTTAGTCCCTGGAAGTGGGGAACAACATGATGCATTCATGAGGACTAGCAAAATAACTAATGGTTGAACCAAATCGGGAAAGTTCTCTCAAAAAAATGGCCAACTATGATCAGGTCGCCAGTACCATAAGCTAAAGTGTTACCAGAACTAGAGTCCCTAAGCAAACACTCCCAGTATGGGAGCAGAGAAGTGAATTTCAAGCCAATACCAAGGGGGAGATCCTTTTAATATTAAAACAGTATGCATAGTTTTGTGGTTCAAATGGATCAAACAAGTGGGAACCAAATGAAATCCAGGAATTGAAGCGTATCGTGGAGTTCTAAAACCAGTACTATAGAACCAGTTAGCACCGTTTGAAATGGGGGACAACAGCAGCATGCCCAGCTCGGGGTAGAACGCGCCGTACAAACGACTCCAGACACTTGGTCACAAAGGCCAAAGAACTGCACTCCAATTACATATGCTGCCGGGGATCCACTGCTGACTGGTGGAATCGTTTTCCTTTGATTTTCGTAGTAGGGCCTTCTGGGGAGCAAACCCTCCTCAGCTGAAACCAGCTAGGGAAAATGGCCCTGCGTTCATACAATAGGTAGATGAGCATCAGCACACGCTGACAGCACGGCTACCCCCTTGGAAGGTTGAATGCGCGATTCCTATGGCCCTGGTCCATATAGTGGGCAAATACTATCTGTCGGCTAACTGGCCCAACTCGGGATGCGAGGCCTTCGTGGGTGACCTGGGCCAAAGGTGTGGATGGATGACTGTCGCACAACCTCGCCTCCACCCTTCTCCATATCCTAGGCCATAGTCACCCGCTACTCAACCCACATAACAGAGCCTGGCTCCGAGCGCTCCAAAGACAACAACGCGTCGGGCGGGGGGTGGGGGCAGGGTGACTCATAAGTCCAAGAGAGCGGTGACAGCAGCCCAGGAGCCTGGAGTCCACCGAGGCGGGAAGGAAGATGCTCTCCTGCACGGACAGGAGCCACGGGGATCGCCCACCGCCCACGGGGCCCGCCCCGCCCCCGCTGACCTTGTAGCCGCCCCAGACGAACATGTGGCGCCCATCGCTGACGGCGACGTGGCCGCTGCGCTCGGCCGGACAGGCCAGCTCCATGGCCTCGTAGCCCTCGAAGGCCGGACCCGGCAGGTCGTCCGCTCGAGCATCCTCGTTGCCATCAGCCATCTTGAGGCTGCAGGGCTGTGCACCAGGACCGCTCCGGCCCCGCAGGCAGGAGACAAAGGAAAGCGGAGCGGTGGACAGCGGCGCGCGGCCAGCCCCGGCGACCCGCCTCTCCCGCGCTGCGCCTCCGCCTCCCGGCCGAGCGCTGAGGCGTGCGCGGGCAGCGCCTGCGGGGCTCGCGGGGACCGCGGAGCCACCGGACCCTTGCTCTGAGCGGGAGAGCGGCCGACGCGGCTCGCACTCGCAGCCCGCCCCGCCTCCAGGCGCTAGGGCCTTGTTTACGCCTCCGCCGGAAGTCGCCACAGCCGACCCTGCCCGAGCGCTCCGGAAGCGCGATCGTGCCCCCTCCCACCTCGCCCGTTGGGCTTCCAGTGGTCGGTCCCGCCCGCTTCCCGACGCTCCAGGCCTAGAAGGTTCCTAGCCATAGACAGACCACCCCTGGGGACGAGAGCGAATCCCAGACTCACAATTGGGGCTTCTAATGAGACCAAATAAAAATTACGAATTATTTAAACCCAATTCCTCGCCTATAAAATAAGGTTGGATTGGAAAACACTTCAGGTCCCTCATCTAAAAGGTGTCTCTCAGTGATGCTCAGCCTTTTCTTTCCTTTCTTCATTTTGGGACTGCCACGAAGAGCAATATATGCCAGAAAAAAATCAACAAAAAAGCATTTTTCATTGTCGTTCCTCCAGGCTCCGCGGAATGTGCTTGCTGAAACTCAGTTAAGGGCCTGGAGTGGTTCCTGAATGACTGTTATTCCCGCTCTTGGGAAACAGGCAGGAAGAGCCAGAGTTCAAGATCTTTCTCAGAAAGTTTGAGAGACAGCTTGAACTACACGAGACCCTATCTAAAACAAAACACCACCAGCTGGAAGGGATGTAATCCCAGCCAAGGCTGACGAGGCTGACCTCTTTGAGATCAAGGCCAGCCAGATCTACGTGTTTGACTACGTGTTCTCACTTGAGGGACCCTCGTTTTGTTTCATTCAAAATGACTGTAACATATAAAGCTCATTTATCATGTACCCAATGCCCTTATCAATGTTCGTCTGTTTTTTTGTTTTCTGAGACGCTGGCTGTATCACTGCCTTTATCTTCGAAGCCTGGGATTTCCAATATGTCCTATCATACCCGGCTTAAATGTCTGTCCTTAGAGGTTTACATCCTTACAACACAACAAACACTTTTTGTTGCTTAACAACAGCCGTTATTTCTACCCTCTCCAATGAAAACCCAGACCAGGTGTGTGAGACTTGCTTCTGAAAATGTGTAAAGCTTACATCTAGCTGGTGAACCCCCAAGGGTCTCTTGCTTTAGGGGGCCTTTCAGAGATGGCCCTTCCTATAGTCAGGATGTTTTTAGACCGTGAGAACTATAGCTTTTTCTCTTTATCTCTCTCTCCCTCTCTCCCTCCCTCCTTTCTAACTCCCTCTTTGTTTTTGAGACAGGATTTCTCTATATAGCCCTGGCTGTCCTGGAACTCACTATGTAGACCATGTTGGTCCAATTCGCAGAGATCCGTCCAAGTGCTGGTGGATTGTGACTCCAAGATCAGCTACGGTCAGCTCTTTTTGACCATCACAAGCATGACCAGCATGAACCAGGTCTCCTTGTGGCTGTGGCCATGGAAGAGAATGTTAACCTAATGCACGCTGTGCGGTGCTGAAGGGGCCTCCCTCACCCACCATTACGAGAGGACAGCCAGACAGTGAAATAACCTCTGTGCTGCCGCCCAGGACGCAAGTTGCCAGAAAGAGATTTCTGGCAGTGTTTCTGCTGTCTCTACCAACCACATTGTGTTGGATGACACTGGAGATGACAACTCAGCCACAGTTTCCAATCTGGTAGAAGACACCAGACTATTGGCCACAACCTCTCATTCTGCAAGTCTGCCTGTAATTTGAATGACGAGTCTGCACTGAAGCTGAGGTCTGTCTCTGGTCTCCCAATGGTGGAGATCACCCTGCCCTAGGGGTAGGGAGCATGCATACGGAGGATATTCCCTACAGCCTTGTCCCAGAGGAGCTGCCCTTAGACACATTTTACTGCCCCAGGATTGTTGTCTGCAAGAACAATTCATTGATATTGTAGGGGTGGCCACCGGAGAAGACTACTCAGACATTGGTGTGGGAGAATGGTCTGTATTCTGTCAATTATATTTTAAATAAACGCTGATTGGTCAGTAGCCAGGCAGGAAGTATAGGTGGGACAACCAGACAGGAAGTAGAGACAGGTCAATGAGAGCAGGAGAATTCTGGGAAGGAAGAAACTGATCTCTCTACAGTCCTGATCCATCCACAGAAGAAGCAAGATGTGTCTCGCTGAAAAAAGATACTGAGCCATGTGGCTAACATAGACAAGAATAATGGGCTAATATAAATTATAAGAGTTAATAAGAAGCCTGAGCTAATGGGCCAATCAGTTTATAACTAATGTAGACCTCTGTGTGATTTCTTTGGGACTCAACGACTGTGGGAACTGGGCAGGACAGAAACCTCAACAACAAGACATGAATTTAAGTCAATAGAAAGTTCTTGTTGGTTGACCCTGAGTGTTTGAGATTGCAGCATAGCACCAAGCCTTTCTCAGGGTGAGCTTTTAAGCACAAAAAACATATCCTGGGTTGACATACTTCCGTTAACAAGGTTAGCCAGAAACAGAACTACAGAAGCCGAAAGGCAAGGTTAGTACATTCAGACTTTCCCCAGAACTGTGGACTTTGATGGGTTAGGTCTTTGTTTTCACGTTGACAGGTAGTGCTGCCTCTGTGCTAAGTTTTATGGCCTGAGTGGTACTTCCATCATGGAGTTAGTTCTGCTGAAGTCTGGGCCCTGTTTCAGTGAGGAGCTGAGGATGTGGATCAGCAGGTGGAGTGTCTGCACAGCATGCAGGGAGTTCTGGGCTTAATCTGTAGCAGCGTATAAACTGGATATGCAGTGGTGTGATCCCAGCATGTAGGAAGTAGAAATGAGAGGGTCAGAAGTTCAAAGTTAGCATTGATGTGCAGTCAGCTGAAAGGCAGCCTGAGCTCCAGGAGACTCTACCTCAAATGCACGCGCGCGTGTGCGCACGCACACACACACACACACACACACACACACACACACACAGAGAGAGAGAGAGAGAGAGAGAGAGAGAGAGAGAGAGAGAGAGAGAGAGAAACAGAAACAAAACAAACAAAAAAACCTGCTGTCGTGGTTCACGCCTGTAATCCCAGAATTTGAGAGGAAGGTCAGCCTCAGCAACGTGAGACCTGCCCCAAAGGATAAACAGAGGATTGGGGAGATGGCTCAGTGGGTAAAGTGCTTTCTATGCAAATGTAAAAACCTGAGTCCAGGACTGGGCAATGGTGGCACATACCTTTAATCCCAGCACTCTGGAGGCAGAGGCAGGAGGATCTCTATGAGTTCGAGACCAGCCTGGTCTACAGAGTGAGTTCCAAGACAGCCAGGACTACACAGAGTAACCCTGTCCTAAAAAACCAAAACCAAACAAACAAAAACAAATAAGCAAACAAACAAAACCCTGAATTCAGATTCCAACACTCATGTAAAAAATTGCACATCTGTCATCCACACACTGGGTTGTAGAGACTAAATGATCCTAGGGCCTTGTTGGCCAGCCTGTCCCAGCCAGTCAAGGAACTCCAGATTCAATGAAAGACCTGAGGTTGAAGCTGAGTGGTGGTGGTGCATGCCTTTAATCCCAGCCCTCAGGATATCTAGGCAGGTGGATCTCTCTGAGCTGGAGGGCAGTCTGGTATACAGAACTAGTTCTGGGACAGGCAAGGCTATGCAGAGAAATCCTGTCTCGGAAAAAAAAAATGAGGTTGGGGGCTGGAAAGATGGTTCAGTGGATAAAACTGATGAACAAGTTCTGAACCCTAGAACCCATGTGTGTTAGAGTGATCTAGAGGAACAGCTGATAGAATGGATGGATGGATGGATGGATGGATGGATGGATGGATGGATGGATGGATGGATATATGGACGGACGGACGGACGCACAGACAGACAGATAGATATTCCCACCTCAAATGTTCCAATGAGAAAATCCTCACAGAAAGGCTCAGCTGCTTGAGTTTTAGTTGATTCCAGTTGCGACCAAGTTGACAACCAAGATTAGCTATCATACCACGTAACGTGGAAGGAGGGGACAGGCTCAACAAAACTGTCCTCTGACCTCCACTGTGGCACGAGCACACCCACTCATCTCCAATCTAAATTTAAAGGTTTAATAATTATTATTTTATACTAATAAGGCAGAGAGTCATTGAGAAAGACATCCAACCTCTTTCCTACACGTACATATAGCTGGGCACCTCCACCCGCATACACACATGTACACACAATAGTCAATGGAATTTTTTTCAAATAAAAAAGATGTACTAATATTGAAAGAGAAGAATCTGGCTGAGCAGCACATTTGGGGCCTCAGCAAGGTGTTCATGCCATTGGGGTGGCTACACACCACATCCTGTCTTTCATGGTCTGCCTGGACTTTGGTATCCCAGAGGATCCTGCCACAGAAGCCAGGATGAAGGTGACTGACGTCACAGAGCCCCTTTGGACCCTGGTCCCCAAGAGGCTAGATTTCTACTGTCACGTCAGTGAGACTACCAATAAGTGCTCCCAAGAGTCCTGGGCCATCTCCACTCTTGAGAGCTTGGAAAGAGAACGCAAGGCTGTAACCAGTGAGACTGTGGGCAAAAGATTGAAGGTGGAGGACTTAACCCACGCAGGTCAAGAACTGGTGCTTAAGTCAGTGGGAAGAGGCTGGTGGCCAGCAAGCTCAGGAAGGCCATGTATACAAAGAATGAGAACCTCATCTCCAGCGAGTGGAAAAGCTGGTCACAAAGATAGACCACATCCTGACGGCTCTGCCGCCTTGTCTGCCCTCTCCAGAGCAGTCGTAGGGTGGCTCCACGCTCAGATAGCAGTGGGTGGAGTAGAGGAAGGTTGGACCAGGCCTACACAGGCTGGCCCATAAATATGATTTACAAAAAAAAGAAAGACTTCAAGATAAATAAACCCAGGTTGTCTTCAAACTCACCGCGGAACTGGGGGTGACCTTGAGCTTCTAATTCTCCTGCCTCTACCTCCCAGATGTGTGCTACCACACCTGTTTTATCCAGTGCCAGAAATCAGACTCAGGACCTTGTACATGCCACACGTTCTACCAACTGAGCTACCTCCCCAGCACCCTTCTAACAAGTTTTATGGTTTTTTTAAAAATTATTTTTATTTTATACACATTGGTGTTTTGCCTGAATGTCTCTCTGTCTTAGGGATCTGGGTCTCCCAGAACTGGAGTTACAGATAGTTGTGAGCTGCCATGTAAGTACTGGGAGCTGAACCCGGGGCCACTGGAAGAGCAGCCAGGGTTCCTAAGTGCTGAGCCACCCCTCCAGCTCCTCTGACAAGTTTTCTTACGTGAGACTGATTACAAACCAAAAAGTACCATTAAGGGATGGGTGCTGGGGGGATGGCTCAGGGCTTAAAAGTACAGTTGCTCTTCTAGAGGACCCCAATTTAGTACCCAGTGCCCCATAGCAGCTCACAGCTGTGGTAACTCTAGTTCTGCATGGACCAGTACCCTTTTCTAGGCTTTGTAGCCATTGTAAAGGATTACAACCAAGGGTCAAGCTGTTAGTGAACAAAGAGAACAAATGAGCTGGAATAGACAGTTGAAAAAAACCACACACACACGGCCTGTTTGTCATGTTTGCCATTCGGTCTGTTTTTAGCTATTTTAAAAAGTGTTCAGTCAATCTACCCATCAGGGAAATGCAAATTAAAACTACTTTGAGACGCTGCCTCACCCGATAGAATGGCCATCATCAACAAATGTGGAAACAAACGTTAGCGAGGATGTGGAGAGAAAGGAGCCCTTGTTACTGTTGGTGGAGATGCAAATTAATACACCATTGTGGACGTCAGTTTGGAGACGTCTCAAAACATTAAAAATAGAGCTACCGTATGACCCACCTATTTCCCTCCTGGGCACACACACGGAGAACTCCATAGCCTCCAGCACCCCATGCTTATTTATTGGAATCAGCCTAGTTGTCTTTCGGCAGATGAATGAGTAATGAAAATTTGGTATTTGCAACAGGTGGAATGCAACTTGTTGGGTAACAGCTTCAGGTCATGAGGAATTGCGTCAGGCTGACTGGGCAATAGCCCCAAGCCATAAAGAATTGCACCATCCTGACTGTTCCACCTGCCTGCAGAAATAATAAGTCTGGATGACAAAAGTAACTTACCCTGCTTCCAGTCAAATCCCATATAAATAAAAAATAACAGCTACAACTTCTTGGTGTGTGTGTGTGTGTGTGTGTGTGTGTGTGTGTGTGTGTCCCAGCCCCTCTAAGAGCTCTCAGCCTTCATCCTGAAGAAAGGTTGGGGCCCTCATTGTCCCATAAAGCAGTGTCAGCCTGTGGAGACTGAGTGGGTCAGCCTCTCTCCGTGGCCTGTGAAGACAGAGTGGGTCTCCCTCTCTCCGTGGCCTGTGAAGACAGAGTGGATCAGCCTCTCTCCTTGACCTGTGGAAATGGAGTCTGCCTCTCTGTCTCTCTCTCTCTTTTTTTTTACACTGCTCAGCTCTAAAGAAAATTGAAGTTAATTTTTTTTGGCAGGGAAATGGATGGACTTAGAATGTGTAAAGTTAGACAAGGTCACCCAGTGTCAGACGGGAAGGAGTCTGTTCTCTCACGTGTGGAATCTAGCCAGTGTGTATAAATGTAAAGAAATGTACACGAGGGTTCTAGAGAACACAAGAAAAGGAGCTGAATGCAGGCAAAGGACATGAGCTACGAAAGAGACGTAAAGCTAATGATCTGTATTTCCATAATCCTGTAATGGATTTCTTGGTTTGGGTGGTGAGTGCATAAAATGTATTCAGGAGTGAAAATAGGAAATTCACTGTGAGGTCTCCCAGCTTTCACCTTGAGTGACAGTTCCAGCTGCAAACCCATTAAGTGGTAGAGACTTTGGGTCTGGTTAATTTTCATGTAGATGTATTTACTTGCAAGATTTTTTATAATAAAGTTTGTTTAAAAATAAAATTTCAAAATCATTAACATATGCTTTTATAGCAATGTACTTTTGGAAGAAGTGTAGACATTATAAATAAATCACTGAAATTTTATTTAAAAAGCAATCAAATTTCCAAATGAAGGAATAGTGATTTCAACCCCAGCAATCCAAAGGCTGAGACGGGAGGATTGCCATGACTTCGAAGCCAGCCTGGGCTGCAGAGAGACCTTGTCAACAAAACAAACACCTGAGGGGTGGCTCAGTTGGCAAAGTGCCCATTCAACCTGGAGGGCGTGAGTTCAGATCTCCAGAAGCTGTAAGAACAGAGCGGGAGCATGGCTGTATGCTCCCATCACTGAGGAGGCGGACGCAGGTCCTTACCTGTGTTGGCGAACATCCAATGAGAGACCCAGTCCAAAAACATAAGGTGGGAACACCTGAGGAAGACACCCAGGTCATTGTCTGGCCTACATGTGCACATGAATGAACACATATGCACCCTCATGTATATGGATACCGCACACACACACACACACACACACACTTTTATTATGTAATTTTAGGTGTCTATAACACAATTTAATAACTTCATTGAACTACACATACATGCAGACACACAAACACTTATTATATGTACTTTTATTATATGTAATTTTAGGTGTATATAAAATAATAACTTTTACATTTTAGTTTAATTTCATCAAACTACACATACATGCAGATGACAAACACATATTTACTATGTATAATTTCAAGTTTATATAAAATGATTCTCTACGACATGTTAAAAATCCTTAGCATTATTTACCCGTCCTCCCCTTTATTGTCTTTTCCCACCTAGACCCCCTCCCACTACCCCGTTTCTCCCTTGTATCACCCACAATCTGCTAGTCTGTTAGGCTCAGGTACTGCCCACCCCACCCTCCCATGGCCCTTTTTGCTTTTCTGCTTTCGAGGGTCACACCAGGTCATGTACTCATATCTGAAGATTTGTGGCTAGAAACCACAGATGGGAAAGAACATGTGTCGTTTGTCTTTCTGGGTCTGGGTTCCCTCGTTCGGTATAATATTTTCTAGTTTCTTCCACTTCCCTACCAAGTTCCCGATCTCACTCTGTGTTACGGCTAGACATATGTACCACAGTGTGTAGCGCCTTTTTATCATCCGCCAGCTGCAGCTGAAGGACGTTTAGGTTGTTTCCATTTCCTGGCACTGGGGAGCGGACAGCATCGAAGCTGGCTGAGCAAGCATCTGTGGAGAAGGATGTCAAGTCCCTTGGGCGTGCGCCATGAGGACCACAGCAGAGTCCTACGGTAGATTCATTTTTAGCTTCTCAAGAATTCTCTGTGATTTGCATAATGGCTCCACCAATTTGCGATCCCACCAACAGTGACGGGGTTCCCCTTCCCCTACACGCTCGCCAACTTCGACCATCAGTTCTTTTCTCAACCTTAGTCGTTCTGTCTGGGCCAACAATCAAATCTCAATGTCATTTTTCATTCCCTAATTGCTAAGGATAATGAACACTTTTTGAGATACGTATTAGTCATTTTATTTCTGCTTTTGAAAACTCTCTGCCCAAGATCTATGGCCCATTTGAATTGGGTTGTTTTCTTTATTCTTTGTTTCTTGAATTCTTTATACAATCTATCAATTCTCTGTCAAGTTACCATGAGTGTCCTCAGAGCCAAGCGACCACCATATTGGGGAGGATCATCCCAGCTAGGCTGTTTGATTGATGGTTTACACCCTGCCCCCAAATATAGTAAAGAAGGATAGGAGATCTTCACCAATGTCCAACTCCTTCCTCATTGTCTTAGGATTTTGATTGCTGTGAAGAGACACCATGACCGCAGCAACTCTTATAAAGGAAAACATTTAACTGGGACTGGCTTACTGGTTTAGTCCAGTAGTATCATGGTGGTGGGAAGCATGGTGGCATGCAGGCAGCCATGGTGCAGAAGAGGTTGCTGAGAGTTCTCCATCCAAACCAGTAGGAGAGTGACACTGGGCCTGGCTTGAGCCTCTGAAGCCTCAGAACCCATCCTCAGTGACACGCTTCCTCCAATGAGCCACACCTGATAGCGCCTGCCTGATAGCGCCTGCCTGATAGCGCCTGCCTGATAGCGCCTGCCTGATAGCGCCAGCCTGATAGCGCCCTCCTGATAGCGCCCACCTGATAGCGCCCACCTGATAGCGCCCTCCTGATAGTGCTCTCCTGATAGCGCCTGCCTGATAGCGCCAGCCTGATAGCGCCCTCCTGATAGCGCCCTCCTGATAGCGCCCTCCTGATAGCGCACACCTGATAGCGCCTGCCTGATAGCGCCCGCCTGATAGCGCCCGCCTGATAGCGCACACCTGATAGCACACACCTGATAGCGCCCTCCTCATAGCGCCCTCCTCATAGCGCCCACCTGATAGCGCCCACCTGATAGCGCCCTCCTGATAGCGCACACCTGATAGCGCCCACCTGATAGCGCCCACCTGATAGCGCACATCTGATAGCGCCCGCCTGATAGCGCCCTCTTGACAGTGCCCTTCCGATAGTTCTCATTCAAAAGACAGCCCAACAATGTTAACTGACTACATACAAGTCATCGTAATTCTATGACTGATGGAAGTTGCCACTCTCTCCCAACAAGTATCAGTGCTGACCAACCTGAAAGATCAACACCGGTTCCCAGGAGCCATCACTCCTTGACAGCAGTCTGTCTTCCTCTGACGGCTAGTGCTAGAAGATTCCAAGGCATGGAGCAGGGACACCCCAGAACCAGGCATGCTCAGATTCTAGGTCCAGGATTCTTTCGCCTCTGTTGTCAGCGGGACCCATGGGATGATGCTTAGACATCCCCAAGGCCAGGAGATAAGTCTCAGGGACTTTGAACTGGGATTTCTGAGGGTCTTGGCATGGTTAAGACTCAGACTCTAGGAGAATGCATGTGACGGCCACGAGCCTTTGGGGCTAGCGGTAGAATATTACGATTTAAAGATGAAAGCTCCAAGCCTTTGGGGCTAGCGGTAGAATATTACAGTTTAAAGATGAAAGCTCCAAGCCTTTGGGGCTAGCGGTAGAATATTACGGTTTAAAGATGAAAGCGCCACACAGGCTCATGAGAAACACTTGGTTGTCATATGATGGGGATATTTGGGGCGTCCATGGAAACCAGGAGGACCTAGCTGTAAAGAGTATGCCACTGGGGCGAGCTTCTGAATGTGGCACTGAGCCCTACCCTTCTGCTTCCTGCCTGCAATGAGGCATAGAGACATCTGTACATCTGTGCCACACATATATATGTGTGTGTGTGTGTGTCTTGATTATTATGACATTATTAATTAATGATGACATTTAAGTTCATAAAAAATAATTTCCCCAATAAGTATATTATTTATGAAATTCAGTTTCCAAGTCTAAAAATGGTAAGAAAAAAATAAAAATTCACACTAAAATTTATAATTTTTATTTGCTATTGTTGCGTGTGCATTATATGTTTGAGCACATGTGGAGGTCAGAGGGCAACCATTATGGCGTTAGTTCTTTCCTCCCACCTTATGTTGGTACCAGGGATGAACTCAGGCCAGGCTTGTGCAGCAAGTCCTTTTACATCCAGGGCCACGTTGCCAGCCCCACACTGGAATGAACTCTGACTGGTCCACACTGAGAAAACTGTGAGGTGATAATTCTGTATACTGAGTTCACCAAATAAAATGTAAACACAAACTATCCCAATACATAAATAGAAGCTTCACACATCCAAAATATAGCATTATAAAACATATCTACAGTTTAATGAAACGCTACAATTTTCACTATAAATTATCTACAATACAGAAATATACTTTCACAGCATTTTAAAGTTCAGCGATAACTCACACGGTGACAGTGATGAGATTATGTCATATACTGAACCCTTTAGCAATCAATTGTAACAAGGATCCCAATGGAAGGACGAGACTGGGCACATGAAGAAAAATGTCTCAAAATGGCCAAAGTACCATTTTGAGGAATGCAACAGTACAGTCTCCCGAGAGTGAGGGGTTGTCGTCAGGACAAGCGGTGTCTAGAGAAAGCCTCAACTCTGTGGGGCAGCAGAGCACAAACACGGAACAGAGAGTCAAAGCCACCAGATGGTCACTTTACGTTGCTTGCAAACAGCAGTTTAGAGACATGTGTTCAAGGCAATGTGGGTTTCCCATGAACCAAAGCCGCTCGTTATCGCACACCCCAATATTTCAAAGCCTGTGAGACAAACCAACCTCCAGCCAGGCGGTCCTGGGCGGTGCAGACAGAACTATCTAGACAAGCTCCTCTGCTCGGCAGGTAGATGGAAAGCTCTGATGATATTTAAGGAGACACTTGGGTGCTCTTAAAGTAATGGTAATTAATCAGTGTTTTTATATATACATCCACAGTTGTGATAGAGGATCTCTGAAGATTTTGGGGTAATTTGTTTTCCAAATGGACATATTTCCAGAAAAGTACGCACTGAGTTAAGAACTGTTACTACTGTACTTATTTCCAGAAAGAACACGTAATCTTTTACACGTAAATCAGTTTACAAATACACCAACAAATCTTCAATTACATCTTCTTTCCATATATCCCATATCATGTAATCACAGTAGCAAAACATTTGTTGCAAATTTTATCCTTTAAATAAAACCCGCGACTGGAGGGGAGGGTCAAACGCAGTCTGACTGGAACGCGCTGACACAGGGGACTCAGAGCATCAGTGGCCACTGACCCAGTGGGGCTTATTTTCCGTTTCTTCTTTTAGGATTCTTTGCTCTTTTCGGTAATTGGCTGCAGTCCAAAATGTTATTTTTTTGAGAACTTGCTGCAGAAGTTTAGGAGGTAATAAAGATATCTGACTTTTTAAAATGATAGCATTTTTCCCAATGCAGTCAAGACATGACCTGTCGACAAAGCATGAGAGAACGGTTAGCTTCTGAACCCAGAATTCATTGTATTATTTTATGTATGTGTGTATTTGTGTGAATGTATGTGTGTGAACCCAGGATTCACTGTGTTATTTTGTGTATGTGT